>NW_027491759.1:0-600000 GCF_021521415.1 Bidens hawaiensis
TTTCAAACGCTAAAACAAAGATTGTGCCAAGCGCCAATCTTAAGTCTCCCCGACGGAGACGATAGTTTTGTCGTGTATTGTGACGCATCTCGGAGAGGGTTAGGATGCGTATTGATGCAAAATAGTAAGGTTATAGCCTATGCTTCTCGACAACTAAAAATACACGAGAAAAACTACACCACTCATGACTTAGAACTGGGAGCAGTCATCTTCGCACTTAAAATCTGGAGGCACTATCTCTACGGTACAAAGTGCACCATCTTCACTGATCATAAAAGTTTGCAACACATATTCGATCAGAAAGAACTAAATATGAGACAACGAAGGTGGGTCGAGTTACTGAGTGACTATGACTGTGACATCCGTTATCACCCCGGCAAGGCTAACGTTGTAGCCGATGCCCTGAGTAGGAAAGATCGAGTTAAACCATTGCGTGTGCGAGCGCTAGGGATGATTGTTCAGTCGAACCTTTCAGATTTGGTTCGAGTTGCTCAACGCGAGGCGTTGAAAGAGGAACAATTGGAAAAAGAGGGATTTTACGGTAACGAAAAGAATTTCGAACAGCGTGTGGACGAAATTCTCTATTTCAAAAATCGGATTTGGATTCCGACCCTCCATGACCTTCGTGAATTAATCATGGACGAAGCGCATAAATCGAAATATTCCATACATCCGGGATCGGATAAGATGTATCAGGATGTGAAGGAGTTCTACTGGTGGCCGGGTATGAAAAAGGATATAGCCACTTACGTCGGCAAGTGTACGACGTGTGCGAGGGTTAAGGCGGAGCACCAGAAACCCTCGGGGATGTTACAACAACCGGAAATTCCTGAATGGAAGTGGGAGCAAATCACAATGGATTTCGTGACACACCTCCCTAAGACATCCCGGGGACATGATGCAATTTGGGTTATCGTGGATCGATTAACCAAATCGGCACATTTTATTCCGATTAGAAATAATTATAACACCGAGAGACTTGCGCAAATTTATATAAATGAAATAGTGTCTCGTCATGGCATCCCCATCTCGATCATCTCCGATAGGGATAGCCATTTCACCTCCAAACTTTGGCAAGTTGTCCAAGAAGCATTGGGAACACGTATTGACCTAAGCACAGCTTACCACCCTCAGACCGATGGTCAGTCTGAGAGGACCATTCAAACTTTGGAGGATTTGCTTCGTGCCTGCGTACTGGACTTTAAGGGAAATTGGGATCAACATCTCCCACTCGTTGAATTTTCCTATAATAACAGCTACCATAGCAGTATAAAGGCAGTACCTTATGAAGCATTGTATGGACGGAAGTGCCGATCACCACTTTGCTGGTCTGAAGTGGGTGACTCGCAGGTCATTAGATCGGATCTGGTCCAGGAGACGACCAGCAAGATTCTTGAAATTAAGAACAACCTGAAAGCCGCGTGGGATCGGCAGAAGAGTTATGCCGATACCCGTCGAAAACCGTTGTCATTTGAGAAGGGTGAAAAGGTATATTTGAAAGTATCACCGTGGAAGGGTGTGGTTAGATTTGGAAAGGCGGGGAAGTTAACCCCGAGATACATTGGACCATTCGACATTATTGCAAAAATCGGTCCGGTAGCATACCGATTAGAACTGCCTGATGAACTGAGTGCAGTTCACAACGTGTTTCACGTGTCGAACCTGAAACGGTGTCTGTCGGATGAGACATCGGTATTACCCTTAGAGGGTGTTCAAATAAGTGATAGGCTCAACTTCGTAGAGGAGCCCATTGAAATAGTGGACGGTAAGATCAAGCAACTTAGACACAATAAGATCTCGTTGGTCAAAGTTAGATGGAATTCGCAACGAGGCCCAGAATTTACTTGGGAACGAAAGGATGAATTTCGGAAGAAATACCCCCACCTATTTCCTCAAAAGGAAGTAGTTGACGTGTAAAATTTCGAGGACGAAATTTTTATAACGGGGGGAGAATGTAACGATTCCGGCAAATCCAAGTATACCCTAGCCGGTATATACTATTTAAGTGTCATTTAATATTGATTGTATGAGTTATAGTACGTATATACGAGTATATATGATTCATAGTACGAATCATACTCGATTATATAGTGAATCGTATTGGAATTACAATTAACCAATGAACGATTATTGAAACCCGAACGAATCGGGAATTACATTATAGACGAAGTATATAATGTTTGGTGATGTTTACGAAGTATTAATGCTTCGGGATAAGTGAATTATAGCACAGAAAAAGGAGTTCGATTTATTAGTACGTCGGTACGATAAACGAAACCTTTAACATCAAACCAAGCAAGAGACGATCAATCAAGCCGAAAAAGATGCACAATTACCGACAATACAATGTTTTAAGTCATTTAATGTCATGGGTTAAGTTTTTTTAATGTTTTTAAATCAGTTTTATGTAAATTTTATTTTAACCCGAAAAACGACCATTTTATGCTCGTTTTAAGCCGAATTACGAGTTTAAACGAGAAACGAACTGAGCCAGATTATCCAAAACATTATCCGAATTACGGAAATCCGAATATGTGGCTAATATTGAAGTTGTGGGGCCCACCCCCCACCTTTACTTGGACCGATCGGCCCTATGGTTGCATAATATCATTCCATTTCTTTTTTTTACAACAAAAACTCTCTCAAATCTCTCAACTCTTTCAAGTGTTCATCCAAACTCATCAATTTTAACCAAGAACACAAGGTATAACACATGTTTTATTGCTTAAATCTTGTTTCCAACTTCATGATCTTGAGAAAAGGAGGTTTCAAATGTAAAAATGGGTGAAAACCCGAGTTGAAACCGATTCTCACATGATCAAGTGATGTATACAAGTTATACAAAGGATCTTGATCCAAGTGATGAGTTAAAAGAGTTTATAACGAATTTTTACGGTTAAAATCTTTAAAAAATGAATTTCCAAGTGAAAGACGGGTGAAAACCTGAGATGAAACCGACTCTTGCATGATCAAGAGATGTATACAAGTTATACAAGGGATCTTGGTCCAAGAAATGAGTAAAAAGAGTCGAGAACGGATTTTTACAGTTAAAACCTTTGTTTTTATATCAAAACCGACACTATGAAAGAAATGGTTTGATTGTTGGTGTAACTTGCTTGGTATAGTGTTATTGTGCTTGTAAGTGTTGTATCTAGTGGCTAGCAAAGGCTAGAAACCAAGATCTTTGCGATCTAACGCTAGAAAACACAAGATAGTTCGGTTTTCGTGTGATTTAGTGATTTTGGACAGATTGTAGTGTACTTAGAGTCGGGTCATGATATTTCACAGAGATGATCTATACATGAAAATATGAGATCTGTGAATTTTTGGTAAATTTTGGATAAAAGATGAATATTTGGTGAATTTAATGCTCGGTTTTGGCCAAAAATGGTGAAAAATAGCTAAACTTGATGAAAAATTCTGGAAAATTTAGGATAAGCTTTTTATAACATATAAAAGTCACACACAAAATTTGAGCTCAGTTGGAGAAGTCTAAAGGGGGTTTTGGTAAAACGAGTTCTAGAGCTTTCTAGCTCGGTTTTTGTGAAAATGGCTTGAAAAATGAGTTTTGGGTTCTGGAAATATTCCAGGGAGTTATGAGGATGGCAGGGATCATCCCAGAAAAATTTGGGATTTTTCTAAAGTCTTTTGGTATTTTTGACATATTTAGTGTTTTAATAAGGTTTAAAAATAGATAAATAAATGTAAATATAAGAAAATAAATCTGGAAAATTCTTATAAAATTTCTTACTGTCAAAATAAGTTTTGTGCAAAATTTCAAGACCCGAGACTAAACGGGTAATTATTTGTGCTAAAAAGAACATAAAAACAAATTTTTAAAGCTTAAAACGTGGAAACCGGCAAAACTCGCATAAGCGAGCTGACTGGTATATGAAAACCCTAAAAATGTACCATTTCCATAAAACTAAGTAAATTAAGTAAAAATAAATCATCCGAAAATAATTCGGATGATTTGGGTAATTTTACCCGATTTTACTGTTTCCGGCACCTAAATGACGGAAACGGGCCCCGCGGCCAAACGGGGTGTCCAAACCGAGCTCTAATTTCATCACTTTAACTAAATTAACAGTCAAACACCATTTTTGGGTCGGGTGTGACCAAACTCATTTTTGAAACTAAAAACGGATAACCGTGCTAGGCACGCAAATCAAGGAAATCATAAAAATGATAATTTTGACCGTCAGACTCTAAGCAATGTCACAATCTGAGTCCTTAGAAGTGTCACGGGGTTAACATTGTCCCCGAATCGAGTACAGTACTGGGCTAACAATGTCCCCAGATGTACCGATTGATACGTATTTAATTTATGGGAATTATATAGTAACGACTAGATATTATATTACAGATCCAGGCTTATTGCAGTTCATTGTATCACGTCCCGACTCACAGAAAGGTGAGTTTTCACGAGCCCCTTTTACTGAACTGTTTTAAACATTTTCCCGAGCCGGAAAGCATGTATTTATTAAAGTATTTAAGTACATACTGATCGTATGGAAACACTTGTATATTTAAATATATATATGGTTTGATGCATATAATATATAAATTGTTTATGGTGTGGGATTGTTCTGGGGTAACATAGTTCCCAGAGGTTATTATTATTGTTCTGGGGTAACATAGTTCCCAGAGGTTATTATTGTTCTGGGGTAACATAGTTCCCAGAGATTATTATTATTCTGGGGTAACATAGTTCCCAGAGGTTATTATTATTCTGGGGTAACATAGTTCCCAGAGGTTATTATTGTTCTGGGGTAACTTAGTTCCCGGAGGTTATAAATGTTCTGGGGAAACATAGTTTCCCGCATAATTACATTGTTTAATAAATGATTATTAAAATGATCTGTCAGTGTTTATTTAAATTAGTGAAACTCACCAACTATTCGTAGTTGACCCGTTTTCTTTACATGTTTTCTAGGTATGCCCAAGTTGGAATGATTGATATGTGCTTAATGATCTTTGCTACTTGTTGGAAGCTTGCTGATCTATATTTTGTAATGAATATATTAATGTCTTATCGGTAAAACTTGTGTGTAACACCTAGACAGTAACGAAACTAGCAACAATGTAATATGATATAAATTAATGTAGTGGTATTTTCTTTATAAGCAAGGCTGTTGATATCAGATGTGTCTGTTGCATCCCGTGTACGTTTCCGCTGCGGTTACGGGGTGTTACATATATGGCTGCGCACGGATAGGTTGCGGTTGTCGGTTCAGATTGTTTAGGTTTGTCCTATAACTCGGTGCGTAGTGCCCAATCCTGCCACACCGGTGACACACTACTCCCTTGCACTCGCCACCATGCTGGTAACCGCATTTCCCACACTTTGGGAACGTCCCTTTCTGTGGTTCCTGCCTTCCGCCTGAACCAGTCATGGCGTAGTTCCGGGCAGCGGACAGAGCACATTTATTTTGCTGCTTCTCCTGGATCCTATTGTCATATGTACCTCGCTTTCCCCCAGCAGACTCTCCTGCCACCTTCAGTGACCCACTCCTCACGAAATCGTATGTGACGATACCAGCTTGCGTCACCGCACCCTCAAACGTCTTGTGTCCCCAGTGTTGACTATACTCCTTACTACTGGAGTTAGTCCCCATATATAACGCTCAACCCTCTTTGACTCCGGGGTGACCAACCATGGCACCAATCGCGACAACTCATTAAATCGGTTCGTATAACCCAAGTGGTCTGCCCCCTGCATCTCCAGGTTCCACAATTCGTTTTCTAACTTCTGCAGTTCGTTTTTCGGGAATAAATGTTCCAGTACAAAGGCCTTGAGCTCTGCCCAGGTCATGCGGTTTGTCGCTGCCTGACCGCGAGTTTGCACTATTGTGTTCCACCATGTCAAGGCATGGTCCGTGAACGTGCAGGTAGCATACTTAACAACGTAATCCTCAGGGAAGTTGCTGATGTTCACAACAGACTCTATTTTCTCAATCCACTTAACCAACCCATTTGGTCCCTCAGACCCGCTAAATTCTAGGGGCTTGCACAACATAAAATCTTTGATTGAACATCTCTTTGTTGCAGGAGTCGGTTCAGTGCGGTTCGTTTCTACACTAGGTATAGGGCCATTACTATCTGTAACGACCACCCTAGGCGGTGCGTCATTACTCGGGATCGGGTTACCGTTCGGTGGAGGGTTAACATTTTGTTCTCCATCATTATTGGTGGTCGTTTGATTGCTCGCAGGGCCTGGATTGGTCGTATTATTAATAATGGCGGCGATGCGCGATACTATATCCGGTATCGCCGCCTCTAACTGTCGAGCAATCAGACGGTCCACCTCCACTTCTGACATTCGAGCTGACCGTTTTGGTGCCATTCTACACAACATTAAGAAAAACACATATAATTAATACAAATTCCAGTCTCGATACACAACACACATTCCATTCATTAATAAACATCAGTACATATTACATTCCTACCATCATCACATAGATTAAGTTTTCATACATCAGTCATACATCGGCATCATTTCGACATAACCCACTATGGGTCAGTGCTTGAATGATACATCAAAAGTATCTTCAATGATATCCCCAAAAAAGGCCCCCTATGGGCTAGTGGCTGTACTATAACTACCCAAGATTCACTCTATGTTAGCATCGCCACTAACTGCTTACACAGAGTATCAAAAAGCGGACCCTGACTACTACCACCCTAACATAACTAAACATGGTGGTATACCAACCACACCAACACTGCCACCATCACCACCAACACCGCCATCAAACCCCTAATCCGTGTCTCCATCCGGTCAATCATCCACTGGGAGTATGCGCCCTCCCTCCTCAGCTGGCCAATCGCGTACTGGCTGTCCAGTACGCAGTCCGCCAAGTGTCTCCTCCTCTGGATCCCCACCGTCAAGGCGATGGTGTGCTCAATCACCTGCTCGATGAGCACTCGGAGCCATGCAGCCTCGGAGGAGGGACGCTCATCCCTCTCCAGCCTAGGGGTACCCCACACGGGTGGAGGCACAGGCTCAGGCTGGGGGCGGGAGGACTCGCCCCTGTGGAAAGTAGGTCTGGGTGGGGTAAAGGTAGGTGGGACATAAGGGACACTGATCCGCGCCGTGAGGCGGGGTCCAGGTCTGGGAGGGGTAGGGGTGGCCTGTGGTGCGGGTGGGGTGGGGGATCTGGCAACCCTAGTAGGGGAGGACAGGCTAGCACTCCTATGGCTAGTCTCACTAGGCTCAGTGCTGGATGCTAGGCGTAAGCTCCTGGAGTTCCCGGAACTGACCTCCTCCGGGTCCTCCTCCACTGATAGACTTCGTGATCTCGACATCCCTACCTGTACACAAGTTAGCAAACGTATAGTTTCTTCCATAATGTAAATCATGATTAATATACACATACTTATACAACTTTGTCACATAAAAATATTATCATATACTTACACATATGTTGCCGATTTTACATATTAATGTTCCCCGTGACTTCCCCTGAATTCCCTCGTGCGGACAAGACTGTTATTATGTTCCGGACCATAATAACTTACTTGTCCATCCAAGTTCATCCAGATCTCGTCACTATAAATTATTAGTTGATATTCAGATCCTATAATACTTGAGCTACTGGTTATATTTTAGGTATCGTTTAAAGACATCCTAATTCTTTATAACCAATGGCTCTGATACCAAGTTCTGTAACACCCCGTAACCGCAGCGGAAACGTAAACGGGATGCAACAGACACGTCTGATATCAACATCATTGCTTATAAAGAAAACACCACTACATTAGTTCACACCATATTACATTGTTCCGAGTTTAGTTATCGTCTAGGCGTTAGCACGTAAGTTTTACCAACATTACATTAACATATTTAATACAAAAAGATCATTAAGCTTCCACAAAAAGCACGCATCGTCAAGCATGAAGCAATTATTCCAGTTTGGGAGTACCTAGAAAGCATGTAAAGAAAATGGGTCAACTACGAATAGTTGGTGAGTTTCACTAATTTAAATAAACATTGACAAATCGTTATAATAATCATATATTAGCGATGTAATTATGCTGAGCCCACAAGTGAAACCTCTGACTATCCACACACAACCCCGTGGCATACTCCGCCCACGGACCTGCCCCAAACCGCTATGCCTAACATTACATAGCAAAAATATATAACAACAAAATAGACATGTGCAACTGGCTGGGAAACATCAGCAAATCCATGCCGGACCAGTTGGGTTTGTCAGACCAATAGTACTATTCACACTCTACCGGCTTTTAGCTAATCACTCGTGTTGCGGGGTATTTCAATGTTAGCAACTCAGACAATTACCATCTTAGTACATTTCCGTACGATTCCCGTACCATAAAACATATATAAATACACGCAAATCCATGCGTTCCGTATGTACTTAATCATTTTAATAACATCATGCTTTCCGCCCCGGGAAAATATTTAAAAACAATTCAGAAAAAGGGGCTCGTGAAACTCACCTTATCGTAAGCAATTAGGTGACACAGTACGCAAGCTTTTAATCCGGATCTGTAATACGATCCCTAAGTTCGTTACTATAAAATCACTATTAATATAACTTTAACCGTGTTAACCGGTACTTCTGGGGACACTGTTAACCCAGTACTGTACCCGTTCTGGGGGCAATGTTAACCCAGAAACACTTCTCCGGACTCAGATTGTGAAATCGTTTAGAGTCCAATAGTTAAAATTACTATTAGTTTGTTTTCCCCGTTTTTGCGTGCCCAGCACGGTTATCCGTTTTTACGTTTCAAAAAGGAGTTTGGTCACACACGACCCGAAAATAGTTGTTGACTGATAATTTAATTAAAGTTGTGAAATTAGAGCTCGGTTTAGACGCCCCGATTGGCCGCAGGACCCGTTTCCGTCTTTAGTGTACCGGGAACTGTTAAATCAGATAAAATTACCCTAATCATCCGAATTATTTTCGGATGATTTATTTTTACCTGTTTAACTTAGTTATATAAAAATAGTCCATTTTTAGGGTTTTTATACACCAGTCAGCTCGTTTAGGCGAACTTTACCGGTTTACGCGTTTTAAACTTTAAAGGTTTGTTTTTACACAAATAATTATCCGTTTAATCTCGGATCTTTAAATTTGCACAAATCACTTTTTGACAGTGGGGAATTTTATAAAATATTTCCAGAATTAATTTTTATATTTAAAATTTATTTATCTATTTTTAAACACCATTTAAACACTAAATATGTCGTAAATACCAAACGACCTTAGAAAAATCCCAAATTTTTCTTGGATGACCCCTGACATCCAAATAGTCCCCTGTAATTTTTCCAGAACCAAAATCTATTTTTACATGCCATTTTCACTAAAACCGAGCTAGAAAACCCTAGAACTCGTTTAACCGAAAAGCCTACATAGACTTCTCCAACGAACCTAAAATTTTGTGTGTGACTTTTACATGTTATAAAAAGCTTACCTGGAATTTTACAGAATATTTCATGATATTTAATTATTTTTCACCATTTTTGGCCAAAACCGAGCATTAAATTCACCAAATATTCATCCTTTATCCAAAAATTACCAAATTTTCACAGAACTCATATTTTCATATAACACATCTGTAAAATTTCATGACCTAACTCTATACGTATCACAATCTGTCCAAAACACAAACATCATACAACAACCGAACTACATTGTGTTTCTAGCTTCAAATCGCAAGGATCTCGCTTTCTAGCCTTTGATAACAACTAGATACAACACCTACAAGCACAATAACACCACACCAAGCAAGTTACACTCACAATCAAGCCATTTCTTTCATGGTTTCGGTTATGATTTAAAAACAAAGATTTAACCGTAAAAATTCGTTTTTGGTTCGTTTCACTCCTTTCTTGGACCAAGATCCCTTGTATAACCCGTATACATCACTTGATCATGCAAGAATCGGTTTTCATCTCGGTTTTTCACCCTTTTTCACTTGAAAACTCATTTTCTTGCAAGTAAACTCAAGAAACGAAGATGAACACGTAAATAACTCGATTTTTACCTCGGTTTTCTTGCTACAAACTCGGGTTTTTGAGTGGAAATGTGGAGAGGATTGAAGAACTTGGAGATGTTTGTTATATAAAAAAAATAACAAAACAAGGGGTTTAATCCCCTCGTCCGATCGGTCCAAAGAGGAGGGTGGGGTGGGACCCACTTCTCCATTTCTAGCCATTCATTTAGATTTCGGCAATCTGGATAATGTTTTGGATAATCTGGTTCATTTCGTTTTTGGTTAGATGTTTAATTCGGCTTAAAACGAGGCTAAAACGGTCGTTTTCGGCTTAAAAATGAAATTTATATAAAACCAATTTAA
The DNA here is from genome assembly GCF_021521415.1 of Bidens hawaiensis. Lineage (NCBI taxonomy): Eukaryota > Viridiplantae > Streptophyta > Magnoliopsida > Asterales > Asteraceae > Bidens > Bidens hawaiensis. The sequence goes on from NW_027491759.1 coordinate 10,333, forward strand.
AAACTTTAAAAACTTAAACCATGGCATTTATCATCTTAGAACATCATATTATTAATAATTGCACATCTTTTTCGGCTTGATCGATCGTCTCTTGCTTGGTTTGGTATTAAAGGTTTCGTTTAATGTACCGACGTACCATTAAATCGAAAATTCTTTTATTTTTGTGCTTTAATTCACTTATCCCGAAGCTTTAATACTTCGTAAACATCACTAAATATTATATATCTCGTCTAGAATGTAATCCTCGATTCGTTGGGGCTTCAATAACCGTTAATCGGTTAATCGTATTTCCAATACGATTAACTGTATAATCGAGTATAATCCGTAATGTGAATCATACATACTCATATAAATGCATTATAATTCATATATTCATTATCAAATAACACATAAATAGTATTTACCGGCTAGGGTATACCTGAATTTGCCGGAATCGTTACAAGGCTTATCATCTTGCTTACTAAAGAGATATCGAATAGCAGCATGGTCCGTGTACACAACAATTTTAGACTTGACCAGATAGTACCTAAACTTATCGAATGCAAACACCACCGCTAACAACTCTCTTTCTAGGTGTGGGTGTAACTCTCCTTTGCATCGTTTAAGGTCCGACTATCATAGTAGATAGGATGGAAGTGTTTATCCTTCTGCTGTTCAAGAACTGCTCCGACTGCGAAGTCACTGGTGTCACACATCAAATCGAAAGGTAATGACTAGTCTGGAGCAATCATGATCGGTGCGTTAACGAATGTGTCCTTAAAAATATCAAACGCCCCGATAAACTGTTCAGAGAACACAAATGGAGCATCCTTCTCGAGAAGTTTGGTCATGGGTCTCGCGATGTTAGAAAAATCTTTAATGAAGCGATGATAGAACCCGGCATGACAAAAAAACTTCAAATAGATCTCACGGAAGTAGTTGGGGGAAGGTTAGAAATGGTCTCAATCTTCGCTTGATCAACCTCAATCCCCGAACTCAAGATTCGATGCCCAAAAACAACGCCCTCGCACACCATGAAATGACACTTCTCCCAGTTAAGGACAAGGTTGGTGTCGACGCAGCGAGCTATCATCTTCTCAAGATTAGCAAGATGATCAAAGGAACTCCCGAATACTGAAAAGTCATCCATGAAAACCTTCATGGATTCCTCGATCATGTCGTGAAAGATAGCCTCCACGCACCTCTGAAATGCGGCTGGAGCATTACACAACACAAACAACATACGTTTATAGGAAAATGTTCTGTAAGGATAGGTAAAAGTGGTTTTCTCCTGGTCCTCGAAAGCTATCGGGATCTGAAAATATTTGGAGAAACCATATAGGAAGAACTAGTACTACTTACTATAACACCCCAAAATCTCGTTAACCGAATTACACGAGTGTAGAGTTTGTAAATTATATTCCGGTGTTCGCTTGAGGGCTCGGGGACCTATGGGCATGTACAAGAAGTGTTTTATTCAGTTTGGGAACAAGGAAGATCGTATTATAAAGTGCAAGGGCTAAAGTGTAAAATTTTTGATTTTATAACACAACCACCCCCCAAACCCTAGTTCTAGGCGCAAGTTTCCCAGCCCCCTAACCTTCGTTTTTGATCAAATTAAATCAATTCCAAGCACCTAGATATCCTTTAAGATGTGTACTACACTCACGTAATCTTTAATTGTATAACTTATGTCGTTACAATGGTCAATTAATCCGTTTTTTGAACTAGGAACATGTTCGGATTAAAATCATTTGGCACGCTTCCTAGATCAAAAGTTGGAGTTTTTGGTGTCAAAAGATCCCCAGGTTGTCTAGTATATCATATTAAAATTTCATGACCATTGGAGTTATTTGGTAGGTCAATTGATAAAAACCGATTTCTAGGGTTCTTGAATGTTGAAATCCTTAATTGTTGTCATTCGGGTATTATTTGAAGGAACTGCCAACCCAATAAGTTTGAGGGGTCTTATGTTAGTGTAAGAACAGTAGGAAAATTATTTTTTTGGTTATAGGGGCTGGTTTGGTTGGTGATTCCTAATCAGTTGGTAAGAGCGCGTAAAATCGGTTAATTGTTAATTAATGTGGAAAATGATGAGATTTCAAACCCATCAACTTGGGTGGTTACATATTGGTGGGTAGGCTATAATAATGTTAAATGTTATCCAAATGGGGCTGATTTGGTTGGTGGTTGGTTAATCCGTTCGTTAACGCACAAATTCGACACAATTAACGTAAGATGGGCATAGTTTGGGAACCGTTAGGGGTGATTATATTGGAAGGGGAGTTTTGGCTAATCTAACAACTTCGGGGCTGATGTAGATGAATATGAATATTGGGTGAGGCTATGGTTCAATCCAATCTTGTTAGGACATCTCGTATAGTGAGCGAGTCGTTGCGATCTAGTTAGTGATTGTTGTGTGCTTTAACTTGACAGGCTTGTGTATTGTGAGTAATTAGCTAGAGGATCGAGTTGTGATGTTTATGTGATCCATATCAGGTGAGTTTCATGATACCCCTTTTTAAATGTTTTCCGTTTTGGGCTAGCATACACGTTTTATGACATTTTACCCTTTCGAAGCGTTTGGATGATATTGCATAGTTTATGTTATTCTTAGTACCTATGGTTGGAAGTTTGTATGATTTATGATTTTTTTGATATTGCATAATTTATGTTATTTTTACTATCTATGCTTGGATGTTTGTATGATTTATGATTGTTTTATTTGGATGTGTGTGTGTGGCCATCACGTGGATGTTTTTGTAAAGCCATGACCAGGTCGAAGAGATGTTATAAAGTTCTTTAATTCCCATGTTGGGGATTAAGGTGGATGTGTCCCGGGACAGTTTGACTGTCCGTGGGTCGAAATGGATGTTTAAAAATTCCCTAACAGTTTATTTATCCTTGGGGTGGAAGTTTATTCGAGTCCTTAACTTTGTGTTTTGGACTTGAGAGGATGTGACCGGTGTTATGTTCTTAACATGGGAAAATTTATTTATTTATTTAATGGTTTATTTATTTTTATGGAAGTCGTATGTTAAATACCTAGGTCGGTCTTTAATAGATTTTGATGATAAAAACATGAATTCACTCAGCTCAAGCTGACTTTGCATGTATGTTAGAATGATTTCAGGTTGAGCATGGATGGGATTACTCCTTGGAGGTGCTTAAGACTACCCGAGGTCACGAGATAGTTCTAGTCGATGATCCTTATCTTGTTAATAATTAAGAAAACTTTTATTTACATTTTCCCTCTTAAGGATAATATTTGTATGTTTTGTTAGCAGTTTACCCTTACTTTCCATGTGCTGAACACGACTTGTGGTTGATTACGTGAAGCTTCTATCTTCGTAGAATTAATGCATGACTAATCAGAGTTTAGTTAGAGGAGGTCATATCGGGAGCCGTGGTGGTGGCTAACCATAACATACTAGAATTGTTAGGAGGATTCACTAGTGTTAGATAATGATAATCATGAGGAGTTGAGTTGTTTTTGTGTAAGCTGTTGTGGATGAGGTTTATCGTGTTGTGCGTAATATAATGCTTGATATGATTGTTGAGGCTACGAAGGTGTTGGATGTTTCTAATAGAAATAAGGATAAATGGGCAATGAAGGTATATATATATATATATATATATATATATATATAATAAAGAAAAGTATGTATGGTTATATGGTTTCATCGAAAAAAGGGCGACAAACCCTTATAAAAACATGCGTAAGAAAGGCGACCGACCCTTATAAAAACCTGCGTAAGAAGGGTGACATACCCTTATGAAAACATGTGTAAAAAGGGAAATAAACCCTTATAAAAACCTGCGTAAGAAAGGCGACATACCCTAACAAAAACCTGCGTAAGAAGGGTGACAGTCCCTTATAAAAACTTGCGTAAGAAGGGCGGCAGACCCTTATAAAAACCTGCGAAAGAAGGGTTCAGACGCTAAAAATATCTACGAGGCTACAGGGCGAAAGGCTCTTTAAAATGTAATGATAATTATATATGTATAAGTAAGCTAAAACAAGAATGGAAGTATGAAACAATGCAAGTACGAAAGTATATAAGTATGAATGTATGCATGTACATATGAATGAAAGAAACATGTTAAGTATGTAATATGTATCCACGGATACGTGGTTTATAATATGGAACTGGCCAAAGAGCTTAAAGGAATTAATCCTACCTTTCATGTGTCTCATTTGAGAAAGTGTTTGGCGGATGGGGAGGCGCATGTGCCTATTGGTGATATTGAACTAGACTCGAAATTGAACTATATTGAGGAGCCTTTTGACATTCTTGATCGTAAGAAGAAGCACTTGCGGAATAAGGTGGTTAGGCAGGTGAAGGTATAGTGGAGGCACCGTAGAGGTTCCGAGGCTACTTGGAATCACAGGGAGAAATGATAAGACTCTACCCACACTTGTTTCCGAATCAGTGGGATTCAGGAACGAATCCCAATGTAAGGGGGTAGACTTGTAACACCCCAAAATTCTCGTAAACTGAATGACATGAGTGTAGAGTTTGTAAATTATTTTCCGGGGTTCGCTTGAGGGCTCGGGGATCTATGGGCATGTTCAAGAAGTTTTTTATTCAGTTTGGGAGCAAGGAATATCGGATTAGAAAGTGCAAGGGCTAAAGTGTAACATTTTTTATTTTATAAAACAACCTCACCCCCAACCCTATCACAAGTTTCCCAGCCCCCAAACCGTTCGTTTTTTATAGAATTAAATCAATTCCAAGCTCCTAGATGTCGTCCAAGATGTGTACTACACTCCCATAATCTTTAATTGTATAACCTATGTCGATATAGTGGTCAATTAATTTGTTTCTTGAACTAGGGACAGATTCACAATAAAATCATTTGGCATGCTTCCCGAGGTCAAAATTTGGAGTTTTTGGTTTCAAAAGATCCCCAGGTATGTATAGTATATCATACTAAAATTTCATGACCATTGGAGTTGTTTTGATAGGTCAATTGATAAAAACTGATTAAATGTTGATGGGTAGGCTGTAATAATGTCAAAGTTATCCAAATGGAGCTGGTTTGGTTGGTGGTTGGTTAATCGGTTCGTTAAAGCACGAATTCGACACAATTAACGTAAGACGGGCATAGTTTGGGAACCGTTGGTGGTGAGTATATTGGAAGGGGAATTTTGGGTAATTTAAGGACTCCGGGGGCTGTTGTAGATGAATATAAATATTGGGTGAGGCTATGGGTCAATAAAATCTCGTTAGGACGCCACGTAGAGTGAGCGAGTTGTTGCGGTCTAGTTAGTGATTGTTGTGTGCTTTAACTTGACGGGCTTGTGGATTGTGTGTGATTAGCTAGAGAATCCAGTTGTAATGTTTATATAATCCATATCAGGTGAGTTTCATGATACCTCTTTTTAAATGTTTTGCGTTTTGGGCTAGCATACACGTTTTATGACATTTTACCCTCTCGAAGCGTTTGGATGATATTGCATAGTTTATGTTATTCTTACTACCTATTCTTGGAAGTTTGTATGATGTATAATTGTTTGATATTGCATAGTTTATGTTATTTTTACTCTCTATTCTTGGAAGTTTGTATGATTTATGATTGTTTTATTTGGATGTGTGTGTGGCCACCACGTGAATGTTTTTGTTAAGCCGTGAATGGGTCGAAGAGATGTTATAAAATTCCTTAATTCCCTTGTTGGGGGTTAAGGTGGATGTGTCCCGGGATAGTTCGACTGTCCTTGGGGCGAATGGATGTTTACAAGTCCCCTAACAGTTTATTCGTCCTTGGGGTGGAAGTTTATTTGGGTCCTTAACTTTGCGTTTTGGACTTGAGAGGATGTGACCCATGTTACATGCTTAACGGAGGAAAATTATTTATTTATTGATTTATTAATTTAATTTTATGGAAGTCGTATGTTAAATACCTTGGTCGGTCTTTAAAAGATTTTGATGATAAAACATGAACTCACTCAGCTCAAGCTGACTTTGCGTGTATGTTAGAATGATTTCAAGTTGAGCGTGGATGGGATCACTGCTTGGAGGTGCTCAAGAGTACCTGAGGTCCCAGACAGTTCTAGTCGATGATCCTTATCTTGTTAATAATTAAGAAAATTTAATTTACATTTTTTTCTTATGGATAATATTTGGATTTTTTTTTAATTTTCCGTTGCAAAATACTCTATGTTGAATTTTTGAATTATATGAAACTGGTTTATCTTTTATATGTGAATATATTTGGAAATGAATAGCAACTGTAGGACTCCCGGATTTTTGGGGTCTTACACTGACCTGTAAAACGCTCCAACATCTGGTCATTGAAGTGTATAGGAAATTGGTCTTTCCTAGTGGCATCATTCAGTCTGCGGTAGTCGATGCTGACTCTCCAACCAGTCACAGCTCGAGTGGGAATGAGCTCGTTCCTCTCATTGGTGACGACAGTCATGCCACCCTTTTTAGGAACCACTTGAACTGGACTAACCCAAGCGGTATCAGAAATGGGAAAGATGATCTCTCATTAAGGAGTTTAATAATATCTTTCTTCACAACCTCCTGCATCATCGGATTAAGCCGCCTTTGCGGCTGACTGACAGTCTTGAAATTATCCTCCATGAGGATTCTATGAGTGGAAACTGAAGGGTTGATATCGTTGATGTCGACAATCTTCCATGAAATCGCCTCGTTGTACTCTCTCAGCACCTTCAACAACTTCTTATTATTGAACTCCGTTAAAGCAGATGCGATGATACCTGCAACTTCCTCTCTTCATCCAAAAACGCATACTCCAGATGAGCAGGAAGATCGTTAAGCTCTAAGGAAGAGGGCAGACACTCGACAGAAGGTCGGTCCATTGGATCCACTCGCACGATCTCGGTTGACATGCCAGATTCAGGGCCATGTGACTCGGTGTCGTCATCCAAGGAATGAATAATCACGCAGACCATCTCAATCTCCGGAATCTCCCTATCGAGAATCTGGGTGTAGAAGGAAGATCCTCCACATATTTTACTGAAAAACTCCCCAACATGTTCCACGATAGTATCGACGAAGTATAAGGAATCATCAGCAGACTTGGGGTGTTTAAGCGATTGTCTAACATCAAAGGTGACGTTCTCGTCCCAGCTCTCAGAAATCAGCTTACCCTCATAGACGTCGATCAACGCATGTGTTGTGGTAACGAATGGTCGGCCTAAGATAAGCAGTACACTATCATCATCGTTTATGTCCAAGATGACAAATTCCACTGAGTAGATGAACCTATCAACATGAACTAGCATGTTCTCGACCACACCTCGAGGGTATTTCAAAGAAAGATAAGCAAGTTGGATACTCATCATGGTAGGCCTCGGATCGCCTAGACCCAACTTATTATTCACGGAATACGACATATGATTAATACTAGCTCCAAGATCGGCCAGTGCATGAATCACCGTATAGTCACTCAAGATGCAGGGAATCGTGAATCTCCCAGGATCGGATATAATCTATGGCAACTTTCTCTGCAGGACTGCAGATCAACTAGTACTCAAATAATGGAATAGACCTAGGCTAACTTCAACTTGTTTGAAATAATATCCTTAAGGAACTTTGCATGTTTCGGCATTTTAGTGAGTGCCTCAAGAAATGGAATGTTAAGGTGAAGTTGTTTCAAAAGATCAAGGAATTAGGAGTTCAACTCCTCATCTCAATCCCTGCGGAGCCTTCTGGATATGGAATTTTGAGTTTAAAGACTCTCGTTGGTGCGTTGGATGATTGCGGTTTCTCGGCTTATGCTGTGTAGCTTGGCCGGCGGAGACTCCATTTAAATCTCCTCCTCCACATGCTCCTCTATATCGACTGCAGGATCCTCAACGACTCATCCAGTCGCCTCCTGAATCACCAGCTCGTTGTGTTCCCTACACTGATCCTCATCGTCACAGCCTTCACGAATCCCTTTGGGTTTTGCTTAACTCTCCTTGATTTCTCATGAATGACGCATGCCTATGGAATTTCTCTTGGGTATCTTTGTAACGGGAATCCACACGTGTCATGAGCTGTGACAACATCTACGTCTGTTGTGCCATCATATATTCTAAAGTGGTATTCTTCACTCCACCATTTGCTCCTTCTCCGGAATCTTGAAATAGACTCTGACGCTGCTGGAAGCCTGACTGATTTCCGCTTCTCAGTTGGAGTTTTAATTGTTTATCCATCCCGAGATAAATGAATTGAACAAGTTTTGATTTCGGTTTGGATTATTAACGAAGTCTACTGCCTTCTCCTGGAAATCTACGGGCCCTGGATGGAATCATGCCCCCTCTACGAATCTCACACAGCTGACTCTTCACTTGCAAGTCCTTGACAATCTTCTCTAACGCCTCAACCTGTGTCGTAAGTGTGGTGTTCGTGTCGACCAAATGCATGCCGCGTGATACGACGTTGACGATCTTGGTATTCTTGGTGGGTGGCCGCTGGTATCCACTCATGGCTAACTTGTTGAAAAGGGCTATGCATTCATTGGTATCCTTCATCGTGAACATGTTACCTTCCGCAGCTGTGTCTAGCATGGACTGCGTCGCGTATGTCACCCTGTTATAGAATTTCTCAACAACTACCAAGTCTTGCAAACCATGGTTTGGACATAAAGCTAGCAGATTTTTGAATTTCTCCCACGCCTTGTAAAATGAATCTGGTTTTGCAAACGAGTGGACTTAGCTGGAGGATAGTATTTTTCGAGGAATTGGGCTTGCATGGCAGCCCAAGTAGCTATGAACCCCTGTGGGAGGGTTTCAAGCCACAAGCTTGCATGATCAACAAGAGAGAACGAAAAGATACGAAGCTTGATAGTATCTTCGGAAACGCCGGTGAGGTTGAATGTGTCGCATATACGAGAAATGCGAGTGACATGAGAGTGCGGGTTTTCATGGTTCAACCCGTGAAATTGTGCAGAATGTGAAATAGTGTTTAGAATATTAGAAGGAATATGCCAATTAGTGTTTACCGCGATGGCTGGTGGAACGATGTTGGACCTTGCGCCAGCGTTGGACGGACGGGCCCGGTCTGCAACTGTCATCCTCGGTTGTTATGCGTCTTCCATATCCCTATCCCTAACGATGAAATCATAAATAGGAGGAGGCGATATATTACATGTAGAAGAATAAGAAGAACTGAACGGTGGACCGCTACGACGTCTCTCACGTAACTCTGTCTCTGGTTCGGAAACTTCTTCAGTTTCAGGTGGTCATAGAGACCGAGGGTGCCGCATACAACTATTAAAATCAACAAAAGAAACTAAAATTATCTAAACTATTTTAACTACTTAGCCACGCAAAAATACAAGTAGCAAACAAGGTTGATCCTAACTCGAGTCGTTCTCAATACGCCTCAAACCACATCCCAGCAACAGAGCCAAACTCTTGATGTGTGCCTAATTCATGAATCTATGTCTATGCAAGTGTACCGATCATAAGTAGTATAGAACTAAGAAGTCCGAGTATCGAACACAAGGACACGTGAAAACGCTTTTGATTACTAAACCCTAGACAAGATCTTCGTAAGAATAATATTTTGATTAATTTTATTATTAAATTCTATTTAACATAATTTACTTTAATCTAACTTAATTAATTTAATTTAACTAACTGGACTAACAGACAAATATTTCCAAATTTAAAAACTTAACAACCCTTATCGGTTACAATGGAGAAAACGTCTACCTAGGTAAGAATCAAACTGACGGTCTAACGAGCAAATGGATTGAATGAGCTCAAGACACCGGTATCTAAATATGTCACAACTAAGGCTCGCTCAAGCTAGCTAGATCTCCTCTCGGCCCCACTAATAAACCTTAACTACACTTAATTGATAAGAAAAGCAAACCGGTAAACGATTAGTAAGGCGTTCTGATGTCGACCATCCTCTCGGACTCACCGACACTCAACCCTAATGGATATGCATACTACACAACCAAGGGTAGAGGAAGAATTCAATTTAACACAAATTAGATCAACTAGTCGCTCAAAAACCCAAACCCCACAAGAACCGAACTCGCTCTCGCGCAATTCTAATCTTAGCATGCAAAGACAATGAGACAACCCTAAATTCTTATCACCTCTTGGTCTCTAAGAAGGTATAAACCCACTTATTTTGAATAATTAATTCCCTTAACAAAACCCTACGGTTGTAATGACGGCAAACATACCCTAAACACATAGTCTAGAATTAAACATGAAAAAATCAGTCAAAACACAATTAATCAATCAAAGAAAGAGGTTTATGAAGTATGATTAATAAAAATCCAGCAACTAAACACAACCTAGTTCATATATAAATCAAACTTTACAATATTAATTCAAGTCTTTTGATCAAACAATCCATAAAACTCATTAAACTTGAACAATTATCATTAAACCTAGGTAGAAGTAACAATATTAAATGGACAATAACGTCTACTTATAAAAACATTCATATCACTCATCCAAATCATAAGTAAACTCAATCCATAATCAAGTATAATCATACACAATTTAATCCTTAACTCAATTGCAAAAGAAAGCAATTCTGTAATAAAAAAAAAGACAACAATGAAACTTAAACCAAACCAAAGTATATGTTGATGTAATGGATGCTGATAGATATCCCTTGATGCTTAAAACACTTAGAAACACTTGTATCCTTGCTTCAAAACTTCTCTTGTTCCTTCTTGCTTGCCGATCGAAACTTTTTGTGTAGCTAGAGTTTATATATATATCTATATATTTCTTTGTTCCTTAGCTGTTGCTGCGATCAGAAGTATGACCAGCCCCCAGTTATATTATTTTTTCTTTCTTCCTTTGCTGCTGGCCACCCAATATCTCACCCAGCTTATAGGTTTTATTTTTGATTCTTTTGTTTCTTTTTCCGGCCGATCAGAACCTAAGGGATGCCTAGGGATTTTTTTTGTTTCTCATATTATAACTCATGTAAGACACAGGTCGGGCGTTTAACTTGGTTTTTCAAGAATTGTGCATAAAAGGCCTCCAAGTCTCTTGAAAAGCATAGTTATTTTCTCTTTAAACTCGTAACCTACAAAATACATATTCGTGAAAAATTATACTAAAACAAGTTAAAAATATTAAATATTAGATATAAAAGCGGATAAAAAAATGATAATTTTCACGGAAAATTAGTGTGTTTTATAACACATCACACGTATAATACTTGCTGAAGATAATGATAGAAACCACTGTTTTGCTGCATCCTTCATGCTGAACTGAAACACAACCATCTTCACTTTATCTGCAGTAAACCCTTGACTTGATATAGTAGCATAAGTTGAATTAAAATCTCTCAAATGTAATTATGGTTCTTCGGTAGCTTTTTCATGAAAAGTGGGTAATCCGTTTAATCTGCTCTGTCTCACTAAAAAGGCTCTCTCATCTCTAACCAAATAATGATTGGGAGAGGGTACGACCACTTGTGGAATGAAGTGGATATGAACTCCCCTAATAAGTAGTGGAATATAAGATCTCAGAACTCTATCATCAAACTCATGAAATGTAATTTTTGGCTCTCGGTTAATCTGACGTCTTGGTGCCTGATATTGCTGATTTTTTGGATGGTTTTGTTGAGGTTCCTAGTTATTTTGAGGATTGTGATTCTGTAGCCGATACTAACCCCCCTGTTATCCAAAAAATCTTCTTCCTCCTCATAATCAAACTCCCTATCATCCCCTATGTTCCATTCTTCGACCTGTATATTACCTTGGTTAATCCCTGGTCCTTCCTATTTGAACTCTAATGGTGTTTGACGATTTAATGGGGCGGATATGACTGAGTGGTTGTCATTAAAGTTCAGCTGTCCCCTCTAGTTCGGTTACCCCCTCCATGGTTAACTTGCTTTCTATTGCGGTTAACATTCTAGTTTCGGTTAGTTGGTGGGTTACTTAGAGGGACGGGTTGATCTTGGCCAGTGGTTGATCTTGGTTTTCGGGTTGGTAGACATTCTGGTCGTGATTATTTTGGTTACTCATGTCTTCTGGTTTTAGGTATTGAAGTCGTGGCTTCTGGTTTTCGATTTAAAGTGGCTTTCGGAGCTGCTCGGTTTCTATTTGTTGTTTTTTCAATCTCTGGATCCAACTATAGCGACTCTTTCTTGTGGGAATATCTTGTCTGTATTAACATGTAAGATTAACTACATACACAAAAACACTAAAACCAAGCGTAAAATCAACGAAAAGAACAATAATAATAATACTAAAAACTAAACTAAACTAAACTAGCAATTTACTTGTTGATTTCTCGGCAACGGCGCCATTTTGATGTAGATGTCGTGCTCTAATCCAAAACAAGTATTTTAATTCACTTAATTACCTATACGAGCACGGGTAATTCCTTGTCTCCATTGGGAATTAATGGAAAGTGCAAGTAAATTGTTAAACTAGGCAGACAGTATATGTCATGCAGTTTATAATGATGATTATAATAAACGATTACTTTTTAAAGTTGTAAACAATCACGAGAAAAATGATTCACTTCAGGTTCAAATAATGTGATGACCAACTAATCACATATTCAGATGGATTGATTGCACAATAATTACAAGACTTAATAATTGGGTTGTGATGACAAACGATACCCTAACTGAATTGTTGAAACAACTGAACCCGATCCACCCAATTACTTGTTTTATATTTTGAAAATCTATTAGGTTGCAATGACTAGGGATTATAAATTCAATGATATAAGAGCTAAAACTAAATGTTGATGAACACAACCAAATTAATTGATGCAAGGTTAAATAAAAAAACAATAACTGTTCTAACAATCAATTGAAAATTCGAACCAGATCAAATAACAAAACTCAATCAAGTTCTTAACCATTAAAACACAAAGAATCTTATCGAAGTTAGTTTACACAAAACCCAAGCCTAAAATTAATATATTGGATTTAGCCAAACATCAGCATAAGGAATAACTCGCTTATCTAATAAAAGGATTGAAGAATGCGATGAACTGACAAACCAAAGCTTAATTTTAGTACATAATGTCTGGTGCTAGGGTCTTGTATTGTATTTTGTATGTAGCTGATATGGGAAATAGGATTTAATGAAAAATTAATGGATAAAAACATATACGGGCGTATATGTTATACACCGTATATGTCATATATGCCCGTATAAGTATTATACACTATATATTGTGTACTTATCCATTCATTCAGTAGATTTGGCATGTTTGTGAATTCCCTGAGCATATCACTGTCATATCTATTATAATTTTTGATGATTAATGATATAAACTAGATTAACTGTTAAAGAATTCCTTGTATATTTCATCTCATATTGAATTCCACACTATACGTTAAAGACAAAATACAATTCATGTCGATCCTGATATATTCGATGTTCTTTTATGTGGTATCAGAGCCAGGTTCGTATTTTTTTGAGAACACAAGGAATTGGTAAACTCATATCCGTTTGAAGACTTTTGATACAATTCAGTTTGATTTCATCATAAAAACCTTACAAATTCTTCAAATATCATTCGCCTATACTTGCATAATCCTACAAAAATTCAGATCATAACAAGCTATAATTCATCATCAATTGAGCAAAATGATGATACATGTGTGTATGTTTGCCAGCAGATAAGTTTAGTGGATAACACAGTCATATATGGCGGATAACCTACTTATACGTCGTATATACTTATGCGAAACTATAAGACTTGTATGCTTGAGTATTGTGCCATTTTATGCGCTGATAACTGACTTATGAACAGAGGGTTACTTGCTTAGTTTTGAGGAAATTTTTTCAAAACATGAAATATTTAAGTGCGTTCTTGACTCAACCGTCAACTTTTCTACAAAATATGAATCTTGAGAACGAAATGGGAACTTCGAATAAGCCACTGAAGCTTCTTTGAATAGAATATTACCTGAGTTGGGCCGACAAATTTGAAACTCACGTTCAAGCCGAGAACTATGTTACTTCGATTGCAGTCGAGGAAAAATACCCAATACCAAAGAATGATAATGGAACTAGTTGCCAATTATAACAAATTCTTGAAGCTGACAAGGCAACGTTTCTGAAAGAAAATAAGATGTTGAATTTATTTCAACAAGTTATCAAAGCCGAGATCTTCCAGCTACTTCAACACAATGGATCATGTTATTCCATCTGGAAAGTACTTCTCAAAAAGGATAAGGAAACCCAGATATGATGAAATCCGACATGGCACAACTCAAGAAGGAGTTTGATACATTTACCCTGGTAAAGGGTGAATCATTTGCCCAACTAATCTAAAGATATTGTCACTTGGTAAATAAAATGAAGAGGATGGGCATCGATAAAGAGGAATTTGAATAGATTGACAAGTTGGCCAATGCTTTACATGAGGATTGGGAAACATACATCATGATACAACAACATATCCAGTTGCTTATTCTTGTCCTACTCTAGCTCGCTTCATCGGAAAGCTAGAAGCACAAAAATTGGAATTGAGAAAGAAAAAAAATATGAAGAATACCTTTGTTGCTCAAAATTTGGTGTATTTCAAGATTTCTTAATCTGTGGTACCTCAAAAGCCGAAGATACAAACAGCTTATTGCAATTAAGGAGTTGCATTTTTGGGGAATCAACATAGTGGATTACAAACTCCACATACACCTCATTTTTCTAGTAGCTATTATGGAACAAAGACTCCTGATCAAACCTCTCAAAAACAAGGTCAAATTCTGATGTCTTACAATGAAACATTGCGGTAAACATAAAGAACAACAATGATCTGATAGCTGAAAATGTTAAAGAACACGTGACTTTTCTAGGATCTGTTCTAGAATCTCATGAGTGTCTGATAGCTGGACGAATTAGGAAATATAATATGACCAAAGAGGATTATGATCAAATTGATCCTGAAGAGATGGAGATGCTTGATATTAAATGGTGCTTGGCAAGTGTTATCCAACGAGTTTCACATTTAAAAGAGATTACCGGGATTTCGCTTGGATGGAAATTCATCCAAATTAGGGTTTGATAAGCCAAAGATAAGATGTTTTAGGTGCAAAGAGAAGGGACACGTCAAAAGGGAGTGTACAAACAAAGAAGTTGGTGATAATAGTACCAATCCTTTTGGAAGGGATCACAATCGTCAAGCGATCTATCATCAGAATTCTTCTAATCATGTTGAATCTTCCAACTCTTGGAAGAAACCTGATGCTTCTCCTACAAAAGCTTGTCATGCTGCTGCTCAAATTGATGAAGGATTAATCTGGAACAACTACTTGCAATAAGCAAACGCAGCGAAGCTGATAAAATAGAAGGTTCCTGCTGAGGTTGATGCTGAAATTGTTGCGAAGGAGGTAGTTGCTGAGAACGTAAAAGTAAAAGGTGGAAAAGGGAATGCCATCATTGAGGACATTACAGATGAAACTGATGATGAAAATTCTGAGACAAGATCTTGTGGCAGGATGCATCATATTCCTTCGGATTTCTTTCAATCTATTTTGCTACCTGATATTCTTGAAAGCTTTGCAGGTTTGTTTAATGCTGAAGAAATGCCTCATGAAAAAATTGATTTAAGGGAGGATGATGTAGAAGAAGAAGCTATAGAAGGAAAATATCAAGATAAGAAATTTTCTATGGAAGAGAATATGGTAGATGCTGACTCAACTGAACATCATGCATTCATGGAAAACCAGGTAGATTCTCAATCTAATGTGATTAAATGTGAAATGTGTGAAATAGGTTGCGAAGAGTGTCAGTTTAGAGATTTCGAAATTAAAACTCTTAAAACAAATTATGATAACCTGTTTCATGATTTCTGTTAGTGCACGGTTTTGCGTCTAGAGTCTTTGTATTTATCGTTTTATTTATGTAATAAAATATTAAGTTATTAAGTTAGTTCGTTAAAGTATAGTCTAGTTCGTTAAGGATGTTTATCGAACTACATCTAAGTTAATATCCCTCCTGATTCGTTAAGGATGTTTAACAAATCAGGGGGTGATTCGTTAAGGTTATTTCATTTAAGTGTATGTAACGAAGTGGATGCTAGTTCGTTACGGAATGTGTAACGAACTAGATCCATCTTCTATTTATAGTGGCTTCAGTCCACTGTTTAAGTTATGTTTTGAGAAATATTAACAAATTTCTGCTCAGATTCACACTCAAGCTTCAATCAACATATTAATATTACACACATACATACAAACAACTAATATATCATATATACAACATACAATCAAGAGTAATTATGAACTAGATCCTTCGTATTAGGTTAATTATATACATACAAGATCTGAGATCTACGTATCGGATTAACGAGTTCAAACAAGTGGTATCAGAGCTTTCGGTGCTCGTTTACGCTTGATTTGGATGTTAATTGGTTTATTAGAGTGATAATCGATAGTGTTTATGTTAAGTTTCTGTTCAATTTGAGTTTGGATCAAATTGAGTATTAATTGGATAATTAATGGATTGTTTGGATTGGATTTGAGTGTGTTAAGGTATTTGGAATTTGTGGTGAACTGGAATTGAGATTCGGTTTGGATTAGTGTGGTTATTGGATTGGATCTGGTTAAGCCAAAAACAGGGGTTTGGTTTTGGTTAAATCAGAGACGAGTTGAGTGTTAATTGAGTTACGAGATGATGCGAGTGGATTCGCGATGTAGGTGGTTTAAGTAATTTGGTTAAGTATAGTGTGAGTAATCCAGATTTGGTTTCTGGGTTGGTGTTAATAAGTTTTCCAAAAATCTAGAAAGTATGAGTTTGAAGGTTTGAAGACTTGAAGATTCATCCTAATTCGTTAAACTTTAATCGTAATTCGTTAACATTTTGGCTAATTCGTTTAATAACATTAGCTAATTCGTTAAGATTATCAGCAGATTTGTGAACCAATTTGCTAAGAATTTTAATTCGTGTCAACTAGTTTGTGTGACACATGTCTTACCTCGGTAACTGTTTTATAACAAATTTTGCCACGTGGCATTTGTTTTCAGAGGTTTGTTACAACCGTTGTAACTACCTAATTCGCTATAGGTTGATTCGTCATCAAATGTAGCTGATTCGCTACTTAATTCTCTAAGCATACACTTTCTGATTCGTCAAAGGAAATCATTATGTTTCGTTAATTAATTTGTGGACCATTTCGGTAAAATCATTTCTGATTCGTTTCCTGATCAATCTTAACTTCGTTAAGGTGTGATTCATTAATTACTGTTCACAGTTCGTTACTACTGTTCACAGTTCGTTACCACTGTTCATTAATTAATTTTTCAATTTTAATCTTTAGAGTTTTAAAAAAATTTGTCATTTAGCAAAAATGGCTGGTATGTATGCACTAGCTTCCCAAAATATGTTAATGCAACAAATGTTACAACTGGATACCGAGATCGGTTCACATTCAAAGTGTCCACGTTTGATGAAATTTAGCGATACCTCGTTTCCGTGCTCATCTAGGGTCAGTTCACCCTGATTGTTCGTGTTGCTTAGATGAGGTTTACACCGTTCCAATGATTGGGGATGAGACTATTGGTTTCACACCTAAAGCTATTTCACAATATTTTGTTGAAGAGAAGAAAGCATTGGAAATTGAGACAAAGGCTTATTCTACTCTTACTATGGCTTTACCTGAAAACATCTTTCACCAAGTAGGGAGTATAAAGATTTGTGCCTCATTATTCCAACATATTCATATTAGAAGTATGGGTAACACCGCTGAAAGCAAAAAGGTTATGCTCAAGTTTCAATTCAGAAACTTTAACCTACTTAAGGGTGAGACTGTTGAAGAAATGACAAAAAGATTTAATCATTTGATAGCTGAGATGGATAAGATGAGATTGGAAACTTCTGAGATTGATAAAATTGATAACATTAAAAGTGCACTACCGAGTTCCTACTCGACTTTCTTGATGGTTGTGAAAGAGAATAATTATTTCAACAATGAAGATTTGACGGCATCGGAATTTATGCAAAAGATCGAGGCACGAGAATACGATCTTAATTGTCAAAAGTCTTCAAAAGATAGTCAAGATCCTGCATTTTATGGTGGGATTATGCCATTAAGTTCAACCATTTCACCTATCACTGCATTTCTCACACAAAATGCAAGTGAGAATGCAACAACTATGTATAGCGATCCACGTGCTTGTTACTACACAGCTGGAAATAATGTATTCTCTGGTGTTTCTGGTTCATCTAGAGGATTTGGAAATTCATCACCCACAAATCAATTCTCGTCTCAAACAAATGTAAACATGAGGGAGGCTGAACAAAATTTTTCTTTCTTATTTACCTTAATGACTTCATGTGAGAATTTGGTTAATAGCAAGATTGCAACGAGTGATCTGACTGATGTAGATTATGATCAGATTGATCTTGATGATTTAGAACTGATGGACTTGAAGTTTAACATGGCTACGATAGTAAGAAAAGTGAAAAAGTTTTCGCAAAGAAAGGATAAAGATATTCCATCTTTGGACAAGAAATTGGGGTTTGATAAGTTAAAAGTCAAATGCTATAACTGTCAAGAATTTGGGCATTTTGCTAAAGAATGTGATAAGCCTAAAAGGAGTATACCGGTCCTAGAAAGCAAGATCAGAAATCATCGGGTAAAAGTGGAAGTGATGTAGGAAAGTCTTCTGGAGTTAAACCATCGTCTTCCGGATCTCACGCAATGTTGTCCAACGCAGATGGAGATGACTGGTCACAAAGGTTTCTATGTGGTAACAATCAAGAAAATCTGGCAATGTTTGGATTTTCTAAGTATTTTCAAGATGTGAGTGGAAATGAACCCTCTTCGGATGCTGATACTGAGTCCGATTCAGATGATTCAAGTGAAAAGCTTCCAACTACTTTTGCGTGTATGGCAAAAATCAGTGATCCAACCACGTCTGCTTATATGGCAAAGCAAAATGAGGTTAGTACTACTACTTCTAAGTTATCATGTGCTGATTGTGAAACCAATAGGCCTAAGATAGACTCCTTAAGACTTCAAAATGATAATTTGCTAAAAGAGATTGTTTCGTTAAAAGATACTTATAGACAATCCTTGACCTCTCAAATGAATTCAAGAGAGAAAATTGAAGCTTTAACTATAAGTAATTATGATCTTAAAGCTGAGTTATCGGTTAAAATGACTATCAATGATCAAAAGTTTCAAGAAATTTTGAAATATAGATCAAAGATAACCGAGCTTGAAAATGAGGTTCTTGATTTAAAGAACAAATTGGGCAAATTCAGAAACTCTTCCTTTTTGCTAAATGAAATAACTGAAGTATCTGGTAAGCAAAAAGATTTAAAGAAATGAATAGGTTTTGTTGAGATTCCACCACCTTTTCAAAATGATTACAAACCAAATCTTTTTGCTAGAAAAGAAGAGGATGTGATTGTTAAAGAATATGTGATTTCTGAAAAAGCAAAACCAGTTAAACCTGAACCTGTTAAAGCCCAATCTACAATTCAGAAACCTCGTGTTCAAAGCAACAAAGTCTTTGTTGAAAATATTGACAAAGTTATCATTGAGGATGTGTTCGAACCTGAAATCATACACAAGAACAAGAACATTCCAAGTTCTAATCACATACTGTGTGAACTCATGAATTTGAGGAGGTTGTGTATGGTTCGCACACAACTCAGGTGAAACAAGATACTCATGTTAATAGCAAACTTGTGAGGGCTAAGAAACCAGAAAAACCCAAAATTTCTGATGAGGATTTGTTGCGTTTTATAAATCCAACTGTTTCCAAGCCATCTACTGGCCGTGGGTTTAAATTAAAGGGGATAAACACACTGAGAAAGACATTCCAATAAGTATCATTAAACCAGAACTTATTGAGAGTGTATTTCACAATGAAACTTCCAAGATTCAAGATCTTGAACGTCGGTATGCTCAAGCTAAAACATCTGTTTCATCTGATCATTTGACTAAAGCTAAGCAAGTTTTAAAACATTCTAAGAAAGTCCAATTTGTAAAGTCAACTGGAACAGATATTTTGAAAAGTTTCTCAAATTGTTCTAACTTAGATTTTTATTTGAAAATGAAATCTGAGTTATCTGATGATTTAGCTAAGAGTTTTACAAAGTACGTGAGTTATCATCAACCTTCTGTATCATATGTTACTACCAATTCTCAACACAAACATGTGGACATGCGAAGCTGTTTCCTTTGCGGTCAACAAGGACATGTGGTGAGAAACTGTGGTCAGAAGTGTTCTCAGAATCTCCACCCATTTGTCAAAGATCAATCAAAACCAGTTCATTTGATAACAGAGATTCTGAAACGACCTGTGTCGTATGATGATGATACTCACATCATGTTCTCAAACGTGAATCCTTGAAAATTTGTTCATGTGAATGAAACTAATGGTTCTGTTAAACCAAAGTTTGTTCCAACTGAACCGTTATGCAAAAATGTGAACTCAAATGTAGTTCAAGCTGCTTATCTAAGACGAAAGTATAAGAAGCCTGTAACTTATTCTCAAGTTGCTGAACAACAGTTGAATTCAACTACGTTTAACTTTTCTCAAGAAACTCAAAAGGTGCCCAAGACTGAGGCCTGGGCTGCCTTTTTGAACTAATCATTTTCGTTTGTGTGTAGGGTAAATCCAAGACCATTTCGGGTGAAAACTGGATTATGGATAGTGGATGTTCTCGTCATATTACTGGAAATCTCGACCTCTTAACAAATGTAAGAAATATTCAAGGGGGTTATGTGGCGTTTGCTAGGAATTCTGGGGGTATGATTACACAGGAAGGTGATGTTTCAAATGGGCATATTACTTTTGAGAAGGTTAACTATTGTGATAAGGTAGACTATAATTTATTGAGTGTGTCGCAAATCTGTGACAAGCAATACACTACAATATTTACAGATAAGGAGTGTCTGATTTTGAAACCGGGGTATGTGATTCCCGAGGACATGGTTATCATGTGATCACCTTATCAAATGATATTTATGTCTTAAATATGAGTTCTAAAGTATCAACATCTATCAAAACATGTTTTGTCTCGAAAGCAACCGAGAAAGATTCCATTCTATGGCATCGTAGAATGGGTCACATTCATGTTCGTAAGATGAACTATCTAATGGCAAATAACCTAGTTGAAGGTGTGTCTTTGAAGAACTTTAAGTTATCCGATCAGTGTATTGCTTGCAAAAAGGGCAAATAGAAGAAAAAATTGCATCCTTCTATGTTATTAAATTTCATTGATACTCCTCTTGAGCGACTTCATATGGATCTTTTCGCTCCAGTGAATCGTGCGAGTATTTATGGATATTGGTATTGCCTGGTAGTTATTGATGATTATTCACGATACTCATGGGTCTTGTTTATGTGTTCGAAAGATCAAACACCGGTTCTCGTTCAAAATTTAATCACTAAGATTGAATCACTATACACACAGAAAGTGAGGAGAATTTGAAGTCACAATGGTATTGAATTTAAAAATACTGTATTGGATTTCTTTTTTTTACAAAATGGAGTTCATCAAGAATACAATGCCCGATACGTACCACAACAAAACGGTGTTGCTGAACGAGAGAATAGAACATCGATTGAAGCTGCTAGAACTATGCTTGCTGATTCAAAGCTTCCTATCCATTTTTGGAATGAGGCGGTGAATACGGCTTGTTAAACACTCAATCGAGTTCTAACTATTAAGAGACTCAAAAAGACAAGTTATGAGCTGTTGAATAGTCGTAAACCTAATTTAAAGTACTTGGAACCGTTTGGGTGTCGTTGTACGATGTTGAAAAAGGATGTGGGAAAGTTTGATGAAAAAGCCATTGAAGGGTATTCTTGGGATATGCTTCTCCTAAGATACGAGTATTTAACTTCACGTCTGGTTGTGTTGAGGAATGGTGTCATGAGGAATGGTATCATGTGGACTTTCAAGGGAAAGGTCCCGACTGGATGTTTGACTATGATGGCTTATTTAATTCTTTTACTCCATGAACTGATCAACCAGATGAAGATTTAGTCCGTGCTTATTTTGTAGAACAACTGGTAATTCCAAGATTTTCAAGTTCCAATGATGTTGATATTCCAACCGATGTTCCAACTGAAGATCCTGATAATGATTATCCAATTATCTTTGATAATATATCTACTTCATCTGATGACACTCCAGTTGTTGATCAAGTTATCAAACTTGATAGTGATGTTTCATCTCATGACCTGGGTGAACACTACACTAATTTATTTGAAATTGTTGATGTTCCTTGCAATCCCACTCTTAGGATTCATAATTATCACCCGAAAGAAAACATTATTGGAGAACTTGATGTGGGAGTTCAAACACGTCATCAAGTTGCTTCATCAAGTGAAAATAATGTATTGTGTAGAAGCCATGCAAGAAGAATTACAGCAATTTGCACGTTTGGGTGTTTACAGTCAAGAAGGCGATTCCGACTAAGTGGGTATTTAAGTGTAAGAAAGACGATCGTGGGGTGATCGTGAGAAACAAGGCACGTTTAGTAGTGCAAGGTTTTCATCAGCAAGAGGGTATTGACTACACTGAAGTATATGCTCATGTTGCAAGACTGGAGTCAATACGAATCTTTCTAGCCTATGCAGCTTATAAGAACATAAAATTTTACTTGTCACACCCCGTTAAGCGTATTGCGGAAGCGTAAAACGGAAATGCAACAGATACAACTGGTATCAAATACATTGTTTATAAAGAAACATTACTAACTAGTTTACAATATATTATATCATTCTAACATCTTTTACAAACTAAGTGATATAATCAAACCGGTTCTTCAATTACTTTACTTCTAACTCAAATGCCCATGACAGCAATCACCAATCAGACACGTAACGCACAGAAAATTACTTCTCATATCTGATTACCTGAAAAGCATGTTAAAATAGGTCAACTACGAATAGTTGGTGAGTTTCATAAGTTTAACGAAATCAGTTCTGCGTATCACACAGTCATAGTTTGTATGTACGCGCGTATGCAAAAATATGTATTTACGTTTGTATAAATATATACAGCCATATCCTTGTGTATGCATATGCACACAGGTAAGTTTATAATATAAATTCGAAATTTCAGTAAAATCGTGATTATTTGTTCGTACTACCTGTTTCCAATTTTCGTGTTTAACCAGCCACTGTGGCCCCCTTTCCGCCCACAACGGTTCCGTGTTAACATCAACCACTGTGGTCCCCCCTTCCACCCACGATGATTCCACGTAAACTTAAACATTATATAGTGTACACGCAAATAATTAATATATTCTACACATAATATTTCCTACGGCTAATCACGTAGCATGTATATAGACACATATGCACATATAGTATTTATCACGTATCACCAATTACTGTGGCTCCCCATCCGCCCTCAATACGCATAATCACATTATTTTCTTGACATTCATGTCATAATCAAGTTAGTTCGTTTAATAAGTTGCAGCAGAACTTGGCTCGTAGGCCATACTCAACTTTAGTTTATAATTTGCAGCAGAACTTGGCTCATAAGCCATACTCAACTTTAGTTTATAAGTTGCAGCAGAACTTGGCTCATAAGCCATACTCAACTTTAGTTTATAAGTTGCAGCAGAACTTGGCTCGTAAGCCATACTCAACTTTAGTTTATAAGTTGCAGCAGAACTTGGCTCGTAAGCCATACTCAACTTTAGTTTATTACTATTGTGGCCCCCCTTCCGCCCACAATAGCCCCATAATCATCACAGACCACGTTATCTCCAAAATTAGTTATGTTTAGCATTACATAACATGTTTGTATAAACCTGCTGTCACGTGTAATTTCATTATATTTTGCAAATTCGTATTATCTCCACTTAATATATCAATCAACGATAATAATCATCTTTCATCAACACGTAGTCAATCATTATGTTTGTAGGGACTTTTCATATATAATTGTTCAGATATTTTATGTCCCGAATCGTTTTCAGATCGATAACGTGTATAAACATGCTTTCCACCCCAAAAGTTCGTAAAACAGTTTAGAAAGTGGGGGTCGTGAAACTCACCTTATCGTAGTTCGCACAGAAATTACGTATCAATAAGTCAGATGCCTCGTTTATAGCCTGATTCCTATAAACGGCATTGTATCGTTAATACTAGTACAGTGTTCAAGCTAAGTCGGGCTGTATAGATAATCTGGGTATAGCTGTTAGGCTCAGAACATGACCATAGTCTTAGGTTGTGACGTTGTATACTATGAAATGTTTAAAACTGGATTTGGCTCGGTTTCACCGTTTTCCGAGCCTAGCTCAGTTGATCGTTTATACGTTTCGGGATTAGGTAAGAAATCACATAAACTTAAGTAAATATATTGATTGATATAATAATTTGATTTATGAAAGAATTTTAAGGTTTCGGTGTCTGGTTTGATCGCAGGGTTCGTTTCCGTTTTCACACGGGTTTGATTATACAAAACGCGCCCAATCCACCCGATTTGTCCGGAATTCTCTTAACAAGTTCGTTTTTATCAATATCATTCAAAAATATGATATTTGACCACTTTTGACATTTTGACATACCAGTCAGTCCGTTAAACACAAAACTGCCGGTTTCGTTAAAACAATTATAATTTAAATCTTTGATTAATTATAACTAACTATGTACTTATATATAAATTATGTAAATTTTTGTAAAAATACATTAAGACATGGAGAATTTTATAAAAATATTTCCAGAAATTTTATGATTAATTATTTATTTATAAAAATTCATTTAATAGGTTATAATCGTGTAATAAATGGCCCGTTTATATCAAACGACCTCCGAAAAATCCAATAATTTTTACCAATAGCCTTAATGTTATTACATAGCCCCTGCAAAATTTCCAGAACCTAACTCTTTTGACAAAATGCCTTTTTGTGCGTTTTTCGGCTGTTAAAATTCGGTTTAACCATGATTGCACAAACCATACTTAGGCATTTCCAATGATTCCCAAACTTTAACAGTGATCTTACCATCCCATATTAAACTCCAAAACCAAGTTTCAGAATTTTTCAATATGTTTAGCTATTTTTCCCAAATAAACGCCCATAAACAGAAATAAATTCACCAAATATTCTCCGTTTATCGAAAAATTACCAAATTTGAACAGGGACTCATTTATATGATCCCTGATGTCCCTGAAAGTTTTCACAAGCTAACAACAAGCACGTCACAACCTAATACTAAACAGCCCCTAAACGAGTGTTACCGGTTTACCTTGTCGGTTTTCGATGAATTTTGCTAGTTTAAACGATTCTCCGGGTCTCGGGTTGCAAACTCAGTATATCTACATATCATATAACATCAAACCAAGCATAAATTATCCATGTAGCAGCCTTGATAATTAGGGTTTAGGTTTTGGGTTCAAACCGAACTTTCTAACCGTAAAAACGTTGTATTCATGTTCTAATCCGCGTTTTTAACCAAAAAAGTATATGTTCCTGGTTTGAAACTTTTATTAACATAAAAGTATATTTTTGGATGATTTTTGAGAGTTTTACACCGTTAACTTTGATTTTTACTAGCCAAGACATGTTTTTATGCTATTAAACGAGTATAAACGAATCAAAATCGAGCTTTTATGAAATCATACCTAGGGTTTCTTTGAAGTTCTGTATTGAAGAAGGAAGAATCCAGATTTTTTTGTTGTAAATATCTCCTATCTTATTTATATAGAAAAAAAATAAACATGGGGGCTTTTTTTCCATATTGGCGGCCGCAACTTCTAGGGGCCCATTGGGCCTCTTTTTGGCCCAATGGTGCCTCGGTTTTTGTGTCACACGTAAAAGTCGGTCCAAAATTTAGTTCGGGTTCGGTTTTTCGCAAGAAAATTAATTCGGGTGTGAGAAATAGCGCAAAAACGAGTGTTTTTCAGCTTATTTTTGTAAAATAAGAAAAACGTACAGACTCGTTGTAAAATTCCAAAATATTTTCACGGATTGCTTAGAACATGTCATATAAGTGTTTTATAAGTCTTTTTCGGCTTAACGGATGCTACAATGCTTGTTTTGATATTAACGATTGCGCTTAAGCTTATAGCGTATCAATAAACGAAACCTTTTTCGTTTAAAGAGTTTTAAACGTACTAGGGCCTAAATACCAATATGTTAGCCTCTATAACATATATATAACTCGTATATGACCCCTCAGTATGTATACGGGTCATAATTAGTATCGGTCGGTTACTCGTTTAAGCACTACGAATTAACCAATTTATCTTTTACTTGTTACGTAATGAATATAGTGTACCTCGTTTTGTCATGAATGTCACATTTCTCAACGGTGAACTTCATGAGGAAGTGTTTGTTTTACAGCCTCCGGGTTTTGAAGACCCCGATTATCCTGACCGATTTTATCGCTTAAACAAGGCAATATATGGTCTACATCAAGCCACGAGAGCTTGGTATGGCACGCTCGCCGACCATCTGATGGATAATAGTTTCAAATGTGAGACTGTTTATTGCACTTTGTTTTAAAGAAATATTGGTGATGATCTTCTCCTCGTCCAGATTTATGTTGATGACATAATCATTGGGTCAACAAAAGACGCATTGTGTAAGGAGTTCGAGAAATCAATGCAAACCAAGTTCGAGATGAGTTTGATGGGTAAGATGAATATCTTTTTAGGGTTGCAGGTTCATCAGTCGGCGAAAGGAATCTTTATTCACCAGACAAAATATGTGAACGACGTCTTGAGCTGATTCAAGATTACTGCCGGAAAAACCCATCTACTCCTCTCCCTGTGGGTCACAATTTATCACCGGATGAATTGGAGGACACTGGCGATCCTACCCTATATCGAGCTATGATTGGTTCTTTGATGTATCTTACTGCTTCTCGACCCGACATAATGTTTGCTGTTTGTTTATGTGCTAGGTACCAAGCTAGTCCCCGAGTGACTCACCTGGCAGCGGTCAAGTGTATTCTTCAATATCTGAGGGGAAATCATGACACTAGGTTATGGTACCCCAAAGAAGATACCTTTGATCTTACCGCTTATAATGACTCAGACTATGGAGGATGCAAGATTAGTTTCAAGTCTACCACAGCGGGATGTCAATTTTTAGGAAGCCGGCTTGTTTCCTGGTAGTGTAATAAGCAGACAACGGTTTCCACTTCAACCGCCGAAGCTGAGTATGTTGCAGTCTCGAGTTGCTGTTCCCAGGTTTTTTTGGAAACAACAACATCTTCGAGACTACGGTTTGAAGTTTCTTATTACTCCCATTCTAATTGAAAATTCTGCTGCCATTAGCATCACCAAGAATCCCGTACAACACTCTAAAATGAAACGTATCGAAATTCGATATCATTTCATACGGGATTGCTTTGAAAAGAAATTAACTGACCTTGAGAAAGTACATACCGATTTTCAAAAAGCTGACTTATTTACCAAAGCATTTGATAAAACACGTTTTCAATTTTTGCTTGGTTTAAATGGCTTAAAGACCTTTGCTGATATCTTGAAACTAGGAAAACTATCTTTATTTTCAGTATATGTTTTATTTGTTAATTTTTTATCTTTATTTTGGTTTTTTGGGGGTGAAATAGAAAATACAAAAATAATGTGGTTTTAGTTTGTATAGATAAAACCCAAAAACATTAAAAAGTTTAAACATTAAAAATTTTAAAATTTTAAAAATAGTGTGTTCTCATGCCTTTTGTCTTTTTGTTTTAAAATTTGAAAAATCCAAAAAGATTTTAGAATCTGAAAAAGTCAAAAATATTGTGCATTTTTATTTATAAGAAAATCCAAAAAAGTCAAAAAGATTGTGAATTTCTCGTTTGTAAAGAAAAATCCGAAAAAGTAAAAAAGATTGTGTTTTAAGTATGTAAAGAGAAAAACCAAAAAGATTTTAGCTTACACTCACTGAAGTTATGTCATCTAATTCTATTTGAAGGACATATACTTGTATATGTTTGGTCCTGATAATTTCTTGTAAATATTTGGGATAGCCATTTACCTGACAATGGAAAGTTTTTGGGGTGCTCATTAAGCTTTCTACTTTATTTTCTTGCTGAAAATTATGTCGGTTATTTAAGTTTGTGGAACATGCTTGCATGTATTGGTCTTGTTATCTATTTGAAGAATGATAAGATAGCCATTAATCTATAGACTGAAAATGACTGGGGCGATTAAATTCATTTTTGTTTTATGCTCCTCAAAAATTTGAGTTTTCGAAGCAAAAAGAGAAAATGATAGTACTTTGATTGATTCACCCCAAATCCATCAAGAAATAAGCTTAAAAGACTGAGTGCTTAACTTCATTGGTGCATTGATAGGTCTTAAACAAGTTGGTAGAGTAAAGTAAGTGATATAAACATAAAGAAAAGACAAATTGAAAGAGGTGTTAGTCTCTAGCAAAAGTCTCAGTAAGGATGGCAGAAATGTAATAACCGGTCATACTCAAGCCTTATAGCTGTTGCTCACCCAAAATATAATAAAGCAAATAACTAGCGTTAGGCTTCTGGACACTGTGAGTCTTTATGCGGCTTAATCATCTAGGTATTCATATGCATGAATATTTCACTCGCTTTAAGAGCAAACCCAAAGTCATTAAACTTGATCACTGTTGTATTTCGTACAATCCAAATTACTGACTTGATCAAAATCCGCTATTAGTCATAAAATTGTTCCTCCCTTGCGCGTGTCTCATTACCAATAAGAAACGGACCCCAGGGGATACAATGTATGTAAACCGACAGATGGACTCGTGCATACTCACTCACAGTAAAGGAAACTTGATGCATTGCTCAAAAGTTCTATATAATTCTAAAAGTTTTGAGCAACACTATAATGGTTCAAGTCAAGTTAAGGTAATTTGGCAAAAATCAAATTAAGCTTGAACCAAGATTAGAGGCTGATAGTTTCTGATATTCTGTGCGCTAATTGAACCATTAATCATATCACAAAAATGCTTGAAGGCTTGTTATAAGATTTAAGTGGACAACAATATCAGTGACCGACATAACGCCAGCCATAATATCGCTGAAATATAAAACTGTGATAGAAGGGCAATTCAGTTAATATGATTCTCTGCTCAAACTCAACAAAAATCCAAAAATATGTACTGCTTTTGATAAAACATACAAAAAACACAAAAACATTTCCTGTTCTATGCTTTTAGTGTCGGATATTTCTTTTGTAAGTATTTTGAATCAAAAGATCAAAATACAAAAAGATTTTGCGTTTCATTTTTACATATTATTTAAATCTTTAAGGGGCTGTTTGGCAAGTGCTGAATCATTAAGTACTGAATGATTAAGAGGTCTGAATGATTAAGAGGCTCTGAGCCCGTAAGTGCTGAACTAGTAAATGTTGTTTGGTTGGACGTCTGAATGGCTATGCAGAATGACTATTATACCCCTATGAACTATTTCTTGCAAAATGAACTATTAGATTTTTTTTGTTTCTATTTTCATTGAAACTTAATATACAAAACCCAATATATGCAAATATATACCTAAAGATGAAATCAATATACAAAAATGTTTCAAATATACAAAAAAAAATCACAGTACCACATATATATATATATATATATAAATATATATGTTTAAAAATGAAGTTATATATAACAACTAAACCAACGTCTTCATTCCGAACCAATGTCTTCACCTCTTCATACATGCTACCCGAACCGAGGTCTTCACCCGAGCCGTAGAAATTTCGTAACAAAACACATTTACATTAATAAATGGGTTCGACCGGTGAAACCGTCCCGCCAAACCTATGAACCCCATCCGTGATACCGTCCCGCAAAACATAGTTACATTAATAAAATGAAGCTTAAAAACTATATCAAAAACCCGCAAACCCAGGATATAATGTTCCCACCCCGTGTAGAGCCAGGACCAGCCCTTTATTAACGGTCCGATTTACAGGTACGACATTTGCCCTTTTAAGATTCTGGTCCAGTCCGCTTATATATATATATATATATGCATTATTATATATTTTTTATACAACATACACACATATATATACTTATACTTACACTACATAGTCGTATATAAGCGAATTTTTAGTTGGCCCGTTAGATAAAAATAAACATTGAATGGTTGAATTTGAGCTAATCTTGAGACGCTTTTACAGAGTTCAAATCCAGGCCTCAAACATCAATGTACATAGTAGAACTATTGTGTTTTCAGACTATACCTACAATTCATGAGACTCCACATGTGGTTTCAGTCAACAAACAACAATATTCGATTGAAATTCACTGATTTTATAATCGAGTCGTGTAAAGCAAATGTTGTTTATTAAGGTTTCGCACGAATTCAACTCCAGTTCTGTAAATGAGTTTGGTTTGGACGATTGTTGCAGTCGATTAGGTTAGGGTTAAAAGCGACACCATGTTAAAACAAAAAAAAAGTAAAAAAGAAATACCTCAAACCCGTCATCAAAACCCCATAAATTTACATAAAAAAAGTAAAAAGGAAATACCACAACTAATATATACATGATCTGATGAAGTAAATCATGCTTTCATGTTCATTTGAATTCGTCCTAATAATCTATTAAACAACTAGCATCGAATTAATCGTTTTCTACAATTTTTCTAGTTGAGGCATTTCATCAAACACCTTGTGGGCGGACAAGTTTCAAGTATTTAATTCAATCATTTTATCATTCTATGTCATTCCAAATAATCAATATAGGTTTAATTAAACTAAGTAAACATGTATTTTATGACTCACCAATTGAACAAACTAGTCAGTTAGGGATGTAATTAACCCAACTAATATTGTAATTTGATGAATCCTGATAAGATTTAACATAGCTGAACAAAACCATAGCTTCTCAACCTGGCTAATCGAACCATATCCGAACCTAGAGGTTGGAAAATAGAAATCAACTAGGGTAGAGAAATAGAAGAGCATAAATCGAGTAGGAGACAGGAATCATACTTGGTTGTGCTTGTAATCTGGCAGAAATTGAGCTTCAACAAGCGATGATGGTGGTTGTGAGCGTTGGTTGCCAGAAGAACAGAAGAAGGAATGAACGACTGGAGTGGGTAATTAGGTCTTTTTTTCTCATTCAACGTTGTTTTAGAGCTGAATGGGTAAGAGGCCCGTTCAGCCTTTAAGATGTGAATTTTTTATCAAACAAACACTCTTAATCTGATTGAATCAGACCTGAACCATTAAGAGGGTCATTAAGATCCAACCAAATAGCCCCTAATTTATCAGTTTCAAAACGTGAAACGATTTAAGGTATTTGATTATCGAGAAAAAGATCCTCGGTAATTCCTTTTAAGTTACAAATGGTGATTTATTTAATTATTTAAATTCTTTATTTTTTTTAAAATAATTTAATCCATTTATTAATTTATTTATTCATTTAAATTAAATAAAGAGTAATTCGTTAATTATGAATAACGAATCAGGAAATTTTAACGAATTACAGTCTAATTCGTTATCCTAATTCGCTTCCGCACCCTGTAACGAATGACATTAATTCGTTATCCATATGTTAACGAATTATACAATAATTAAAATCTGATTTGTCATGACACGTGTTATTTTAATCTAACGAATCATCTGATTCGTTAATTCAAAATTCAAACGAATCATCTGATTCGTTACCTTGGGAATCGTGCAATGTCAGTGTATATAGGACGGCGTGCATACGAACCGTCCTACTATTCACTCTTCTTCTTCACTTTATACTGTTACTCTGGCCAATTTTTTCCAGAATTCTTAATCATCAATTCTCTGTATTTTGATTATACCATTGTGTTTATAAGGTATAGACGATCATAGTCATATCTTTGTAATTCTCGTCAAAAATCACACAGTTGGTATAGGGTAATTATGTTAATATTGTTACTGTGTTTGAGGTTTATTTGAGTTTTAATCCATAGGCTGTATTACAAGTTATGGACCATAAATCTGTTACCATTATCATCGGAATGTATTTCCGAGATC
Organism: Bidens hawaiensis; assembly: GCF_021521415.1. Taxonomy (NCBI): domain Eukaryota; kingdom Viridiplantae; phylum Streptophyta; class Magnoliopsida; order Asterales; family Asteraceae; genus Bidens; species Bidens hawaiensis. The sequence goes on from NW_027491759.1 coordinate 42,156, forward strand.
CATGGTGACATTTAATCATGTTTTTACTACTGCTTGATGGATTAATTCTTACCTGTTAATTATCGGGTTTTTATGCTTAGTTTAAACCCTAACTTGATTGGCTTTTACCATGTTTTGAGACCCCAAATCAATACTACTTTAATCGTAATGAGCTTCTGAGATCCTTGTGGTCATTTGTTTGGATTTTCATCGATGACTTGCAATTTTGACTTTTAGTGTTCTTGGCAACTTTGACCTTGACCAGAGAAGTCAAAGATAAAGCCATTTTTGGCCATTCGTTATACTTAGCGAATTGGAACTCATTTGTGTCCAATTCGTTAAGTAACTCACATGAACTAGAATAGCGAATCCGTTTTTTTAACGAATTAGATGTCTATTCGTTAAATTATAATGAATTAGTTGTTAATTCGTTAATTTTTAATAGTAATTCGCTAATTCTTATTCGTTAATAATTTACTTAATAGCGAGTTAGCTGATTGGTTATAAGTTTTGTAACGAATTAGACTGATTCTTTAACGAATGACATTTTAAATATGTTTATAATAGTTTAAATTATTTAAATATACAAAATTTATTTTATCATGTCGATGGTTACTTATTCTCAACATTATTTATACAGTAGTATTGCTGATCAAATGGACCAAGACCCACCGGTTGCTGATCACAACAACAACAAGTTATACCGTTATTGTCGTACGGTAAGAAGCATAATATATGTGCCTTTGTCGGTACAAATTTTGCAGACGAAGCGGTATTTGGAGGATTATTGGAATTTCTACGACGTTCACGTATTCATTATGCAATCACTGCTAATCCTGACGTGCGTCTCAGTACTATTCGTCAATTCTAGAGTACAACAAGATACACTGAAGTTGAGAACTATATAACTGCCACAATCAACCAAACGCCTATTACTGTTGATATTAGTGTAATTCGACGAGTACTTCGTTTTGGTGACACTGATGATTATCCGTGTGAATTTGATAAAGAACTGATCAAAGGTATGTTTCGTCGGGTATTTTATGGCGGTGACATCGGAGAATCTATGTACAACAAGAATGGGTTGTGTCCTACTTACAAGTATCTCCTTCATGTGTTGATCCATCTCTTGGGAGGACGTAAAGGCAGGTTTGATGAATGTCGCGTCATGTTGCAGTCGGCCTTTGTAGCACTTGTTCTTAATAAGAAGTTTAATTTTTCAGAAATGATCTTCAATAATCTTAAAGAACAGTGTCTGCAAATGGTTCAGAAGAAAAAGTTTTTAATGTATCCAAGGTTCCTTTAGTTAATTATTCAGGACTTGATTCCAAACTTGGTTATCGATCAAGCACTGGTAGAGGATGTATTGGAATTAGAGCACATGAAGGCTGACACAATACGTAGAATGAAGATTTATCAGAAGGAAAGGCCTCGGACCAAACGTTTGATTGGTCATATTGTAAACCCTGATTATGAATGTCCTGACAATGATCGTTGGATCCATGACAATTCGGATTCTAAGCGTGAGGAGGGACCAGGTGGAAACGATGGTGGTGAGGATGGTGATGATGGAGGTGATGGTGGTAATGGTGGTGATGGTGTTGCAGCTATACTTGAACAACAAGTTGCGGTTGAAGCTGCGTTAGCTGCTACAATTGCAGTTCAGCGAAAGAGAAAATGCAAAGAGTTGGCCACTGATGGGTCAGCTAAGCGTCGAGTGTCGGCTGGTGCTGGTGTCTCGTTTGGAGTTCAACCTCCAAGGTCGTCCACTCTTCTACGCCCAGCGGTGCCGCTTACTACTAGCACTTCGGAGCTTACTTTGACGACTACGCTCATTTCAGATCCACGGCTTGGAATGATTCCACATTCAGTACTATCTACATTGCCAATGCCTTATGCTACAAATTCGGTGGTTTCTCCAACACCGATGATGTTGCCTCCACCACCAATGGATATCTCATTCTTGAGATTGAGTCGTCCACAGGGTCCTGTGCAACCTATTCCTGCTTCCTTTCATGCAATGTCTCCAACTCAGCAGACAAATATGTTATTAAGCCTTCTTCATTTGTATGAAAACCAAATGTCTGCTGACCGTCTGAATCAAGAACGCCTCATGGAAAATCATAAGAAACGGATGAGCTACGTCTCTTTTTGTCAAAAGGAAACAAAAGCTCTTCGTGAGATTTTCACGTCTCAGGGAGTGAAATTGAAAGAACAAGATGATCTCATTTTTCAACTCACGTGTAAAGACGATGCTTTGAAAAAGTTGAAAAATGATGAGGAGGAGGACCCTGATGCTTCAGGTGCTGGAGGAGGTGAGCCGAAACAATCTCACAATTCTTCCTCAGGTGTTGGTACTAGTGGAATTGGAGATTCAGACAAGCAGATCATTGTTTATCATGATATGACTGCTGCGAAACCGATTGAAATGATTGAAGTTGATACAGTTATCTTTGTGGATGGATCGAGGGTGGTTAGAAGTGTGGTGAATAGGAACGAGATTGAGGTTGGTCAGTTTGTTGAAAGGTCTCTAACACGAGAGCAGATTTCATTACTGCTTGGATTGAATGACGATGAGTTGACCGTGTTACAGGCAGATCCAGATGTGGAAGTTGAGAAAGATGAGGAGATTCTAAATGATCCGACTATTCAAATGAATACGGATTTTATTTATGAATATGAGGAGGTCGAGGTTGAAGATGTCACATCTGAGGAGTGTCCTGACCCGTTTCAACACACAAATGTTGATCAAGGTGCTCCAGTATTTAATGAGGAAACGTTTAAAGCAGCTGAAGATAATCTGGAGAAGGTATCCATGGGTAAGAAGGTGGGTTGATACGAGATTCAACTTGATTGAAAACCCAACCGATGCTGATATTGAAAGGTGGTTTGGGTATCGTAGCAAGAAAGCTCATAAGATTATAGATGCGTATCGGTATGTGGATCAAGAACAGAAGGACGAAGTTGCTGCTCGTGCCAAAGCTAACCAAGTGACTTCATTCAAAAATGTGTCAAAGGTTCAAGGTAATATCATTTCTTGGTTATTTGATTCCGATCTTAAAGTATCTATTGTGAAATGAGAAAAGGGGGTTCAATATTATGAGAAGATAATGGATGTTCTCACTTTACCGCGATGGGACGTTCATACCCTCGCGTGTCGTCCATTTATCAACCATGGAGGTGATTGGTTAGCAGATTGGTTCCATCAACATCTGTTATTTGAAGTCAACCATGGATTTAAGTTTCTCAAGCCTCGGGTTCCAACCCGAAAACGTATAGATGAAATTGATCCAAGGACGGGTTGGAGAAAGTTGATTCTCAAGGTTAAGCCGCCAAAGACTATGAAGCGGGTACCAATGAAGACTTTGAATCAACACATGCATCTGTCTTTCAACCGCTTGTATTACGATAACCGAACTGGCGAGGCCATCATTGTCCTGGGCAAAGGTTTGAAGACAGAGCTGATCAAGATCATTGATCCGATGTGGCTTGTTAACTTAACCGAGACCGACAACGACGTGCTACACAAGAATAAGATTTTGTTCGAGCACAATGTAGACTATGATCTGGCTATGCAATTCCAACGCGTTATGCGTGTATGTTATGAGAACGGGATTCATAGTTGCAGAGATTGGCAGTCCAAGCGTTTCAAGTAAAGTAAAGACAAAGAGCACAAGACGAGGGGGTGTCTGTTAGTGCACGGTTTTGCGTCTAGAGTCTTTGTATTTATCGTTATTGTATTTTTCATTTTATTTATGTAATAAAATATTAAGTTATTAAGTTAGTTCGTTAAAGTATAGTCTAGTTCGTTAAGGATGTTTAACGAACTAGATCATAGTTAATATCCCTCCTGATTCGTTAAGGATGTTTAACGAATCAGGGGGTGATCGTTAAGGTTATTTCATTTAAGTGTATGTAACGAAGTGGATGCTAGTTGGTTACGAAATGTGTAACGAACTAGATCCATCTTCTATTATAGTGGCTTCAGTCCATTGTTTAAGTTAAGTTTTGAGATATATTAACGAATTGATACTCAGATTCACACTCAAGCTTCAATCAACATATTAATATTATACACATACATACATACAACGAATATATCATATATACAACATACAATCAAGAGTAATTATGAACTAGATCCTTCGTATTAAGTTAATTATATACATACAAGATTTGAGATCTGTGTATCCGATTAACGAGTTCAAACAATTTCAACAAATTAAAAAAGGCTTATGATAACTTTATAAGTGTGACAAACCTTATGGATAAGAATTTTACAAGATGAGAAAACAATTCTCATGCTAAAACACATTGTCAAAGATAAACAGATCGCCATGAATCGCCATATTGATGAGAATGCCGCTCTTAAGCAAGAGTTACAATCGTTTATGATTGAAACTCGGTGTGTTGACTTAAAGCTTTGGAGTTACAAGGCCTCATCTTATGTGCTTGATCATATTATTCCCAAACAAGATGGTATTGGTGTTAGTAATACGCAAAATGGCTTGTGATACAATTCTGTTCCGCCTCCCGTTTGGAATGCCTATGTCTAAAACAGCCTGATGGGTTTGTGAAGGCGATGAATGTGGAAATTAACACTCTACTAAATGTTCCAGAGGCCTTATTTCCCGAAACAATTGATAAGAATTTTGTAAAATTTGTTGATAGTCCTTAATATGAAAATGAGGTTTTTTATGAATATTGCTGAAACAGTTTTTTGGGAGAATGTGCCTGCTAAAGTTGTTAAACCTTGTGTTTCTAATATGCCTAAGATTGAGTCAAAGAGTTTTGCCAAAATAAGTTTTTATCATAAAAGGCCAGGTATAGGTTTTAATGGGTTTAAACAAACAGTTGTCTCTAAAAGGACTGTGTTTGTAAAAGGGGTAACATCTCAAGCTAAAAAGAAAGAAAATTTTAGAAAACAGAGTAACAAAGAGTTTTTCAAAGAAAAAGAAAAACTTGATCAAGTCATGAATCATGCTTCACTGGTTGACAAGGCTGTTGCCCAGCGAAGACGTTTTAACTTCAACCAATTAGGACACATGTTCTATGCGTGTCTTAATCGATTCAGAAATGACCATGTTAAAAAGAATGTGACTAAGGAACCATTTGTGAAAGTTTCAAATGTGAGATACACAGCTCTACCAAAATTTGTTTCTACACAAATTCTCAAAAGAAACGTGGATGTTACACTAACCACAAGTGTGTTTGAAGTTGGTGAGAGTTGAAACTTGCCTAATCGCCAGTTTTATGTAAAAAGGAATTTTGTTGGTCAAAACGGGGTAGCTAAGTCTAAAAAGCATGATTTGAAAAGGCCTAGTGTGTTTGATTGTAATAAGTCTGAAAGTTCAAGTGAATGTTCAAAAGTTGATCATGTATCAACTGATTGCGATTTTGATGATTTGGAATTTGAGTTGTGTCATAAATATAAGCAACCCAAGATCAAGAAGGCTTGGGTTTTCTTATTTCACTAAACCATTACTTAATGTGTAGGAGCTCTCAAGATCCAACGATTCCTATTGGATAATGGATAATGGAGCTTCTAGACATATGATAGGAACTCTTTCATTTGCTAAAAGATGTCAAATATATTAAAGGAGGCTATGTCGGGTTTGCTGGAAACCAAGGTGGTCAAAATGTGTGGGGGGGGGGGAGAAATTTTATCAAATGCCATGGTTGTGTTCGATAAAGTCAGTTACATCACAATGCTTGAGAACAATCTTCTGAGCATTTCTCAAATATGTGACAAAGGCTTCTCAACTCATTTTACGAACAAAGAGTGCATGATCTTGAAGTCGAGACTCAAGATACCTGATGAATGGATTCTGGTGAGAGCACCTTGTGAGAATGATCTTTATGTTCTCAATATGATTGTTGCTTCAACTTTAATTCGAGCCATTTAATGTTTCGTATCGAAGGTGTCTGAGAAGGAATCCATATTGTGGCGTAGGAGAATGGGAAATATTCATGTGCGAAAGATGAATTACTTTGTCCATAATCATCTTGTTGATGGAGTAAATGTCAAGGGTTTTCATCTGAGCGGGGAATGTTCAAGTTGCAAAATGGAAAACAAAAGAAAAAATCTCATTCGTCAAAGATGTTCAATTCGATCAACTTGCCTTTTGAGAGACTTCTTATGGACTTATTTGGTCCTGTCAATGTTAAAAGTATTCTTGGCGAACTCTTTTGCTTGGTGGTTACCGATGATTATTCGAGTTTCTCATGGGCAATGTTCTTAGAATCCAAAGATGAGACGTTTGAGAACTTGATGGTACTTTCTAAAAAGTTGGAAAAGTTGTACAATTTGCCAATCAGAATAATTTGAAGCGATAATGAAACCGAGTTCAAGAGCAACAAGATGCTTCAATATTGCGATGAGCATGGTATTCTTTATGAATTTAGCGCACCTTATACTCCACAACAAAATGGGGTCGCTGAACGATAGAATATAACTCTTACTGAAACGGCACAAGCTATGCTCTTGGATTCAAAGTTACCTATTAGCTTTTTGTCATTTTTTTGTGGACATGAGGTCGTAGACTCAATCAAATATAAACCAATTACACTAAAAAGATAGAAGTAAGTGGGTGTTGAACACAGGGAATTTGTGGAAAATGTGTAACCAAGTAGCTTTGTAAATTAACTATATTAAAACTAATTACATAAAATAAACTCACTAATTTGATTGTTTAATTTGATTAACCAAAAATAACTAAAAACAATTTAACAACTTTTAAATCAAAGACGAGAGAAGATGCTCTCCCTCAATTTCAGGTTTCTACGAATGTTAATCTGATATGAACTATAAAGACATAGTTCGTGATTATGTGATTGATTGTGATAAATGGGGACGAAGTACTTGGATTATAAAAACGCAAGGTGACCACCCAATGATCAATCAATTTATCAAACCCCGAATCCAACCCGATTAATCTCAATTGCCTATAGCACCAAGAACTGATGGTTTAGAACACGAAATCAACAAACTAACAATTTATCAATCAACACATGAACACCATAGCAATGAAATCTATAATAATAAACTACTATCTCAGAAATCACATAAACATTCAATCAATATTCAAAACGAAATCTTTCAATCCGACGGAAAACACAAAGAAAGTTAGCGAGACATAATTCGGTTCGTCATCCCTTCGATTATAGAGTGCATATGAATCAAAAACGGATATACAATGATTACACAACCCACAATAATGTTATAGAACCTGAAAATCGCCCCTGAGCCATCTCTAATTGGAAAATAAGTGAAATATACCCAAAAGCCATCCATAAACGACATTAAAAAACTGTTGTTACAAAACTCAGTGTCAGGCCCATCATAAGCCCCTAGCTTATGGTGGCCTTGATTTGACCTACGGTTGGAAAACTCTGCCTTAAGGAAGAGTTTATTATTCAGAAACCATCGTATCTTACGGTGGCTACAGTAAGCTACGGTGGAGGCCTTTTCAAAAGCCCGACTTCCTTATTGAACTTCCATTTTCCATCGTCCGACCTCCCCTTTTCGGCTAGCTTCATTCCAACGCCTCATTTCCACTCGTGTTAAGTCTCTTGTACCTGAAATAGCATTTAAACGTACTCATCCAGTTCCACAAAATAAATCGATTAAATGTATGATTATTGATGGTCTTTTAGCACTTAAGGGTTGTCCAACGGATCACCCGTCACATTCCCACACTTACCCGTTGCTTTCCCTCAAGCAACTCATTCATTCTTTTTTTTTTTAAGACAATAACTCATTCTAACAAAGCCATCCCGGTTAAGTTCCTAAATCGTACCCTATTCCGGTGTTTTTCATATTTTCACTATTAAGACATTCATATTGATAAAATAGAGAAATTCAACCAAACCTAACATGCTTCTTGTTTTTCTTTCACGCAACACACCCCTCATGAACTTTCCTCTCAAGAACTTCATCAAAGCTAGCATGATGTGCTAGTCCACCCAAATGCAAGTGTGCAAATCCACTATAATAAGCTTGTGAAACTATCGAACCTCCACCTAATGAATTCTTAAACACTCATGCAAATCAAGACGACTTACCATGGGTTGTAACGGGGCCAAGTGTTGGGGTACGGAATGGGAATATTTAAAAACGCAAGCGATCCGATTCGACTTATTACATACAAAAGTAAATAAATATATAAAATAAAATAAACAACTATATACACCATTAACTTTTCTTCCTCTCTTTTTTTCTTTTCTCGTCGCCCACACTTTTACCAATGCTCACAAATTATTGCTCATTTTTTCTCTCTTTTATTAAATTTTTTTGAACTACTAAACAAAATTATTTCTTATTATTAGTAAGATAAGTTGTCTTAGTTTCATAACATGTTTCAACCCCGGCTTTTCATGAATATGGAACCGGATCCACTAGATTTTAGTGTGCTGAAGAATTATCTTCGTACTCCAATCCGTACGAAAGGCCCCCTTTCTTTTGGCGTGGTATCGCCACGTGGCTTAATCCCGGATCAATCCTTCAGGAATAGGACACAATAATATAGCGCACATTAGAGAAGAGAGTACCCCCTTTATTATTAGACAGGCCCCCGCGTCCTTTCTTAATAGATGGAGCAAGCGTCACTCGACAGCTCAAAAGCGGATCAGTACAAAACCACGTGATCCATATTCGCTTACGTACCAGGCGTGCTTCGTCGTACCCTGACTACTCCTCTTTCAGTGGCTTATTTGTACCCAGCTAAATATTTCGCAGCACTTTACCAAACAAAAATTCAAATATAAGAAATAACCTACTAAGCCAGATCTTCTCGCAAAGGTAACAAAATGTGAACAATTCATGGGCCATTGATTGATAAATAATAAGTCCAATAATGTCTTCTAAATGAACCAAACCTCCGCCCCTCTCGTTAACCACGCTCATATGTATAATGTATGAGGCCCCACCCCCAAAAACCACACTCACACACATCCAGACGAGGCTGCATCTAGATGCCTCTATCATTTTTTTCACTCATGCCAAGCAAAGGTCTCGAAACGCATTCATTACACAAGTTCTCAAAGGAAGAGTCACACTGCTATCCTCAAATAATGCCAACAATGATAACCAACGGTATAAAGTTCCAACCACAAATTTTGTTACTGGCATGTTATGTGAGATAAATAACCAAAACCATGTTACCCTTGGCTGAAATTTTAACACCATTTTTTTTAAACTCAGCAACACTCACACAAGGGAAACATGACCATGAAAACACACCTTTGCCTCAACGCATCTTTTAACCCACAAACAAAAATTTTCTTAAAAATTTGAAATTTTAATTTCAAAAAATTCTCCACGTCCCCACATCTGAGATATATTGTCCCCAATGTATGGTTTTGGCACATATTTTTAGTATTTTTTAATTTTTTCAATTTTTTCTAAATTTTTATATAAAGTTCACACCCCAATCGGACCACAAACCCAAAATCAATATACAAAATAATACAAGAAAGCACCTGGTCAATAGTAGTGAGGCTATGGTGGCACAAATATGGACGTCATCGTATCCAAAACTCGCCGAATCCAAATGCTCTTTGTTCATTACCGCCTTCTTCACCTCCTTTTTGTTGCGAGGCATCTTGACGTTGAGTTTGGTTTACCTCCACCCACATGGAATGATGCAATGGTGGCATGGGGTATGACACACTACCTTCATACGGTGGCAAGGTAGTGTAATCCGAAATTGCCGGGTCAGCCACGACTACTTGTGTCGCGTGCCACGCATCATGCATCCTTCAGTGTAGATCATCAATATAGCGGTTGTTCATCGCTTATTCTAAGGCATAAGCACTATTTCGGTTCCATTGTACTTGTCGGTCATAGCTTTGCTTCAATGCCCTCTTCATACTTACACCCATACATGTTTGTTGATCAAAGATTGTTTAGGAAGATTTGGACCAATCCACAAACATAGGTGGTCGGTTTCATTCCACCACCAGTTGCATGGCCCCATAATAAGCCTAGTTTGAATCATAAGGCCTTTGTGCATAATCGAACGCACTTCCCAAATAACCCGATTGAAGACACGTTTTCCTTCCACCTATACTATACCCTGCTTGCTTCATATCCATGGGGTAACAGGCGGATTAACATAAAAATCCTAATCACCATTTTCACCTTCCTCCTCAGTCTCGGTACATCATATTTACCCACTTGCAATGGTCTTGCATCTGCCTTTAACATTATCCATCTTCTTCTATCACTTTTCAGCTTGTGATACCTTTCAGACTGTTTGTATTCCCAACCAGCTCCCAAACGTATCTCATCAAACGGTTTGTACCTTTTGTACGAGCCCTTATCACCATCATTAATTTCCCCATACATCTTCAACAACACGGTAATTAATCGACAATGAGGTATTATTTTCCTATCCACATTGTTTCTACTTATCCATACATTACTCATCACCAAAAACTGATATGGAATAAGTGGTGATCCATGTAACGGTGTGTATAAGATTGGTACCTCAGGATATCTTACTTCAATCCTGTCACCCCGTCGTAGAATGACATTATGTATACTTATCACCAACAATAACTTTGCTTCAATCCTCAGATTTTTTTAAAAAAGCTTTCCATGGTATATTCCGGGCAAGAAAAAAAATCCAACATAGTGTACCACATTGGGTGCTTTTCAGGCTCCAAATACAAAACATTCAAACTCGGGAACATATACTGGTTGGCGGGCTTGCTATCAAACTTCGCAACCCGTCTCAAACTATCAAACGACATCTCCACATCAATTACGTTCACGAAACCGATTAATTTCGTCTTTGAAGGATTACTACCTGAAACACGTCTTAAAGTTGGAACCCATTCATGTATTTTGGCATCAAACAAATTAGTCGACTCCTGGTCATAACACTTTAACACAGCTTCCAACCCAATACTCGAAACTTATCAGTAACCCCAAACGGACCAAAATCCGTTTCTCGCACCTCTTTTTCATAAATGAACGCATATTTACACTGAGCATAATGAAAAAGTTCCGGTTGCCATTCTAAAGGTTGGTCTGCCAAAGACCCAGAGTTCCAAATTGGTTTCTCACTTCTCTAATATTCTTATTCATCTTCTACATCCAGCTGCAATATTAATCTTCTTTGTTTCTGAGCTGCAATATTAATCTTCTTTGTTTCTGTTGCTCAGCCGGATTACTAGCTGGATTACTGGAAGTCCCAACTGGCTTCTTGCCTTTGCGACCCATTAGTAATCACAACAAACAACACCCAAGGAACAAATTATACTCTCTTCAACCATAAACATCCCCACACTTGCTTGACACTATGATTGTAGATGTAAATTAAGTACAATTTTTCAAAAACATTGAGCATTATGTCAACTGAATAACAAAAATTTGCCCAAAAATATGTTCAAATCAATAACTTAAATTGCAAGAAATGTGAAGTAAAGTGAGTGTCTCGATCTGAAATAATCAAAGAGGTACCCCGTGTCTAGATACAATTTCATCAATGTAAATCTGAGCGAGTTTTTCGGTGGTGTAGTTGTCACGGATCAGAATAAAGTGTGCAGATTTGGTTAATCGGTCTACAATTACCCAAATAGCATTATGTCCTCGGGAGGTTTTGGGAAGATGTGTTTCAAAATCCTTGGTTATTTGTTCTTATTTCCACTGTGGGATTTCGGGTTGTTGTAACACTTCGAAGGTTTTTGATATTCAGCCTTAACCCTTGCACACGTTGCACATTTACTTACATACACGGCTATATCCTTTTTCATGCCAGGCCACAAGTAAAATTCCTTAACATCTTTATACATCTTATCAGTACTTGGATGAATAGAATATTTGGATTTGTGTGCTTCATCAAGAATAAGTTCGCGGAGTTTATGAAGTGTCGGAATCCAGACGCGGTTTTTATAATAGAATATTTCATCAATTTTCTTCTCAAAATTCTTTTCATTACCGTGTAGTTCTTTCTTTTCTAATTGATCCGCTTTTAAGGCATAGTCTGGTGCAACACGAACTTGTTCGGTTAAGCTACTTTGGACAATCATTCTGAGTGCCCGTACCCTTAACGGTTTAACTCTGTCCTTTCGGCTTAAAGCATCAGCTACTATATTGGCCTTACTCGGATGGTATTTAATTTCACAATCATAATCGCTTAACAGTTCTACCCATCTTCTTTGTTTCATGTTCAGTTCTTTCTGATCAAATATGTGTTGTAAGCTTTTGTGATCAGTATAGATCGTGCATTTGGTGCGGTACAAGTAATGTCTCCAGATTTTCAATGCAAATCCAATTCCAAATCGTGGGTTATATAATTCTTCTCATGTACCTTTAATTTTCAGGAGGCATACGCTATTACTTTCTTCCATTGCATCAGTACGCATCCCAAACCTTTACGAGGCACGTCACAATAGACCACCAATTCATCAGTTCCATCTGGAAGGCTTAATATTGGAGCTTCACATAACTTTTTTTTAAACGTTTGGAAGGCCATTTCTTGTTCTTCTCCCCAATCATACGTTCCATCTTTCTGAGTTAGGAGGGTTAAAGGTTGAGCAATACTTGAAAAGTTTTCAATAAATCGTAGGTAATACCCGGTTAATCCCAAAAATTGGCCAATTTCTTTCGGCGATTTAGGTACTTGTCAATCTTTAATGGCCTCAATGTTACTAGGGTCTACTTGGATTCCTTGATGATTCACAACGTGTCCTAAAAATTGGACTTCTTGTAGCTAGAATTCACATTTGGACAGTATGGCGTATAGCTTTTCTTGTCTCAATAATTCTAAGATTACCCGCAAATGTTGTTCGTGTTCCTCCTTACTTCTCGAATATATCAAAATGTCATAGATAAACACTATCAGGAATTTGTCAAGGTAGGGTTTGCAAACTCGGTTCATAAGATCCATAAACACTGCAGGTGCATTTGTCAACCCAAACGGCATAACCAAAAATTCATAGTGGCCATACCGAGTTCAAAAAGCTATTTTTGGTACGTCTTCTTCCTGAATTCTTACTTGATGATAACCAGATTAGAGATCAATTTTCGAAAAATATTTCGCACCCTGAAGCTGATCAAACAAATCATCAATTCGAGTTAAGGGGTATCTATTCTTTATAGTCACTTTATTCAATTCCCGGTAATCAATACACATCCGAAAACTTCCGTCTTTCTTTTTCACAAATAACACCGGTGCTCCCCATGGTGAATAACTAGGTCGGATAAATCCCGTGTCTGGTAACTCTTGCAATTGGTTGGACAGTTCTTGCATTTCAGAAGGCGCAAGTCGGTAAGGGGCCTTAGCAATGGGAGCTGCTCCCGGTATCAGGTCAATACGAAATTCGACTTGTCGGGTCGGTGGCAAACGAGGCAACTCATCGGGGAATACATCTGAATACTCGTGTACCACTGGGATGTCTTCTATTTGCTTTTCATCGAGTTCCCAAACTGTTACGCTTGCCAAGTGTATTGTACAACTTTGGCGCAAGTATTTTAATGCCTTAAGTTGGGATACGAGAGACAGTACAATACCGGATTTCTCACCTTGAACAATCATCTCCTCATCATTCGAAAAAAGGTATCCTAACAGTCTTATCCTTACAAATAATTTCCACTTCATACTAAGATAGCCAGTTCATACCGACTATAACATCATAACTTCCTAATTCCACTGGAATTAAATCGATAAGAAATGGGTGGTCGTTTAGGATAAGAGAACAGTTTCGGACTATTCGGTTAAACACGTATAGACTTACCGTTAGCGAGTTTTATAGTATATGGTTTTGTTAGCTCACTATCCGGCATATTTTCTAAGGGGAAAAAGTTAACAGATACGAAACTTCTATCGGCGCCCGTATCAAACAAAACTGAAGCATACTGACCGGAAACTAAGAATGTACCTGTCACCCACGTTCGGATCATGACTCGCTTCACCTGATCCTATTACAAACGTGCGTCCCCTAGCTGCATTGGAGGTTGATGCTTGCCCTTGATTTTGTTGTTTTACTACATCAGAATTCAATTTGGGGCAGTGTCTCCTAAAGTGTTTCGTACTACCGCACTTATAACATGTCTGGAGGCTCATTGAAGATGGGGTTTGTTGATTAGATTGTTGTCGAATTGGTTGGGACAAGGTGTTTGTGGACAACGAGGTTGGGTTGTTTGAGACTGTCGGTTTGAAGTATTCATTATAGTTCTACAACTTGGGCCATAATGCCCGATCTTTCCACATCTTTGACATATGGCCGTTCAACATTCACCAGTATGATGCAACTTACACTTTCCACACTTTGGCAATGACCCTTTTTATGTATCTTGTTTCATGACAGAATTGACCATAGCATAGTATTGAGTTGTAGGGCAGATTCGTTTATTCTGAGATTTCTCTTGTGTTCTAGAGGTATAACTAGTTCGTTTCAAATTGGATGATTCTACTGGTACTCTTAATACACCATTTATTGTAAGGTCAAAAGTAACGACGCTGGCTAGCGACATGGCACTTTCTAAAGTTGGGTGGGCTGTGGAATTGACTATACTTCTCACGGCTGGGGTCAGTCCCCAAATATAGCGCTCAATGCGCTTGGATTCCGGAATAATTGACCATGGTGCTAAACGGGTCAATTCATTGAAACGATTTGTGTAACTTAAAGATCAGCGCCTCTCATTTTCAAAATCCAAAGTTCGTGTTCTAATTTCGGGATATAATATTTTGGGAAAAAATGTTCTAATACGAGGGTTTTAAGTTCAGTTTCTCTTCCCTGAGTTTGTACAATCATATTCCACCACATCAAAGCATGATCCAGAAACATACTAGTAGCGAATTTGACCATAAGCTATGGTCAACATTCACTAATGTTAATTATGGACTCGGTCTTTTCAATCCATTTCACCAATCCGCTAAGTCCTTAGTACCACTGAAATTTATAGGTCTACACAACATAAACTTTTCATACGAACATTCTCGACGTGGGGAATTCGTGCAACCAGAAATATTAGTATACAGTGGGGGAGTTAAATTCGTGACTTTATTAGTATTCAATGGGGAAGTAGAATTCGTAGTTGCATTAGTGTTCGGCGGAGGTGTAGTATTAGCGGTTGTATCAGTGCTCGATGGTTGGTTAACTGTTGTATTTGCACGTATGCCAGCAGTGACTTGCGCTACAATAGTCGGTACCACTGCTTGTAGTTGGCGAGCAATCATTTCGCCCACCTCCGCCTTAGATATAGTATTAGTTTTCTCCGGAGCCATTATATAACAATAAACATAAGCACACAACTATGCCAAAGAACACATTTGTATTACCCATAATTATTACTGTACATATGCGTCCCAAAATTTAACGCATAGGCTTAACCTAGTATAGGCCAATACTTGAATATACGTATCAAAATTTGTAACTAATTGACATATAGACTTAACCCGATGAGGGCCAATGCTTGTAATTGTAGTAAACCGTAAACAGTTCCCAAGTCAGCCCAACATGCTACTACAAAATGCTGCATGGGAAGTCAAAAGACTATGTACACCAAACTATTCTGCTAGTGTTCTACCCATTTATAATTACGTAGTACATCAACCACACAACAGCAACCACTAGGGCTGTAATAATTTCCATACAAACTCCCAATAGGGTCATCGCCCGATCCTGACGCCAACGGTTGTGAGCATTCGACCTCTGTACGTCCCTCACTCCTCGCTGCATGTACCACATATGATCTTGCATGTCGTATCTATGATGGTTAAGGTTGCTTATCGAGTGTGATTGTTTTAATAACTGATCAATCACTACACACAACCATGCCGAATTAGATAGAAAAGGTGGCTCCGGTATCGGTGTGGGTAGACCCTAGGTGGGAACTTGTATATCAGTGACCTGGAAATGTGATGTTTCTCCCCTATGGTATGTAGACCGAGGTAGGGGAGAGGTGCGCTCAGGTGGGCGCACGCTCATGCAGGCAGTCTAACGGTTTCTAATAATAGGTGGGTGTACTGGAGTATGGTACACAGGTGGAGTAGGGGATATGGGTGCTTAATCGGTGAATGAGAAGCATAAGTAGCTCCAGTCTCTAGCCTAGGTGATTCCCTAGGAGGGTAACTATCGCATCGGTAGCCCGATAAGCCAGGCTGGTCAATCGGCATCTCACGAAGTACTACGGTGTCTCCCAAGCTCTCACCTATTCCTTCCTCCTTCGACTCCTCTTCAAGTTCCTCTTCTGGATCCTCTTCATCTTCATACAGTACAACTTCGTCAGATATGCGATCTATAGCTCTCGACATGTTCCTGTACAATGGTTAGTAATAAGAATAATATCTTTCCATTATATTAATCATAATAATTATATACAGATATTCATACACATTAGCCCAGATAATTGCTTATTTACATATACTTAACAATGCATTTTACACACATATGTTGTTGTTTTTACCTATTGGATTGTTTATCGACTTCTTCTCGGATTCCCTCGTACAAACTAGTCCGTTATTACGTTCCGGACCATAATAACCCACTTGTCCATTCGAATTCATCACGAGAATCATCAGTATATGTTATTTAACATTATTTAATCCCAGAGGTAATAGAGCCTATAGTTATATTAGGGTATCCTAAGGGACATCCTAATTCTTTATAACCAATGGCTCTGATACCAACTTCTGTCACACCCCGACTAGGTAATTGCGGAAGCGTAATACAGGAATATAACAGATAAGATAATTCTGGTATCAACCACATTGTTTATAAAGAAATTCAACAAACTAATTTACATCATATTACATAGGTTGGTACTATGTTAACAAACTAGATGAAAATCACATAACCGGTTCACAGGCTTCTTGTTCATTACTATGTATTTACGTCTATTCACAGCTATTCAACTTCACTTCTAACACCAAGCACGTAAGTAATTCATTCCAACTTCGGTTTACCTGAAAAGCATGTTAAAACAAGTCAACTACGTCTAGTTGGTGAGTTTCAAGTTTCACGAGTACGTACAAGTCAGTATACGAGTTCGTAAAGTTCATAGTACGTATGTATATACATATGTGTATGATGTATTATACTAAGCCACAAGTGAAACCAAGACAGCTCGCACGCATGGCCACCCTTGCCCATGTACTCCCGCTGGCATTTAACTGCCACTTTCCCCCAAGTATGTATTATGTCTAACACCACATAGCAGAATGTAATATGTATAAATGACAATGTGCAACTAGTTTAACTTGTTCCGGCATACCCTACCGGCTCTGTCAGTTGTGTTTGTCAAACCGATAGTACTATCCACATGTCACTGGCACAAAGTTAATCACTTGTGTTTGTGGGGACTTTCAAGTGTTAGTACTTAGATAATCCACATCATCACACGTTTTCAAGTATATAAGTATATGTAAACATGCTTTCCACCCTAAATGTTCGTAAAACAGTTTACAAAGTGGGGTCTTGAAACTCACTTTATCATAGTTCAAGATGGTAATATGTATCAGTAAGTAATGTTCCTCGAATATAGCTTGACTCCTATAAACGACATCATACTGTTAATACTAGTGCAATTTTTAAGTTAAATCGGGTTGTATAACTAATATGGGTATAGCTGTTAGGCCCAGAACAGGACCATAGTCTTAGATTGTGACGTTGTATACTATGAAATGTTCAAAATCAGACTTGGCTCAGTTTCACCGTTTTCCGAGCCTACTCAAGTTGATCGTTTATGCGTTTCGGTATTAGGTAAGTTCACACCAACTTAAGTAAACATATTGATTGAATAAATTATTTGATTTATGAAAGAATTTTGAAGTCTCTGTATCTGGTTTGATCGCAGGGTTCGTTTAAGTTTTCACACGGGTTTGATTATACAAAACGCGTACAATCCACCCAAATTGTCCAGAATTCTCGTAAAAAGTTCGTTTTTATCAAATTCATCTAAAACTATGATATTTTATCATTTTTGACATTTGACATACCATTCAGTACGTTAAACACAAAACTGTCGGTTTTGTTAAAACAATTATAGTTTAAATCTTTGATTTCTTTTGAAAAACCAACTAAGTAACGCCGGGTACTCCGTACGCGGCCCCCATTGGCTAAAGGTAGCCCGATCGGGCTACTAGTCCGGACGAACGGAGCCCCTAGTAGTCCACCTGTTGAGGGATTCACCGGATAAAACCCGACCGCCACGCCCACCAAACGGCACGACAGCGAGGAGCCGGTAAAACCGGGTGAGATCAGGACTCGAACCCTAGCAAGCCAGGGTCATCCCTCATATCTCCCATATAATTTGGTGATAGTGAGGTTTGAACCCCCTACCTCTCACTTATAAAGTGAGTGCTCTACCGTTGAGCTACAACCAACTTATTTAAATCTTTGATTAATCATAACTAATTATGTACTTATATATAAATTATGGAAATTTTGGTAAAAATAAATTAAAATATGGAGAATTTAATAAAAATATTTTCATAAATTTTATGATTAATTACCTATTTATAAAAATTCATTTAATGTGTTATAATTAAGTAATAAATAGCCCGTTTATACCAAACGACATCTGAAAAATCCGATAATTTTTCCAAGTGGTCTCAATATCATCACATAGCCCCTGAAAGATCTCTAGAATTTAACTCTTTGGCCCAAATGCCTTTTTCCGCGTTTTTTTGGCTATTAAAACTCGATTAAAACACAATTTCACAAAAATACATAGACATCTCTAAATGTTCTCAAATTTTTCCAGTGATCTTAACATAACATTTATGGATTCCAAACCAATTTTTATAATTTTTCATGATGTTTACCTATTTTTTCCCGAATAAACACCAATAAACGGTAATAAATTCGCTAAATATTCTCTGTTTATCGAAAAATTACCAAATTTTAATAGGGACTCACTTATGTGATCCATAATGTCCCTGAAAAGTTTCATAGCCTAAAAACAAGCACGTCACAATCGAAGTACAAACAACCCCTAAACGAGCAATACAGTATTACCTTGTCGGTTTTCGGTGATTTTCGATAGTTTAAACGACTCTCCGGGTCTTGGGATGCAAACTCAGTGTATCTACATATCATATAACATCAAACCAAGCATAATCATCCATAGAACAGCCTTTTTAATTTGGGTTTCGGTTTTGGTTTCAAACCGAACTTTTGAACCGTAAAAACGTAATAAAAACGTTCTAATCCGTGTTTTTGGTCAAAAATCTATATGGTTCTGATTTTTAAAGATGTTTAAGATCAAAAAATGATTTTAAGTCATTTTAATAGATTTTGGATGGCTAAACATACTTAATACTAATCAAAACATGATTTCCTATGTTTAAACATGATTAATATAGCATAAATTTATCAAAATTTTGAGGTTAACCTTGATGTTTCTTGCTGAAATTTGATGAAAATAAGATGGCCACAAGTTTTGTATGTGTTAGGTGTGAAAATAACTCATAGAATGAGATATTTTGATTAAATATCTAAGGGGGGTATTCCCCAAAGTTTGTGGCCGCCATAGAGGGGTGGGGGGGGTATGGGTCCCTCTTTAGGCCCCCACTTGCCTCGTTTTGAGTGCCCGAAGTTCGATCTTGGTTCCAAGTTTAGTTCGGGTTTGGTTTTTTTCGCGAGAAAATAGTTCGGGTTTAATAAATAGCGCAAAAACGAACTTTTTCGGCTTGATTTTACAAAATAATAAAAAATATTATATTGTCGTAAAAACCTAAAATAAATTCACGGATTTCTTAAAACATGTCATATAAGTGTTTTATAAATCTTTTTCGGCTTGATGGATGCTACAATGCTCGTTTGATGTTAACGAGTGCGTTTAAACTCATAGCGTATCAATAAACGAAACATTTTTCTTTTAAATGGTTTTAAACGTATTGGGGCCTAAATATCAATATGTTAGCCTCGATAATATATATAAAACTCGTATATGACCCCTCAGTACGGACCATAATCAGTATCGGTATGTTACTCGTTTAATCGCTACGAATTAACCGATTTATCGTTTACTCGCTACGTAGTGAATATAGTATACCTCGTTTTGTCACGAATGTCACATTGTGATACCTTTAAGACTGTTTTTATTCCCAACCTGCCCCAAACGTGTCACATCAAACGGTTAGTACCTTTTGTACGAGCCCTTATCACCATCATTAATTGCCCCATACATCTTCAACAACACGGTAATTAATCGACAATGAGGTATTATTTTCCTATCCACATTGTTTCTACTTATCCATAAATTACTTATCACCAAAAACTGATATGGAATAAGTGGTGATCCATGTAACGGTGTGTATAAGATTGGTACCTTAGGATATCTTACTTCAATCCTGTCACCCCGTCGCCGAATGACATTATGCATACTTATCACTGACATTAACTTTGCTTCAATCCTTTGATTTTTCTGATAAAGCTTTCCATGGTATATTCCGGGCCAGAAAAAAAATCCAACATAGTGTTCCACATTGGGTGCTTTTCAGGCTCCAAATACAATTCATTCAAACTTGGGAACATATATCGGTTAGAGGGCTTGCTATCAAACTTCGCAACCCATCTCAAACTATGAAACGACATCTCCACATCAATTACGTTCACAAAACCGATTAATTTCGTCTTTGAAGGATTACTACCTGAAACACATCTTAAAGTAGCAACCCATTCCTGTATTTCCACATCAAACAAATTAGTCGACTTCTGGTCATAAAACTTTAACGCAGCTTCCCAACCCAATACTCGAAACTTTTCATTAGGACCAAAAAATTGTTTCTCGCACATCTTTTTCATAAATGAACGCATATTTACGCTGAGCAAAAGAGTTCATTTGTTCATGAAACAGTTCCGGTTGCCATTCCAAATGTTGGTCTACCAAAGACCCAGAGTTCCATATTGGTTTCTCACTTCTCTCATATTCTTGTTCATCTTCTACATCCGGCTGTAATATTAATCTTCTTTGTTTCTGTTGCTCAGCCGGATTACTAGTAGACCCATCTAGCTCCTTGCCTTTGCGAACCATTAGTAATCACAACAAACAACAACCAAGGAACAAATTATACTCTCTTCAACCTTAAACATCCCCACACTTGCTTGACACTATGATTGTAGATGTGAATTAAGTATAATTTTTCAAAAAAATTTAGCATTATGTCAACTGAATAACAAAAATTTGCCCAAAAATATGTTCGAATCAATAACTTAATATCTACAACCATAATCAAACTCACATGTCCATACCATTCAAAACTTCAAGCAAGTGTGGATGCAAAACTATTACAAAACAAGTTACAATTTTATTTTCGATACACCTTTTGTTTGAAAAGAAACTTCATGACTTGGTGTTGTAGAAGATTAAGATGACAAAAGCTTCAACCTAAACCAAAAACCCACAAAAGATTTAAAAGATTTCGGACCAAGTTGTGCAAAATTGACCACCAAAACAGAATATTCTTCACAATTCGAGTATATAATTGGAATCCTTGTGAAATTTAAGTCAAAATAGACCAAAAAATTACTTGATTTGGTTGATGGATGAGAAAATTGTGATGATTTGAAATATAGAACTAGGGTTTATTAGTTGGGAGAGATAAGGGAGAAGATGGTGGAATATGTGGTGAGAATGAATGAAATCTCGTTTTGGTTTAAATTAATAGTAATTTTTTTAACCCAAAAATCGGCACCCGGATACAGGGTCTACCTTAAGCAACGGTAGACCCCGTAAGCTTACGGTGGCCTCTGGGAAAAACTTCTCACCGTAAGATAGATTTTAACCTGCGTAGAATTTTCAAAATTCCACTGTAACCTATGGTGGTCACCATAGGCTACGTTGGCCACTGTAGGTCTATGGGAATATTTTTTAAATTATGAAAACACAAAAATTACCTACAAAAAACACAAAAATTAACCCCTATGAAAGATCCGAGTTGTCCCTAACAAGGTAAATAAATTTGTTGGTGCATAGATGTCAGTAGTTCATATGTATAAAGTCTGTAATCGAGTCTGTAATATTGTTTATGTAATTGTTTGTTTAGAAGCGAAGTTGTTGACAAGTTCGCTTAGGCGAACTTGTTAACCAAGCGAAGTTGTTGACAAGTTCGCCTAGGCGAACTTGTTCAACGAGCGAAGTTATAGACAACTTCGCCTGAGGCGAAGTTGTCGTGTATTTATATTGTAAACTGTTTACGGTTTTAGAAAAATCGTTTAATCAGTAGTTAGAGAGTTCAGTTACGTGTAAGTCTATTGACGTGAGTCTGTAAGCATCTCGGTTTGAGTTATCAATATAACGTGAGTTTTGTTCGTATTGTGTGTACGTGTGTTCGTGAGCTAATATTCTACGTCTGTAACGATCTACACAGGGATTCCGCACCTGTGTATATCGGAATATCTCGTGCGATCCGTCCAGGGAACCTACAATTGGTATCAGAGCTTTTGCTCGATTGTGAGGTTCAGGATATTCACGCGGGTGTAGAATTCGTTTCATTTCGGGTATTACCGGGACGAATTTGTGGTGTTGTTGCTCATTCTAGCTTCCTACCAGTGTGTTCAAGCCTTCAAACCGTCAAAATCGTCGTTAGAATCCGTTTTTCAGATCTGCAGAAAGTTCAAGTTCGTCAGGCGAAGTTGCTGTTCATCAGGCGAAGTTGCCGTCAGGATTCGTAGGGTTTCAGCGAAGATATAAGGAGAAGCGAAGTTATTCACAACTTCGCCTACCTCCTCAACTTCGCCTAACTCAGCGAAGTTCTTCTCAAGTTCGCCTAGTTCAGCGAAGTTCTCTTCAAGTTCGCTTACTTTCTAAGTTTGCTTATCCTAAGCGAAGTTATTCTCAACTTCGCCCAGTTACGCGAATTTAAGGAGGATTCAGCGAAGTTATTACTTAAGCGAAGTTATACTTAACTTCGCCTACAGTACTGTTTCAAAGAAATTTTTTCTAACTTCGCCCTTTTCAGAATTTTTCCGGTTTCTTAGTCTTCAAGAAGGATGTCTTCAATCAACATTTCAGAGCTTGTCAAGATGGAAGTTGAAGCGGGGTCGGCTACAAAGGCCCCAAGATTGCTGAAGGGAACCGACTTTGTTGCGTGGAAGGATCGGTTCATACAGTATGTGAAGTACCAGGATGCGAAGATGTGGGTGTGCATCCAAGATGGATATATTCCACCGATCATGGAGTATGAGGGTCGAGATCAATAAAGAAGTACAGTAAAATGGAAGAAGATGAGAAGAAGATGTATGAAGCCGAAAGCAAGGCTCATGCGGCAATCACAATGGCTCTTCCACAGGAGATCCTCCATACTTTCAGAAAGTATACATCGGCTAGAGAGCTTTGGGAAGCTCTTGAGAGCAGATTCGAAGGAAATGTAGGCATTCGGGCCTCAAAGATAAAGCTGCTTAAAACTCAATTTTCAGTCTTTAAGTACTTAAAGAACGAATCTCTTGATGATATTATCACTCGATATTATCATCTAATGACTGAACTGAGTAACTACTCCATTTCCTACCGAGAAGAAGAGATTTTAGAGAAACTTCTCGATGCTCTCCCACCAAAATGGGAGATGTATACTGTACTAATGAGGGAAGACAAGGACTTCCCTACTTATGATCTTGAAACCGCTGTCAACAAGCTCAGAACTTTTGAGCTTAATATGGTAAGGAAAGAAACATCTATGGATCAGGTTCAAGATCCAGGCATGTACGGAGCTAAAGTAAACTCCAATACAAGTTCAAAGACTGATTCTGCCGCCTACTACTCGAAGGGTGAGTCGGGTGCTAATTCTTCACAGGAGGGGCAAGTGTCAGTAAACTCGAATGGGGATGTTTGCTTTGTTGCGGGTGGATCAAGTGGTACTCAACAGTCAGCAAGCAAGATTAATGGATCTTCAAGTTCCTCAAGCAATAATTACTCAAAGATGCCAATGAGCGTCAAATCTGCTGAAGAGCAGTTTGGCCTCTATGCTTCATTTATTGCTTCTTATGAAAATTATATTCAAGGAAAGGTGGTTGATCCGGCGATGCTAGATGAAGACTACGACTAGATCGATGCTGATGATCTGGAGGAGATGGATTTACAATGGTAGATGGCCATGATAGTGAGAAGAGTGAAGAAGTTCATGAGAAAGACGGGAAGAAAGTTTGTTGGAGGCATGCCAGGTTTTGACAAGTCTAAGGTGAGGTGCTATAACTGTCAACAAAACAGGCACTTTGCCAAAGATTGCAGAAACGAGAGAGTTGAACGTGGTCAAGGCAGGCCTGCACAGCGCACAGGGAATACTAAAGAAGCCAATGCCATGCTGTCCAGAGAAGCAGGTGAATACAACTGGAACCTGCATTTGAATGAAACTGGTGAGCAGGCTAATATGGCTAAGGTTGAGAGTGAAGAACGTGAAAAGACTACAGGAGAAGAGAAAGCTACTGGTAAGGAAAAAGCTTTCATGGCAGATAACAATGATCAAATCTCCGAGGTAAGTTCTAAATCTTTTTGTACTAAATGTGAGAATTTGTCTGAGCAACTTGCTACTATAACTGATCAGTATGTTCAATTAGATGCTGAATTTAAAACTCTTAAAGAAGATCACCACTTTATGAAAGCAAGAGAAAACAGTTACAAAGTTAAAATAAAAGCATGTGAAAAAGATGTTAAAAGCTTAAAAACTAAACTTGCTGAAAAAATTGAGGTAATTGATCTTAGTTATGAGGTTTTAGAAGAAAAGACTAAACTGATTGCTGAACGCGAAAAGCAGATCGCTGACCACCAGGTGAAAGTGGTGGAACTAAACCGAAAACTGGAGCAGTTCCGAAATTCCTCAGCTATTCTTGATCACCTTGTTAGTGATCAAGGTACCTCTACAAAGAGAGGAGGAATTGGTTATCACGAGGTTCCACCACCGTATAACCACAATTACACTTTTAACCCTAGTGTACAGAGATCTGCTGATTTTGAAGTTCCTTAGACAGTTCCTATCAAGGTTACAAGATTCAAGTGTTAGTAGTGGCGAAACGAGTTCGCCTGTTTCAAGTGTAAATATTTCTGTTACGAGTCCAGTCTCATCGGATTCGGATAAGTTGTCCGAATCGGGTAAGACAAAAGAGAAGGTAGTGTTACCCACTGATGGAGATAAAGATAAAACTTCTAAAAAGAGTACTCCACTCAACCCGTACGTCCCACCTTATGTGAGACGAACGGCTGGTAACACTGCCTCTACATCCAAAACAACATTTGAAAAGAAAATGGAGTATAGGTGTTGTTTTAGGTGTAATAAGGTAGGACATCTTGTTGCAGATTGTCCTCTGACGCCAAAATTCAGAGGCGTGAGGCCTATTAAAACTGAACATAAGTCTACTGGTAAATTTAATACTGTTAAAAATGAAAACCCTTTAAAGTTTCGAAACGTAACTAATTCAGGTTTTCACAGAAACAAACCTCAGTTTAACAATGCTAATAACCAAACCACAAGATATAATACTTTCAATACACATAGGTTTGGAAGGCCTCACATTCAACTTCCAAGGAGATTTCCTACTAGGACTGACAGGAATTATCCAAATACTAACTGTGGAAAGCAGAAGTACGGGATGTATAGATCCAAGACCGATTGGTCTTGGGTCCCTAGATTCTAATCATTTGCTTTATTGTGCAGGAACAGTTGAACAGGGCTGCCCACAGTCTTTGGA
Organism: Bidens hawaiensis; assembly: GCF_021521415.1. NCBI lineage: Eukaryota > Viridiplantae > Streptophyta > Magnoliopsida > Asterales > Asteraceae > Bidens > Bidens hawaiensis. The sequence goes on from NW_027491759.1 coordinate 67,770, forward strand.
TTGTAGATAGCGGCTGTTCCCGGCACATGACGGGCAACAAATACTTGTTGCACGACTTAAAACCTGTTCAGGGAGCGAGAGTTAGTTTTGCTGGTGAAAGTGGAGGAAGAATTACCGGGAGAGGACAGGTGCTGGCATGGGAGCTGGAGAGACTTCACGGACTGTACGATTTGCTCCGGCAGCACTGTCTGGTATGTCCATTGTTCCTTCTTCTATACAGGTGACGAGTACAAGCGCTGCGGATGTTCCCGTGGTGGCTACATCAACGGCTAGCATTCCATCCACCGCTACCATCCAGACGTCGGCTCCGGAGATCGTGTCACTACCACCGCCAACGCTTACTCAATCGGTGGTAGCTGCTCGTTTTGTGGAGTCAACGGTCGTCACAGCTGCAGGGTTATCAGGTATGGTACCACCTGCGGTTACGCCTGCTTCTGGAGTCTCGCCTTCGCCAATGTCAGACACAGAAAGGATAGCTTCACTAGAGCGGATCGTGGCAGAACAGTCGAAGACAATTCAAAGCCTAGTGGAAGCAAATCAACTACAGGCATCCCTCCTGGTTGAGCACGGGAAAATCATAGATGCCTTGAAGGAGTTCTTGGCATCTCAGGGGGAGATGAGCTGTAAGGGCGACGAGCTCAGAACAAAGAAGAGGAATGACCATGACGATGATCCCAATGCATCGAAAGATGCAGGTGGTGAGCTGCCAAGAACTTCTGAAGCTCTTGGTACTTCCACAGCTGAGGGGGAGTCTACTGACGTGGCTGGTGGTTCTGGTGATGATGTGGTGTTAGTTGAAGATGATGTGATAGATGCGCTGAAAGAGCTGGACGATGACATGTTCAGTGACGATGTTCTGTTTGATGAAGATGTGCTGCCGATTGATATGATTGAGAAGATCGGTGAGCAGATTGAGATTGAAGATGGAATAGAAGAGGGGGAGATAGTAGAAGAAAACGTTGAACACGAGATCCCTGAGGTTGAGAAAGCCGATGTGAGTGTTGAGATGGATGAGACTGAGTGGGAGGAGCAGCCTAGGTGGAAGGAAGGCTGTGCTCATTGGTTTATCAAGACCAAGAAGCCTGCTGTTCCTGCCATGTTCAAGAAAAGTTATAACATCAAAGGCTATGCTGAGTCGAAGAAGGGAATCATCTGTTGGATTTATGATGAACAAATCAAGTTGTTTGTGGTAAAGCGTTATGATGGCATTCAATACTTTAAGAGAATGTTGAGATCTCTCAATACGTTGCCGGAATGCGAGGTGAAAGATTTGGGCAGGTTGGGCCTAATAAACAGAAGTGACAACAATATGGCGAGAATGATTGAGAAGATTGTGTGGAAAGAAGGCGTAAAAGAAAAGAAGTTTGAACTATTAAAGCCACAGAAGGGAAAGCTCGTGGAGGATACAGAGAGGGGATTGAGAGCAGATGGCAAACCATGGATGGTGATGAAGTACAAGCCGATCCGATGCATCAAGGAGGTTCCAATGAAGAATATGCCTCAAGATGTGTTGAAGAATCTGAAATGGTGGTACGTTGATTGCCAGACTGCTGAAGCCGTGATGGAAGACGAAGATGAACAAGAAGTGCTGAGGGTGTACGACCCGATGCATCTTGTTAACTTATCGAAAGCTGATTTGCAAGTGTTGAACGAAAAGAATAAATTCTATATTCCTGCTTGGAAGGATGAAGCAAGGAAATATCAGCGAGTAGTCACGGTGTGTGTGAGAGAAGGAGTGCACGCATGAAGATACAGGATTACGAGACAAGAGCTGAAAGATCAAGATATGAAGCTACTGCCAAGGGGAGTCTGTTGGTGCATAGATGTCAGTAGTTCATATGTATAAAGTCTGTAATCGAGTCTGTAATATTGTTTACGTAATTGTTTGTTTAGAAGCGAAGTTGTTGACAAGTTCGCTTAGGCGAACTTGTTAACCAAGCGAAGTTGTTGACAAGTTCGCCTAGGCGAACTTGTTCAACGAGCGAAGTTATAGACAACTTCGCCTGAGGCGAAGTTGTCGTGTATTTATATTGTAAACTGTTTACGGTTTTAGAAAAATCGTTTAATCAGTAGTTAGAGAGTTCAGTTACGTGTAAGTCTATTGACGTGAGTCTGTAAGCATCTCGGTTTGAGTTATCAATATAACGTGAGTTTTGTTCGTATTGTGTGTACGTGTGTTCGTGAGCTAATATTCTACGTCCGTAACGATCTACACAGGGATTCCGCACCTGTGTATATCGGAATATCTCGTGCGATCCGTCCAGGGAACCTACAAAATTCATAAAACTTCCATACACTTGTGTCGAACACACTCCAAGATGAGAACGACAATTTTTTAAAACCAATTTAAACTAAATTACTCTAAACTAAAATATACAACAAACTTGGTCCTCTTAATCTGTTTCTGCATCCAGTTAGCATAAGAAGTAACTCACCCTATCACTATCAAGCGTATTGATGCCCTTTCCTTCCAAGTAAGGCTTGAGTCGTTGTCCATTCACCACTTGTTTAGTTTAGTCTTGAGAATCTACACATTAGCAAACCGACCCACTCATGTAATGATATATGGACACATTCATTTACTCTTGAGCTTACCAGGAAATAACTTCTACCTAGAATTAAACAACCACACCTTTTGACCCACTTCAAAAGTTCTTTTTCTCAATTTTGCATCATGAACCTTTTTATGTTTGTCTTTATATGAAGAAGCGCATTCTTATGCTTCATCCCGGATTTCTTTAATCTCATTCAATTTTCTTAACTCCCTCGCTTCCTTATAATCCGCATTAACAATCTTGATCGCCCATAGCGCCCGATGTGCCAACTCCATCGGTAAATGACACCCTTTCCCATACACTAACCGATAAGGAGTTGTACCAATGGGAGTTTTGTTGGTGGTTCGGTATGCCCGCGACACATTATCTAATTTAGATGACCAATCCTTTCTATTATCCCGTACCATATTCATCAAAATTGATTTTATTTGTCGGTTGGACACTTCGACTTGTTCACATCGTTTACGGATGATATGGAGTCCCAATGCGGTAATTCACATTATATCGTTTTAAGAGCTTCCAAAAATTGAAAATTTGGAAATGTGACCCACCATCACTAATGATAACCCGCGGAATACCAAAACGATCAAAAATGTTTGATTGGATGAATTTGCACACCGACGAATAATCGTCAGTTCTCATGGCTATCTCTTCGATCCACTTTGACACGTAACCCACCGCAACCAAAATATACGAATACCCATTTGAATTTGGAAACGGGGCCATGAAGTCAGTGCCCCACGCATAAAAAATCTTTATCACCAAAATAGGTTGCAATGGTATTTCATCCCTCTTAGAGATACTACCCATCTTTTGGCAATTTAAACAATGTCGTGCATAATCACTTGCATCCTTTAAAATGGTAGGCAATAAAACCCACATTGAATAACCCGGTACCTCGTTTTCTGAACACTAAAATGACCCCCACACGCCGATGCACGTTCATGAGTCAAAACCTCCAAAACCTCGGTGTCTGAAATACACCTCCGTATCACTTGATCCAACCCAATCTTGAAAAGGTCCCATTCATCCCAAATATACTGTTTCACTTGGGCCATAAACCATTGCCTTTTTTTCTTTACCCATTGACTTGGAATAGACCCCGTGGCTAAATAATTCACAAAATGAGCATACCACGGTGCGTTAGACACGGCTTGCAATTGTTCATCTGGAAACCTTTCGTTTATTTCCATCGTGTCATCAACGTCTTCTAATGGAATTTGGGATAAGTGATCCGCCACTACATTTTCACACCTTTTTTATTCCGAACTTCGAAATCAGATTCTTTCAAAAGCAACACCCACCGAAACAAACGTGCCATTGCATCCTTCTTCTCCATAAAATACTGAACTGTACTATGATCTGAATAAACAATCACCTTACTCCCCTAAATATACGAGCGAAACTTATCCAAAGCATTCACCACCGCAAACAATTACTTTTCGGTGGTGGTGTAATTAAGTTATGCTCCGTATATTGTTTTACTTGCATAGTAAATCACCATTGGCTTCTTATCAATCCATTCAACCAAAACCGCTTCTATGGTATTGTCATTAGCATCACACATAATTTCTAAGGGCTTTATCCAATCCGGCGGTTGCAAAATGGGTGCTTTCACCAATTGTTTCTTCAAAACATTAAACACTTGCAAACAATCATTAGTAAAATCAAAAAGGGCATCTTTTAACAACAAATTACATAAAGGTTTAGTGATTACACTAAAACCTTTAACAAATCTCCTATAAAAACCTTCATGTCCCAAAAATGATCTTACCCCTTTTACATTTATCGTTGGAGGCAAAGATGATATTACCCATTTTTTGACTTATCCACCTCCATTCCCCTTTCCAAAATGACATGTCCCAACACAATACCCTTTCACTATGAAATGACTTTTCTCCCAACTTAGAACCTAATTTGTCTCAACACACCTTTTTAAAACTTTTACTAATTCATTGAGACAAGTTTCATAAGTAGGACCGAAAATGGAAAAGTCATCCATAAATACCTCAAGTTAATCCTCAACCATGTCCGAAAAAATGCTCGTAATACAACAGTGAAATGACGCCGGGGCATTAGACAATCCCAATGGCATTCGCCGAAAATAAAAAGTGCCATATGGACACGTGTAGGAGGTTTTGTGTTGGCCATCCGGATGGAGAGAAATTTGATTATACCCCAAGTACCCATCCAAACAACAGTAATACTTTTGACTCAATAATTTTTCAATAATTTGGTAAATGAAAGGTAACGGAAAATGATCTATAGATGTAGCGGCGTTTAATTTATGATAACCAATGCACACTCGCCACCCCGTGACCCGTCGGGTGCCGATTTGTTCACCACTTTCATCTTTAATTACCTGTATGCCTGCTTTTTTAGGTACCACCTGTGTAGGACTTACCCAAGAACTATCTGAGATAGGATAGATAATTAATGCATCTAACTATTTGATTACCTCTTTCTTTACTACTTCCATCAAATTGGGATTTAACCTTCTTTGAGTCTCCCGAGTCAGTTTTGCATCATCGTTGGTGATAATTTTATGCATGACTATGGATGGACAAATGCCTTTCGAGTTGGCAATCGTCCAACTGATAGTCGCCTTGTTCATCTTCAACACCTTCAACAACTCTTGCTCTTGAGATAAATCCAAATTAAAGGCTATAATGACCGGTAGTGTGTCATTATCCCAAAAAATGCATATTTCAAATGGCTAGGCAAGGCTTCCATATCCAATTTCGGTGGACATTCCAATGAAGGCTTTGTATCCGAGTTGATTTTGGCCGGTAAAATTTCAATTTTATGGGTCCATGGCGTTCGCCCCTCTGGCGCCACCAACACTTCTTGATTTTTCTCTTCCACCCTCAATGTATAAAGGTGTACATGTTCAGAACAATCACAAACACATGCTTCCAAAGCATCTTCTTCATAATCATGCGATTCACACATGTCAACTATATCTGCCATAAAACACTTATCACCACATAAAGAATTAGACCCGTTAGTAAAAACATTTAATCTCATTTTCTATATCCCAAAGCCATATCAACCGTACCCGGTCGATAATCAATAATAGCATCAGCAGTGTTTAAAAATGGTCAACCTAATATGACATTTTGTCGTTGAGTTGAGTCAACCGATGAGTAATCCAAAACCAAAAAGTCAACCGGATAGTAAAATTTATCTACGTTTGCTATAACATCCCACACAATCCCTTGGGAGAGTTTAAAAGACAAATCGGCAAAACCAACCATTGTCCCAACCCGTTTTGATGGACCAAAATCGTTTTGGTCATATAAACCCCGGTAAAATACTTACTCCGGCTCCAAGATCTAACAACGCCCTTGATATTTGAAATCACGAAATTGAATATTTATTAAAGGCGTTCCCGGATCTTGTAGCTAAGGAGGAAGATCTCCTTTTAAAACCGCACTTACCCGCTTGGTCAAATTAACTCATTTAGACACTTTTTTTGCCTCTTTTGGGTACACAATTCTTTTAAAAATTTGGCATAAGCGGGTACTTGACTAATTGCCTCAAGTAAAGGAAGATTTACCTTTACTTGTTTGAAAACCTCTCACATTTCCTCTTTTTGACCCCCCTTCTTGAAATTATATTTTTCTTACCGGGTCAACTAAAGCCAGAAGAAGATGAGACTTGACTTAATCCCACGCCCTTGTCATTATGTTCCAAAATTTTACCCAAACCCGGTTTTTCAATTTATTTTTCAAAAGTTGGGTCTTTAGAAACAATTGTGGGTGAGGCCTCATCCTCATCACTTTCAACCCCCGTAATGTACTCAACCACCCCATCAACCAAACCCGGTGATAAGTTAGTTTTATATTCTTTACCACTTCTCAAAACACTAACATGATTAATAGGAAGATTATGAGAAAAGCTATGAGAAGGATTCACCTTGGGTCACTTGAAATTGAACTTTATTTTTCTTCAAATCCGACACTTGACCCATTTGAGTGGTCAATAATTGGAAAGCTTTATCACAAACTTCATCTTTTTTCATGCGAACTTCATCAAGTTGATTCCTCTTTTGCATGTCTTGTTGCATCAGTCTAAGCATATCCATGAATTCATTCCCACTAGAAGAGATTTAACTGGAAAAACTACTTTGACTACCACCCGATGGTTGAAATTACCCTCGATTGTTCTCGCCTCTATATTTCTTTGATTGTTGTATTGTTGGCGTGGAAAAAAATTCCCTTAATTCCCTTGGAAATTAGGATTTGATTGGGTAGCCGGATTCCCATAACGAAAGTTGGGATGATTCCTCAACCCGGGGTGGTAAGTGTTCGAGTTCATGTTATAAGTTCTACCACCTCCCCCTTAATGTTGAATCGCATTTACCCATTCCATTTGTTCTTGACCCACTATACAAGCATCCGCCGCATCACCTAATTTATTACAATTAGTACAGACATCATATTTTGGATTTGTAGCTTGTGCCACTCCATCATCTATAACATGGACTTGCGGTCTTGCAATTGCCGGCCTAGCTCTTCTTGAGGATTAAGCCTTTCTTTTTTATGTGACCGACATTTTCTCCCAAAACACGCACAATCATCTTGCTCATAATTGGTACCAAATGTACCATTTGTGATTGACATTAAATCTCGTGCATCCTCCGAATTCAACCCCTCATGAAAAGCATTCAATAACTTCCAAAGAGCAATACCATGACGAGGAAAATTCTTGATCATCATGTTAAACAGCTCAAATGCTTCATGAAACATCTCACCCGATTGTTGTTGAAAAGTTCTCAGAATCCTTCTTGCATCATTAGTATTTTCAGCCGTGAAAAAATCTCCCAAAAACCTTTGTTACATCTCATCCCAAGTATAAATTGAAGCGAAAGGCAATGTATAATACCATCTTTTTTGCCGTATCTTCCAAAGAAAATTGAAAAATGACCAACTTAATATCATATGATGAGAAACTTTGACCCCAATCGTGTTGCAAACGGAGCCATACGCTTCCAAATGAAAGTAAGGTTCTTCCGTTGCAGTCCTTTATACTTCGGTAAATTTTTGAGTGAATTGGTTCTAACTTCAAATGTTCTTCCTTGTTGATTCTTAATAATAACCACCGGAGAAGGGTTATTAGTGATGGCCGGTCGAAAATGAGATTCAAATCCCCTTACCATTTCTCTATTATGTCTTCTTGGTACCCCTAATGGTACTCTTGGCTAACCCATTTTCCTTTGCATGGGGCTTGGAGGCGCAAATTGTTGAAGTGGTGATGGGGGGCAATTGTTTTTGAAATTGTTGCTCTTGTTGTTACTCTTGTGGAGGAACTTGTTATGGAACTTGTTGTTGCATAACCGGTGGTTGTTGTCTATTAAATTCTTGAACTGGTTCTGATTGTTGCCTTTGAATACTCCTCAAACTCGCATTCTAACCCATCACCATAAGCATCACTTTGTGATCTCAAAGATTGCATAAAAGGCGATGGTTTATGTTGGAAACTTGATTGTGGTGGTTGCTAAGAAATCAGGGTGGCATGAACTATAGGTGGTTCTTGTTGATATGGAGGTGGTTGGTTTTGTTGGGATGATGATTGACCGAAGTAGGAAAGATACAGGAAATAGGTGGCAATGTTGATGAAGTTTTGTATGTGTATTGAGTACTTGTGGGTAAAGTTTTGTTGGTTCGTTTCTCTTCACATGATGAATTAGGGATGGTAGTTGGAATTGGTGAAGGTGGAATTGGTGGAGGTGTGGTTGGAAATGATTGACTCGTAGTGGGATTTAAATGAATCCATTATGTTGTTAGATGTAGTAGGAGAACCAGAAAGTTTATTCTCCTGAAGTAAGACTTGGTTTCTTCTAAGTGTTTTTTCAATTTCGGGATAAAATAAAACTAGTGGCCATGATCTGCGAGAGCCTCTCGTATGCATACACTTGTAGGTACCTTCACACTAACACAACTAGCGTAAACCCAAAAATAACAAACAAAAAACAACAAAAGTTAACACACGTTGTGCACTACAACCCGGAAACAGCGTCAAAATTTGACGTGAGGTCGTAGTTACCAATTACACTAAATAGATAGCAGTAACTAGGTATCGAACACAAGGAGTTTGTGGAAAATGTGTTTCCAGGTAGCTTTGTAAATTAACTATATTAAAACTAATTGCATAAAATAAACTCAATAATTTGATTGTTTGATTTGACTAACTAAAAAGAACTAAAAACATATAACAAGTTTTAAATCAAAGATGAGAGAATATGCTCTCCCTTGGTTTCAGGTTTCTATGAATGTTAATATAAACATTTAAACTGAGGTGAACTATAAAGACATAGTTCTTGATTATGCGATTGATTGTGATAAATGGGGAATAAGTACTTGGATTATAAAAATTCAAGGTGACCACCCAATGATCAATCAATTTATCTAACCCCGAATCAAACCCGATTAATCTCAATTGCCTATAGAACCAAGAACTAACGGTTTAGAACACAAATCAACAATCTAACAATTTATCAATCAATACATGAACACCATAGCAATGAAATCAATAATATTAAACTACTATCTCAGAAGTCACATAAACATTCAATCAATATTCAAAACGAAACCTTACAATCCGAGGGAAACACAAAGAAAGTTAGCCAAGCATAATTCAGTGCGCCATCCCTTCGATTATAGAGTGCATATGAATAAAAAATGGATATCCAATGATTACACAACCCACAATTATGTTGTAGAACCTGAAAATCTCCCTTGCGTAGTCTCTAATTGGAAAATAAGTGAAAGATACCCAAAATCCGTCCAAAAGAGAGTTTAAAAACAACTGTTAAAAAACTCAACGTCAGGCCCACCATAAGCTATGGTGTCCACCGTGGCATACGACGAGAAAACTCTGCCTTACGACGGGGTTGATTATTTAGAAACCACCATAGCTTACGGTGGCTACCATAAGCTACGGTAGAGGCCTTGGCAACAACTCGACTTCTTTATTAAACTTCCATTTTCCATCGTCCGGCCTCCCCTTTTTGGCTAGCTTCATTCATTCCAATCCTTTTAAGTCTCTTGTACATGAAATAAAATTTAAACGTAGTAATCCAATTCCAAAAAATAAACTAATGAAATGTATGATTATTGATGGTCTTTTAGCACTTAATGGTCATCCAATGGACCACCCGTCAGCTGTGGCTTCTGCTTATTACTCTCTTAACCGTGTCCTGATTGTGAAAAAGTTTGGGAAAATTTGTTTTGAGCACTTGAATCGAAGAAAATCGAATCTTAATTGGCTTGAACCGTTTGGGGTATGCTAGTCCGTTAATAAGTGTATTTCTTCCTAGCATATGCTGGATCGTGCAAGTACAAAATGTTGATTGTCAAAGATACAACATCCCAACTCAGAAACCAGGAGATGCTTGGATGTTTGAATATGATAATTTGTTGAACTATTTCAACATTCAAGAAGACGATCTTTACAATGAAGCAATATCTTTATTGTTTCAGCAATTTCTGAATGATGATTATGTTGAAGATTCTACTCCTGAATTTTCACCATTCATTGTTGAACGTATTCATCAATTTCTGAAAGTGTATCAATACTAAATGGGTGTTCAAGTGCAAGCGTGACGAAACAGAGTAATTTTTAGAAACAAAGCACGGTTAGTCATTCTCGGTTTCCATCAACGAGATGGAATCAACTTTAATGACGTCTATGCTCCCATAGCCAGACTTGAAGCAATCCGAATTTTCTAGCTTTAGCTTCATGGAAGGGATTTAAAATTTATCAACTGGATGTGAAGTCTGCTTTCCGTAAAGGGAAACTTGGTGAACAAGTCTATGTGGGACAACCATCGGGGTTTGTAGATCCGATCCATAAGGACAAGGTGTACTTACCGGATATAGCCTTATATTGTCTACGTTAAACCCCAGGAGTTTGGTATGAGACATTATCTCAACAATTGTTGGATAATCACTTTATTCTAAGAACGGTTGATTGTACATTATTTACCAAGGGGGTAGCTGGACATATGTTGATTTTTCAAGTTTATGTGACTGATATCATATTTGGGTCAACCAATGATACTATATGCAAGGATTTTGAAGTTGCCATGAAAGTCTGAGTTTGAGACGAGTGCTATGGGGGAGATGAAATTCTTTCTAGGACTTCAGGTGGAGCAATTACCATATGGTATCATTATTCACCAGACGAGGTATGTCAACGACATCGTAGCAAAAGTTCAACATGGCTAATTCAATGGCTATTAGTACTCCTTACCACTGAATCATGGAATCGGTCCTGATACCACCAGGGAGAAGGTTGATCAAATGCTTTACCGTTCAATAACAGGCTTTCTCGTGTACTTAACTGCTTAAAGATCAGACATCATGTATCCTACTTGTTTGTGTGCCGATATCAATCAAATTCTAATGTCTCGCGCCTGATTATTGTTAAAAGGATACTTAGGTATCTAAAGGGATATCCGGGATCGGTCTCTAGTACCCTAAAGATGATGAGTTCATGCTGAGATCTTTGCCTGATTCGGATTATGGAAGATGTAAACTTAGTGTCAAATCTACAACTGATGGATATCAATTCTTTGGAAGTAGGTTGATCGCATGGCAATGCAATAAGCAAACTAACGTTTCTCTGTCTACATGTGAAGCAGAATATGTAGTTGCCTCCAGTTTTTGTTCTCAGGTTCTTTGGATTCAACAACAAATGCGCGATTATGGTTTGCATTTTCTGACCACTCCTATGCTTGTGGATAATTCTACAGCTACCTCTATCACTAAAAATCCGGTAAATCACTATATAACTAAACACATTGAAATACGGTATCACTTTATTCGTGATTGCTACGAAAAGAAGTTGATAACCGTAGATAAAATTCACAACGACGAGCAAAAGGCTGATCACTAATGCTGTTGATAAAAACAGATTTATGTATTCATTAAAGCTAAACGGTATTAAGAAATTGATCGGTGGTAAAGAGGCTGATCCCGAGGCGACGGATTCCGATCTCGTGTGACAAATTCATCAGTGTCAAATTTGTTTTTGTAAATATGTTTTCAAAATTTGGTTTTTGATTTTATGGGGAGATATTTCAAAGAAAATCCAAAAACATTCAAATATTTGAAATTCCAAAAACATTTAAAAATGATAAAATGACAAAAACATGTGTAAAAATTGCACCTCAAAATGAGTCTTAGAGTAAAAAGGGAAGATGGTAGTACATTGATCATCTGGTTCCAAATCCAGTAAAAACTAAGCTTAAAAGTCAATGTGCTTAATTGTATTAGTGCTTTAGTAGGCTTTAAAACAAACACGTAAGGAATAGTACGTGATAAAAAGTTTACTAGCCAACTTGATATGGGGATTAGTTCTCTAATAAAAGTCTTGGTAATGTTGGCAGTAATGTAATAGTCTGCCATACTAAAGTATTATATTTCAGTATGATCACCACAATCAATATCTAGAAATGTTTTAAGCTTCTAGTTATTGAGATGATCATCAACGGTGTATGGTTTTATGGCCTTAAATCGGTATTGCTGGGATGCGTCAAATTTCTGGAAACCATCGAGTCTTTATGCAGTTTCTTATCTGGGTATTCACAAATGTGAATAATAAATTGCTTTATAAGCGAACCCAAGTTATTAAATTTGACCACTGTTGTACTTCTTAAAAATTCATTATTGACTTGATCAACCATGTTGTTAGACATACATTGTTCCTCCCTTGTGCGTATCTTAATACCGGTAAGAAATGGACTCCAGGGGATACAATGTCTGCAAGCCATACAGATGAAATCGTGCATATTCATTCATGGTAAAGGAAATTTGGGCTATTGCTTGATAACATGGGTATAACTTGTTATGAAGATTGTTTCTAGTAAAAGCTATTAAAATTTTAAAGGTTAAGCTATTAAAACTTTAAAGGTTTTGATATGCTGGTTCTTAGGTTTAAGTCAAGTTGGGGTGACATAGTAAAAATCAAATTAAGCTTGAATCAAGATTAGAGATTGATCATTTCCTGATATTTGGTGCTTATTTTAAATCTTAATCATACCACTGAAATTTCTGAATCATTTGTTTAAAAATTTAAGTGGGCAACAATACCAATGACTGACTTAACACCAGACTTAATAAAGTTGAAATATAAAACTACGATGGAAGGACATTTTGGTTAATATGATTCCCAACACAAACTCACAAAAACATGTATTTGCTTAAGTGTTTGTAAATAGTTTTGAAATTTGTTGCTTTACATTTCATATGCCTTATTTCTTAAACGAAAAAGATTTAAATTTTTTCTGAGTTATTTTTTACTCTTGATGAATGGGTTACTATATGATGGATGACTTACCAGGAATGTTTAAGCTGAGCTTATGTTTCTAAATTCATTTCGAAAAAGGTATAAAACGTTCATTGTTTGAAAAAAGGTCATTAAGTTGGACTTGTTTTTTCAAAGTGTTTCTAAATTGTGCTTAACCAAGTTATTATCGTTTTATAAAGGTCATTAATTTAGACTTGGTCAAACTCGAGAGTGTGATTTTTATAAAAGAGTTGATTTTTTCTAATGATATACGGACGTATATGTCCATTGCATATACGGACGTATATGTTAAACTTCTTATACGGCGTATATGTTTTTATAACATATACGGGTGGATATGTGGCGTATATAAGAAGGTTATCCGACCGTATAACATTATACAATTCCACATCCATTTATACACTCTCTCTGTAGAAATTACATCATTATCTCCGTATATCTTATCCGTTTATTAGCTTGGTGATATACACACTGTGTTAATCTGCTAAGGTATATATCTTGACTAACATTTCTGGTTATCTTAACAGATTTATGATTCGTGTGTTTCAAAGGACCAAATTTACATAAACCAAAGGGATTTTGGTTGCGACAATATACGAGTGATCTTGGGTGGATTTCGTTCAATATTACTTGGGTGTTGGTTAATTTGGATTGAATATGATCCAAGTGTTTGTTAGATCTGAGACTTTCATGTTCAAATATAAAAGTGATCTAAAAATTAAAAATATAATGAACCAAAATTTTTGATTAACATGTCGTCTAAAATTCTAGTTCAGTTCATTAATTGATTGATTGAAATTTGAATAGTAAAAAATTGCAGATCTGAAATGTGTGTAAAAACATATACGCCGGATATGTTTTGACTTATCCGGGGAATTTGTGTTTAAGATCTTATGCGCCGGATAAGTCTGCATAGACTTATACGGCGTATAACACTTTTCTTATACGTTGAATGGTTATCCATTGCAAAATGTTATATCCGTTGGATACCATATACGTTTGATATCATATCCTCTTTAATGGACGTAAACGGCTTAAAGAACTTATACTTTTAAAAAGTCTTATACGCTTAAATACCTTATACAATTTCATTGTTATATATCCACTGTTATGGCCTTATACGGATCTAGACATATACGGATATTGTGTTATCCATTGTTATTTGTTTTTCTTGAAATATGATATTAACTTTTTTTTTTATTTTTCAGATGGCTAGAGCAATTAGAGATCCGGAACTGATGCATAACATATGTTCTTTTAAAAAAATTGAGACGATGAAGTTAGACACTTCAAGCCGATCATTCCGTTTCTACTATGATCAAGGATTTACAAGGCAATATCGATGAGGTGCGATCCGTACCGACATGTGGTTGTTGAGTTTTGGAAAAAAGCAAAAGACTGTGACTCTAAGATAAAGTCCACAGTTCAAGGAAAGGAGATTATTGTGTCAAATAAAATTTTACGTGCGATCTTGGGGTTTGGGGATGATGAAACATATCTAATTATATTGGATGAGACACTAGTGAAAGGGTGTTTGGTAAGAATAGGTTACCAAAATGATATTGATTTGGGACCATTTCAAAAGACGGGGTTATCAAGATCATACAAGTTTTTGGTACGTGCGGTCGTTTAGTGTTTGGGTCACTGAAAGGAAGGATACGAGGACATCTTGGAATATCAAATATGTATCCTTGCTGCGTGCTTGAACTTAAAGTTCAATTTCGCAAAAATTATTTTTGACAACATGAATCATTACTTCGGGAATGAAAAGTGGTTGATGTATCCACGTTTCATACAGTTAATTGTAGAAGATCATCTTCCAACTGTCAAGAAAGAGGGTGACAAGCTTACTCTATCTCACATGGGGACAATTGTGCAAAGCTGGCTTCAAACAAAAAGAAGAAAGAGTGTGAGATCCCTAAGTTCAGTGGTCTATTTGGACATCTAAAGAATGAAGATTATGTTGCTTCCGAGGGGCATATGTGTAAGTACGACAATAGTGACTTGGATCGAAAGAATGAGGCTATACGGATGAAGGATTTTAAGCCTATGGGAGGTAGTAGGCGGTTTATTAAAACTGAGGATGAGATTGAGGATGATTCACAAAAGCCGAGGCAAAAGATACGAAAGGTTATGAAAGAAGAAGTTGTTACTCCGATTGTTGAACCAGTTGAACAACCTGTATACTCGGCTACATCGGAACACGATGATGAACATACATAATCTGATTCTTAGAGTAAGCATAAGTTAGTTGATCCTCGAGCGATGCTTGAAATGAGGAATCAGAGGAAAAGAAAGAAGAATGACGAGGAAGTAGACAAGTCTTTTGACCTCAAACCTGTAAAACCTAAGAAAACTAAAAGTGCACGGGGTAAAAAGAATATGGTTAAGCGTTTTGCTTTCCAGTTGGTAGATGAACCTGAAGTCGAGGGGGGGAAATGTTACTGAACCTTAAATGGTTATTTGTAAATTTGATGATGAGCAGGTCGTAGACTTGGATCGTGATGATAATATATTGAACACTCCTGAGGTAAAAGTTAGTCAAACTTCGTAACGTAAAAAGACACCAAAGGTTACTCCAAAAGTTAATTCACGTTTTACACCGCAAGGTCAATCTTTTAGGAGTATACCTGACTTTGGTCCAACTGCATTTCTAGATGGTTCTACAAAAGGAGAATTTTATATGTCAAGGACTAGAGTTGATGATGAAGATGTGAAGATCGAAATTCAGACTGAAGAGTATACTCGTTTGAGGAAGGAAAATGTTGAAATAAAGAAAAAGTTGGAGGATAGCGAGCATAAGAAATCTGATCAAGCTAATTTGTTAAACAGGCACATGAAATACTTTGTGTTTATTGAAGAATAGTTGATGATAGAGTTTTTGAACGTGTATATGGTGGTGATGTTGGCGTTAAAGAATGTGCTTTCAAAATGATGTATGATCAAGAGAAAGAAGATTTAAAAGGCAAAGGAAAGGGCTCTAAGAACCAATAGATTAATATGAAGATACGTTTGTTCATACTGAGCATTATGTTGGATCATCTTTTGTTGTGTTTACTACACAAGAACCTGTGGTGGAAGAACCTATTCTGGATATGGTTGTGTATGAGTAAAGGTTGATGAACCTGTATTTGTTGAAACATTGGAGTTGGTACCATTGGGTGTTGATCCATTGGTTGTTAAACCAATAGCTGAAAAAGAAAATGATGAGGGTGAAGTAAAACTGGACTTATCAACTGGTGATGACTATGAAGACTTGGAGGATGATGATGATGATGATGACAATACTGGTGGAGGAACTAATGTGCTGCTTAGTTCAAAAAGCAGTAAGGCTCATGTTCATACTGCTTATAAAAGTTATACTTCTGAGTATCGAGCACCAAATGATAGTGTTGGTGAGAAGTCTATGGAAGATACTGAAGTGTACAATGTTGATCCTATATCAACAACTTTGTTTCAGACGAAGGGTGTTATGTACGAGGCTGAGGAAGGAGAAATATTAATGGATAGAGCTTAGTTTGCAAGAATGTTTAATGTCACTGAAGATGAATTCAACCTTGACTTTGAATAGGAGATAGGTGGTGTATGTGATGATAAACAGGAATTCATGACTTTTTATGATTATTTATTGGAAGTTGTGTTGGTTAAAGAACTTGTAACATATGTTACAGATGATAATAGGGAATTTGGTGAATTTAGTGAAAATTTTGATGAAGAGATCAAGATAATCAGTCAAGAATAAAATAAATCTGGTAAATCTACGGAAGACGATGCAACTAGAAAGAGGAAGAATGACTGTTTTAATGATCATCATGTTAAACCTAAGAAACAATGTCTTATACCAGTTAAATACTACAAAAAGATGAAGAAAGATACGACATTAAGAAAATGTATTAGTATTGTGTATCTAAAGAAGATTTGGAAGAATGCTGTTAAAAGACAATTTGGGATGAAATACTTCGAAAGCTTAATGGAGTTGAAATCATTGACGTGGCATGATGTGTTTGATACATGTCAGAAAAGGTTGTTGTATGCTCCGGCTAAAGGTTATATACGAGAGATATGGGACTTTATTGTGGTCAATCAAAGGGTGGATTTCAAAATTGAACTCCACAAAAGTCGAAGCTTCATGTTTCTCTTGTCAAGATAGATCCAGAAACTGAGGATTTTGTCAAGACATTGAGGTATTCAAGCTCTGGTGCCTTTAAGGAGATACCATTATATCCAATGGAGCAAAAGTTTTATAAGTACTTCTTGTGGTGGCAATATGATGAAACAACTGGTAAAGCAGTAATCAATTTAGACATAGGAAATAAGAACTATGATGTGATTCTGGTGCTTTATCCGATGTGGCTGATTAATTGTTAGGAGAAAGAATTGAGGTCCTTCAATCCCACAAGATTCCAGTATTCTGATAAGGGTAAAAAAACAGGCTCAACAATACAAGAGGGTTGTCAATGTTTGTTATATGAACAAAGTACATTCTGGTAGAGTCTTGGATACAAATGAATAAATGTTGGAAATGAGGAAGATAAGAAAGAGGCAGAGCTCTAAGCAGAACGTCAAGACAAATTGATTAGAGTGTCTTGGAACAGGTTTAGTTATATGCATATTGGTGTTTCAAGGCGTACGCCTCAGGGAGGTTCAACTAAACGCTCGTTTGAAGAATGTCGTAAATAGTAGGGCAAGAGTGTTTGGGATGACAAAGTGAAGACATTAAAACCTAGCAATATCCAAGGGGGTTTGTTAGTACATAATGTCTAGTGCTAGGGTCTTGTATTGAATTTTGTATGTTGTTGATATGGGAAACATGATTTAATGTAAAATGAAAGTATAAATACATATACGCCGTATATGCTATACGCCTTATATGTCATATACAGGCGTATAAATATTAATATATAGTGTACTTATCCGTTCATTCATTAGCTTTGGCATGTTTTTAATTGTTGATGATTAATGATATAAACGAGATTAACTGTTAAAGAATTCTTTGTTTATTTCATCTCGTATTGAATTCCACAATATACGTTAAAGAGCAAATACAATTGATGTCGATCCTGATATATTAGATGTTCTTTCACTTCGGGATGGTGCAAAATCGCCCTAGCGTTCCACTCTCGTTGCTGGAATGAAGGATATGTCGAATAAGAGAAAAAAAACCGAAAATATAAAGTTAGATTTAATTTTCCCGTCTTGAGTTAGTTCGCGTAGCGCAAACAAGCCTTGGAATGGTCCTTCGTGTCGCTCGAAGGACAAAATAGTCGATCTAACTTTCTAACTACATCACGTCGCGCGGATTAATTTTTCAATGTCCCTTTGTGTCTCGCGAAGGGGACTTTTGACAAAGAGTCTTTTGGCTTATAGTTTTCTGCACAGGAAAGCGTGTCAATCCATTCCGTTCTTCTAAGTCTTCGTTCCAAGCTCGTAATCGCCCCAATAAGCAACCTTAGCATCCAATAACCTGAAACACATAAACATGCTTGAAGTGCCAAAGTTCACATTATATTTAAACAAAAACTAAGCAATTAATATAATAATACACACGACTTTTACCCGACCATCAACAACCACCTACCAACACCCACTGTCCACCACCACCACCCACCCCATCAACCCCCACCACCACCTTCCTCCTCCACCCAATGTTCGCCACCACCACCACCACCATCCACCAACGTCGTCCACCACAACTGTCCATCGTCCATAACCACCTACCACCATCGTCTACCCCTATCATCACCACCACCACTGTCCTTTACCACCATCGTCCACCACAACCATCACCTTCGTTCGCACACCACCACTAGTTATTTTAGTGGTCTACATATGTTGAAAATCAAATAGTTTTCTTGTTGCAGGCTACAGAATTTTGATCTACCTCTTCTTCTACAGATGTCTGTAGATATGATCCACAGCCTGCGTACATTTTACATATGAAAAACTAACAACACCTATAACTCTCTTTATCGTTGGATGAATTTAACAATAAGCTATGTTGGAAATACATTTGATGAGAAATAGTTGGGTTCTAACCAAAAACCAATTTTAATGGGAGGAAATGTTATAACATGTTGGCTTGATGTAAATGAGTTTGTATGGCATTTAACATCATATGTACTCAAATACAAACATGAATTCTTTCTCTTATGATCACTTGTTTTGAAATCAATTGTAGACGTTCAATGATTGTCCCAATAAAAAACAATTTATGTGTGAACATAATCTATATGAAGTTCAACAATTATTCCAATGATTACTAATAACTTGGGAATCGAATTCATTATTATAACCAAAAATAAATGTCATTTTGGAATAATATACTTGCTATCTTATTAGCTAAGCCATAAATTACACAAACTTGAAATTACGAACTTGATAACCATTTAGACAATGCATCGATTTTAAAACACTAAATGATATGGACACAACACCTCAACTACCGAGCATACACAGGAAACTTGGTTGGAAAATGCTCAGTTCGGCCCCGTTGAATGTTTTATGTTCCGAAGATAAGAAAGAGTGTGTGGGCTCGACGTCTTCACTACCGAGCATATGTTAGAAATTCTGAAGGTAAATATGC
Organism: Bidens hawaiensis; assembly: GCF_021521415.1. Lineage (NCBI taxonomy): Eukaryota > Viridiplantae > Streptophyta > Magnoliopsida > Asterales > Asteraceae > Bidens > Bidens hawaiensis. The sequence continues at coordinate 87,222 of NW_027491759.1, forward strand.
ATTCACACTGGCCTGCTTTGGTTTATCGGACATGTTGAACATGAAGAAGGAAGTAGAACCTAGGCGTGTCAAATACCGAGCTTTTATAGGAAACTCAACTGGTAAATGTTCCATGAGACCACCATAACTACCCAATCAGGTAACAGTCCGGCTGAAGACCCTAAGGAAAAACATAGTGCTGACCGGGAGGCAACCCGAATTTTATTTTCAATTTGTATTTTATTTTTTTATTTATTTTTTTTGTAGTTTGTTTAACCATTTTATTTCAAGTGTACCACTGTAGCAAAAGTCAAGTGTAGGGATGCCACACATGGAAAAGTTAGAGTTTTCAATGTTTTGGTAAAGAATCATCTTGACAAGAGTTGCAACTACCCAAGGTGCGTTCATACTTTGCACCGGTTGATTCAGGTACATGTATATTTTTGTTGTATCTGAACTTTGTGGATGTAGTTCTCTATAAACCCTCAGGAGACCTCACTCGTCCACGCAGTCTACCGGGGGTTTAAAGGGCTTGTTTCATATTCTAAATGCAATCGTGATTCCTATGAAGGTGAGTTAGGTCTTTTAACATATTTACTCGTTTAACAAATTTAATTATTAAATTTATTTAACTCGGCTTGGTAATTAAAATCAACAGTTTTACAAACAATTTAAAAGGCCTATTCTAATATTTGTGAGGAGCATGCTTCTACATGTGTAAGAGTTTGCAGATGTTGTTGAGTGTGTTGAGGAGACAGGTTCGTCTAGGCCGGCACGAGTGCACATGAGTTACCTATATCATGTGATTTCGTTTTCATAATTTTCTGTTTACAGGTGCTCAGAGCTTAATGGAACTAATTTGGAGAATTTATGTGCGGAGGAAATGAAATTAATGATACATTATATGATAGAGAATTCAAACACGAAGACGTGGCCGCAAACGGGGAGGAAAATAAAGTTGGAATGTAGAATTTATAAAGAAAATGATGTTCGGAAGTGATCCGTGCGCACCTAAAGTAAAACGGGCATATTCGAGGCTAGAAAATGATTTACGGAACCCATAATATATGAATTTTGGGTTTCTTGACGAGAAGAATATTAAAATGGCATAATGGGAGTCGTTAAGCAGCGAATTAGGGCCGTAGCCTACGGCTCTGGCGTAGGCTATGGCCAGGTCTGACGCGAATTCTTTTTGGGCTGGTTTTCTTCCATATTTAAGCGGGGATAAACTCTAAATCGATTATCCTTCATACCCTAGCCACCAAGGACGATTTTGGGGCCATTCTCCACTATTATAACACCTTCCAATCATCATAATCATCCATGTTATCGTCCTTGCAATAATCAATGAAGCTATTCAATATTAAGATGCAAGGCTAAACCGTTCATGACCATCTTCGGAATTAGGTTTGTGTTTGTAAACAATACTTTATTGTATTTGAGTATTTACATTGGAACTAGAGTTGATCAATCATTCGGTTGATTAACCTTTTATGCATGTTTATGTGTTCAACAGTTTTTCGTAATTGAATGTTTTGTGATTTTATCTGTTTATTGATTTGTGGTCATCAACTTCTATGATTAAGTTCTTTGATTCCTTGACCCGTTTATCTTTAGCCATTAAATCACTTATATTTATCAAACCTTAAAACTGGTATTCAATTTGGTTATTATTCAACTAAGCCAATTGTTCGGATTAAGTTCTGATGATCAGCAAGGTCAAAAATATAGTCTTTTGATTATAGATGTAATTAAATGAGCTTTCCAAACAGAAATAATCAATTGGTCAAGTTTGCTTCACAACGTGAAACCCGGAGTTGGTTACTTTTTTCTCTGATTGTTTAACAACCAAATCAACATTTAATCTACTTGACATCGTCTTTCCACCTTAGTAAATTAATTATTAAGTATTGAACGTGATTAGCACTTTCCACTGATTCTTTGGGAATTCGACACCTTAATTGTCTTTGCTAGTAAATGTATTTTATAAATTCTTTTTATTGACCTTTCTACATCAATCAAATAGATCAATTACGCATATGTCCCTAAAATGATTAAAAATAAGTAAAAAGGGGAGTGATTACTCATCTTAGTAAATAAGCAACGGTAAATGAGTATGGTAGCAAATAAGAGTCACACTTTTCGAGAAATACCGGCGACAAATCCTTATTACACAAATTGTGGAATAAATAAGTATGACTTCAACAATGAATCAAAAACTAGATAGACGTTCGGGATTTGATGATGGAGTGTTCTTGCCAAGAATATTTATTATTTACTTTCTTCAAATTTTTTATAAATTTTATTATCGAAGTTTTATCGTAAATAATATATTTAATTATAGAAATACCTAAAAATACTTAAACAAATATTTACAAAGATTTCATAATCTATAATAAGAGATTTGTTCATTTCAATATAAAAATTCTTTTATATATACTATATTATCAATAAGGATTTCTAATAAATAAGTATTAATAATAAATGATAAATAATAAATAATACTATTTATATATAATATAATCTTTTTATAAAACACTTGAATTCATATATTATATTTTAATATATTAACTAACGTGATAAAAATTTAAATATATATTTTATATTAAAATTCTTTAACAATACTTAATAACTATTATATATATATATATATATACACACATATATACAATTTTAACTAAAGTTCGAAAACGTGACTAGATAACATGTCGGTTTTTAACAAAATATTAATTAGTTACAAGTTTTATAATAATTATAATATTTATATTGTAGATTTATGATTTAATATGATCTATTAAATAACAAAAATGCATTTTCCAAAAATAAAGAGGTTGGGGGGGAGTTTGAACCTGTGCCTCCCAACGGCTCGAGCCAAAGCACGCACCATCGTAGCCAACTGGGTTAGGGTGTTATTTGATTATAACTCAAAAAGGTATTTATATATCATTCCTGCGAAGATCCATAAACAAAGAACAAACCCTAACAACCCAATTCGTTAAACCAGACTGTTTTTGTTTAATTAACCGATGCATGTGCGTGCGGTTAAAATTGTAAAGGAGGGGATGATTTAGCTTTTGCACAAGATCGTGTTTTAAATTTATAAAAGTGATTTTTACTAAGACTAAACACAAACAAAATAGGCAAATGTACCTATCATATATGTAAAATAGTGGTAAGAACCAAGTATCGATCCGTGGACACAAATGTTTCTAATATTGAATCTTTGTTATAGCTTAATCGGAGAGTTTTAATCATTTTGGGGTTGATTTTTAAATTTTATAAAATAATATATATATATATACACATATATATATATAGGTGACCAAGACGAGAAATTCTAAATGAGTAATTCAGTTACATGAATGTTACCATCTAAATCCGAGAATCCACTCCATTTGTCCTTGGTGATTATAAAGTGAACATGTGATAAACTTGCCGTAATAATGTATGATAGAATATCCCCTCATTTCTAAGTGAGCATATCTAATGACATAAAAGAAAGTAGCATGCACATTTTAAAGCCAACCCTTTCCTAATGTCAAGCTACCACGAGAATGTTAATTTGAGTTGGCAAGTGATTTAGTAAAGTAGAAAGGTTAGGATTGACTTAGATTTCTCAAATACCAATTCTAACAACTTCGGGTGGTTATAGTTTAGTCACACAGCCTCCCCTTGGTTGATTTAAGTAGGTTATATTTACACATTCCGTTAACATATAATTTCTTTAACTTACATGATAACCTAGGAATCGTGTTAACGATGTTATTTCAGAATTATCAAAACTAGAGAAATAGATCATAACATATATCTCATCATTTCTAAGTACAATATAAGGATACATGTTTTATGTTAAATAAGTTATCAAAGTATTCTTTTTACCATTTATAGTCTCTAAGAACATGATTAAATCATGAATTATTGTTAATCATCAACTTTGATTTATTGAAGTAAAGCGATAAAACATTTTTCATCAAAGGATAATTGCAAAATAACCATGTACTTTACTAAACTAAACCACATGTTCAATATAATTGTAACATCCTACCTTTGATAAAAGTTATAAAAGAAATTTCATTTATATAGTAACGTGTCGTGTATCGGTTTAGATAATAAACTATAAGAGGGTGGGCTTGGACTTCAGAAGATGGAATAAGAGATGGAATGGGCCTTAGGACCACGGGCTTAAGGGAGTATAAATACCCCTTAAACCCTAAACCATTCCATTTTTATCCATCTCTACCCCATAGCCTACACCTTGAAAAACACACATAAACACCATCCTATATCCCGAGCCAAGATTCGAAGGTAAGAACCCGAGCTTGATAGTGTTAGAGCTTCGTATCGAGTGTAAGAAGATATCAAAACAAGATCGCGTGCGTGAACCGACTTGTTTAAAGTCACATTTTACAACGAAACACTTGTTCGGCTCGTTTAAAATCCCTAGACCTATAGATATGTTAAAAACTAATCGAACGCAACAAATCTTACTGAAATCCGTTAGCATTTGATGGGTTAATCGATTGATTAATGAACCGGGTTATTAATGAAGAAATCTCACCCTTTAAAACGTAATATTTGGATGAATGGATGGTTACAGTTTGTAGGCGCTGCTAATCCATGTTCATTGATACCAAAGTTGTGTTGTTTCGTTAAGAATCGAAGGTTTATTGCAGATCTGGTGCATGTTGACCATTTCGTGTTCTTAACGATTTTGACTTAGAAGCCTTGAGTCAAAGATTTGGATAAGACGGATGCTTATGCCCATCCTCTATGTTAAGATAACGAATCAAGTGATTCATTACTCACTATTCGCTATGTTAAGATAATGAATCAGGTGATCTGTTACTCACCCATTCGCTATGTTAAGATAACGAATCAAGTGATTCATTACTCACCCATTCGCTATGTACATATAACGAATAAGTATATGTTCAAATAAAGAATCAGGTTGTGTTCAAATAACAAATCAGGCTATGTTTAGATACCGAATCGGGCTATGTTCTGACAACGAATCACGTCATTCGTTACTCACTCATTCGCTATGTTAAGACAACGAATGAGGCTTAATACGTTATAGCAAATGAGTTGGCGAATTAGATAATAATTTAAAATCCTAATGAAGATTGTGTTAAGACAGTTAATGGAAATAAAATTATTCCTTCTGCCCCTTGGACCCCGCTAGGGGTTGCCTCCCTTAGAACACCGCTGCCAGGGGCGCTTCTCCCGGACCCCCATTCGTTGTTGGATTACATTAAACTAGAAATATGATATGGATAGTGATAGTGATTGACACGTGTAATCATTATACAGTTAGCCGTGCCAAGTTAAAGAATGGAGTTACCATTAACTCTAAGAGAAACCGAGTTCATGTGAGTTTCTAGCACAATTTCCTTGTTATGTTTTCGGGGTTGTGTGCATACTTGATGTGATTAGTTAATACACTTACCTTAAATGGTAAGTGTATGCCTTCTATGATTTAATGTATCAATGAATGCTTGACGGTACGTGAACGATCTTCAGATATTGCATGTACCGCCAGGTAATAGTGTGATATGTTATTGTTTTACGAATGATACATGGAAGTTATGGAATTGATTAAGTGTATGTGTGAAAGTATATAAATTTATATTTATAAAGAGATAATGTATGGTTGTATGGAGGTATGCTCAAAAGGTTGCATACCCTGATAATATATGCGAAGGTTACGGGGTTGCATACCCTAATAATGTATGCGAAGGTTACAGGGTTGCATACCCTAAAAATATATGCGAAGGTTACAGGGTTGCATAACCAAATAATATATGAGAAGTTTACAGGGTTGCAGACCCTAATAATATCTTTGAAGGTTATAGGGCGAAATGCTCTTTAAAACGTAGATATGATTACGTATGTGTAAGTAAGCTAAAACAAGAAAGTACGAAACTATGAAAGAAAGAATGTATGTATGTACGAATGAAAGAAAGGTAACAAGATAAGGATGTAATATGAATCTTCAGATACGTATATAAGTAAGTATGTGAATGTATTGTATGTTGCAGGTTTAACTAGCACTCGGCGTAGCTGACTATTAGTATGCACACAAGTAAATAGACTGACACAGCTGGCTTAAGGGAGACATGGCGGTTTTGAAGAGGATGGCATCTGAAGATTTGTCATGATGTTTTGATACTATGTTTTATAATTATGTTATATATGACAAGTTATGAATGTTTGTAATGGATAGTTGACTTTTATTATTATTCCGTTAAAGTTTTTAATTAACATTGATATTGAGAACCGTGTTTATGACTAAATCTAACGTCAAAGTCGGGCACCAGGACCGGGGCCTTAGAAGTTAGTATCAGAGCATAAGTTTGAGAGAATTAAGCATCCTACATGCTTAGACTCAAAAAGAGAATGGAATGAACGAAAGAAAAGAAAGAAGATGCCAACTTAAGAAAGCCATGTGTCACTCAAGCAAGCTAAGTAAAGGTAAAGTCTGTGATTAATTTCACGTGTAATGTAAGAATGTGTAAGGAAGTTAGCTTAAATGTTAGAGATAGGAGTATACGATTACATGAATTCTTTGGTTGTCTAACTGTTAGAAGTAGAACTAGCACAAGTTGACTCACAAAGGGAAGTGTATAGGACACAGAGAGTAATGTGTTCAGCTAATCACAGCTGGCCAGTGTTATCACATGTTAGCCTTACTACCCTTGAACTAAACAGTTCCTTGAGTGATGACCTTTGTGGTGATGACCTTTGTGTTTCCTTATAAAATATGTTAGGGCATGAATTTTATGCTGAGGATACATTATCCTTGACTATCTTGTGGATAGATTATCCTTAAGATATGTTTTAGGTTATGAAGGATCAATGATCCTCGGTACTAATTATTTACTAATGATTACATTTTGAATGGTGATGTGTTATCCAGGTATAACGACTTTATGACCAAGTCTACCGTATATTTCGCTGCAAGGCACCTGCAGCACATGGCCGAGACTGAAGACTAAGCTAGTGGGAGAAGTGGCGGATTAATAGGACTTATTGTTGTGTCACCAATTGCTGAGTACTAAGGAAAGGATATGTTAATCTTGAAGACGTGCTTGGATCAATTATCATTCTGAAGAATTCTCTAGCTAAGTCTGGATCCAAGATCCTTAGTCAATATTGCAATTAATAGATGATTTTCGTATGAAGACTGATGTTTAAATAACGGCTCCTAAACTTAGTCTACCACTTATTTTGTCACTGAGCTTCTATATGCACATGGTCAAAGAGCACGATGGAGAAGAGTGGAAGACTAGCGGGTTTATAGGACCTATTTGTTAATTAGTTATTTTTTCTTTTCTATATATACTGAGTTGTGATCAACATTTGACACACATTCGCACATACTCTAGCTTCTAAGTTATATGTAATCTCACACACACATAGCTTGATTGTAATCGTTGATCAACAATTCCAACCATTGTAACCCTTTTTTGTGATTAATAAAGTGGTGATAGACGAGTTGTCATCACCAGGGGTTTTTTTCTTTTGATCTGAACAAGATCAAAGGGTTTTTCCTCGCAACAAATCTCGGTGTTCACTCCATTTTCATTCATATAATCATTGTTATTAGCATAGCACTAGACCTCACTTTTACGGATATGGATACATTATCCTTAGCTGATTTTTATCCAAAACAATTTGGCACCCACTGTAGGGCAATTGGTGCTATAATCCATATTACTCCTATCAATTTTCGATTTTTTCATACCCATATCCCTATCAATGGCCTCTCAATCAACCTCTGCTTCATCAACCATGCCGTCATCGGTTCTCTCTCATCAAGGACTTTGCCACCGATACCTCCGCCAATCACGGGAAAACAACGGCCTGCTGCTGCTGGAAGCAAGACACAACTACCAGTCTTCCAGAGCTAGAAAACCGCTGTTGCGCCGGTGGTTAATACTAACAGTGATGTTTCATCTATGTTTTTGCAGGTTAAAGCATACATGGAGCAGCAGAACAAGACCAACTAGAGGATCCTTCATGAGATAGAAGATCTCAAGAAGACTAAGAGACCAGCAGAGGATCACACTCCCCTGATGCCCAGGATGCTGGATTTCACCCGTCCAGGATCCATGGCACAGTTCACACAAGGATCATCTATCCTTCAACAGGGGTCCATGGGTCAACAGACTCAAGGATCCTCGTTGTTCCAGCAAGGATCATATATCCGTCAACATGGATCGATGCGTCAACAGACTCAAGGATTCTCGTTTGTTCAGCCAGGATCATCTATCCTTCAGTCCATGGGTCAGGAAACTCAAGGATCCCCATACTTCCAACAAGGATCATCCATCCTTCCACCAGGATCCTCTAGGTTATATCACCAAGGATCCTATAATTCCCAACCTCAAGGATCCTTCTTTAAGAATCAAGGATCCTCAGGAGTTCAACATCAACGATCCTCCGAAGTCCATGAAGGAGATACAATCCCCATGCAGACCATAGCTTCTGGAGGACCAACTCCTATCGCAGAATCCTCTCATCCCAGCTACTCATCCGGGATGCCAACCTTCGCCCAGCAAAGAGGTAACTTGTATGATCCTATATCATTCAATGCTAACCGTGGTTCTAGACGTGCACAAAATAACCGGTTCCGGAACCGAACCGGTGGAACCGACCCGGAACCGGTTCTAACCCATACCCGGAACCGGTTCCTGACCGGGTATAGGATTTCTCCTCGGAGCCGGTTCCGGAACCGGAACCGACCCGGAACCGGTGGAAAAAACCCGGAGGAACCGGTCAAAAACCCGAAAAAACCCGGAGGAACCGGTCAAAACCCGACCCGGAACTGGTCAAAACCCGGTCAAATACCCGACTATACCCGGAACCGGTTCCGGAACCGAACCTGGTTTGACTTTTGTTGACCATACCCGGAACCGGTTCCTACCCGGTTCGGGGTTTTTTAAATACCCGATTTGTGCACGTCTACGTGGTCCCATGCAGGATGCAAGTATCAACCAAGCTATGGCCAAGGAGCTACAGAAACTCAAGGATATGATATCCAGTGTTCCCGGGGTGATACGACCAATCCCCGAGATACTTGAGGGAAGCCACAAGTTATCCAGATTTGCTTCACCTATCTGTGATGCTGAAATCCCGAAGCGATTCCAAACCCCCAACATGAAGACTTACAACGGGACCACTGATCCTGAAGAACATGTGGCACAATACAGAGAAAGGATAGGGATCAATCCTATCCCTGAGAGACTCAAGGAGGCTTGCTTGTGCAAAGGCTTCGGATCCACACTGACAGGACCAGCATTAAAATGGCTGCTAAGTCTTCCTCCTTTTTCAGTTACTTCTTTTTCACATTTAGTTAACTTGTTCAACAGTCAATTTTCCTGTAGCAGAAAATTTGAGAAGTTAACTAGTGATTTTTACCGAGTTATCCAACCAAGTGATGAATCCCTTAGGGATTTGTTACGATGTTCGGCAAGGAAGCTCTGGAAATCCCTAATCTTAACATGGCTACTACTGTTGAAACCTTCAAGATGGGACTTCAGAGGGGCTCCCCCTTTTATGATGATCTTGTGATGACTCCTTGCAGGTCTCTAGAAGAAGTAAGGAACAAAGCACTAAGGTTTATACGGCTGGAAGATGACAAAAGGATCCAAGAAAGATTGGGGGCTTAGACAAAACAAGAATCCCCTGACAAGAATAAAGGATCCTCGTATAGGAACAACAACTCAAATCCGTACCACAAGTTCAACAATCAAAACGTGCGAGTAGTCGAAGAAGGAGATGATGATGAAGACTATCCCTGCATCTTTGAGTATTGTTTCTCCGTAGATACCCATGGCTTGATTTGTGCCATGAAGGATTTAGGGGAGAAAGCAAGGTGGCTCCGAAAGAACGAGAAGACAACCTCCTTCAAAGACAAGTCTAAGTGGTGTGCCTTCCACGAAGATTTTAGCCACATGACAGACGAGTGCATTGGCTTAGGCAGGGAAATTGGATACCTCCTGAGCAAGGGCCACTTCAAAGAGCTCTTGGGAAGGAAGAAATCCAAGATCCATGATCCTGAAGATCTTCCACAAAAAGCAACACCACCACCACCAGATGCTCACGTGATCAACTTCGTCTCCAGAGACTACGACATATTTCAAACTTCTTGTTCTGCAGAAGAGAAGCCCGCGGAAGAATTCAAGTTGGACGATGAAAGAAGACCACTCATCCCTACTACTCTAATAACTGATAAGAGAATATTCTTCGATTCGAGTATCCAGGATCCTCACCAGGATGAACTGGTTGTGCGAATGGTCAATTTCATCTATGGAGGATCAGACATATGTGGTGTTTTGGATAAAAATCTGCTAAGGATAATGTATCCAAATCTGTTATGTGAGGATTAGTGCTATGGTGATGAAAACAAGTAACTATTGATGGCAAACACAAACACACGGATTTTTTACGGGGAAAAGCCCTTGATCTGGTTCGGATCGCCGGCACAAAAACCCCGGGTAATGACAAATCGTATATCACCACTTTATTAATCAAAAAAGGGTGTTACAATTGTTGGAGATATTGATCAGTAATACAATGATTTCTAAGTGAACGAGCTGTGATAGAGAGAATGCTCTGGTGTGTGTGTGTGTACAATCTCTTTTTCTAACTGATCATTATCTCAATTTAAATATGAAAAGAATAACAAATATCCCTAATTTTAGCCTAGAATAAAGTCTTTCCATAATTAGAGTTGTTTCCTTCATTATCCAAGCGTTTTCATAACTTGATAGCGAGATTATAGGTTTGACTTGGTAACTAGCCGTTATGCCTGCCAAAAATATTAAGATAACAAAGGAAAATCGTTAATAAATAATAAGTAACAAGGATCATTGATCCTGACAGGATCTGCAACATATTCTAAGGATAATTGATCCATATTAGATGCCAGGATAACATATCCACAGTGTCAAATGTCCGTGCACTAACAATTGCCCCAAAAATGGCGGTTGTGATAAGATCACAGCTGTCATTTTGCCTTTGAAATCAAACTTCCTGCAAAACAGATTATATTTGACAAGTTGGATATAATTGTCATCATGGAGTTTCCTTGGGAACTTCCCTTCCAGCTGTATATCCTTTTACCATAAGTATTGATCCTTTTGTGATCCTCGTAATTGAATTTAGGATACCTGATGCAAATAACTTATGATATTAACTGGGATTAAACCCAACAAACTTGGGACAAGCCCAAATAAACTGGGGACAAGCCCGTGCAACTGGGGACAAGCCCGTGAACTGGGGACAAGCCAAAACTGGGGACAAGCCCAAAAAACTGGGGGCAAGCCCAAAGATACGGATGTTAACTGGGGACTCACCCAAACCGGGATTTAGCCCAAACGTGAGATAACGTGAAAACGTTATAAACCGGTGGTATGGTACGTCTACCATAAATCGTAGGATCCTCCATATAGTCGAAGACATCGAAATTGTCAGCCACTAAGCGTGTATTGGTCCCGCTTCCCCGGACTATACGTCGGATAGCGTGCGCTCCAGGCGAGAGTGTAGAAACTCTAATTTATAAGAAAGGTGAAAACCTTTAAACCTTAGGGGATATGACCATCGGGGGTTATATCCAATCGTGGGCTAGGCCAAGGGAAATAGTAAAGTACCTTAAATGTAAATGAGAGGTGGCCAACCTTTTAGACATTGAACCTCTTATTGAAATCTGCATTGTTATTTAAAACTTGGAAAAAGACAAACGTTAAAAATATATTATACTTAAATTAATAAGAATCTGAAATGAATAAGTGATCAGATAAATATTACCTATTTCAGTATCCTTGATCCTTCTGAGGATACTTGATCCTGATTAGAAAAAGTATTTCTTGAGATGAATAGCATTCCATGCTCTAGGTAACATGTTGCCTTCCATAGTTAGCAGGTGATATGCCCCCTTTCTGGCTTCTAACTCGATCAAGTAGGGGCCTTCCCACTTAGGTGCTAGCTTTCCATCCGCTGGGTTGGTTGTATTTTGGAAGGCTTTCCTCAAAACTAGATCTCCTTCCTGAAATCTTCGAATCCTGATATTCTTGTTGTATGCCCCGGCTACCCTTTGTTGATATGATGCTATTCTGATCTTAGCTAGGTCTCTGAGCTCATCAACAGTATCCAGATCTTGGAGAAGGATTTCATTGTTGGCTTGAGGATCACAGATGCTTGTTCTGGCAGTAGGAACCACCATCTCCATAGGGATTACAGCTTCTGAGCCAAACACCAATGAGAAGGGTGTTTGACATGTTGCATTTGTTAGTGTTGTTCTATCAACCCAAAGAACATATGGTAGCTCTTTGGCCCACTTGCCTTTCTTGGATCCTAGTTTCTTCTTCAAGTTGTTGATAATAATCTTGTTACTTGATTCAGCTTGACCATTAGCTTGAGGATGAATTGGTGTGGAGGTAATCATCTTAATGCCCCAACTGTCACAAAAGTTAGTGGTTCTTTCCCGATAAACTGGGAACCATTGTCACAAATAATTTCTAAAGGGATACCAAATCTAGTAATAATATTTCTTTTAATGAAAGATATTACCTCTTTTTCGCGTACTTGAACAAAAGCTTCTGCTTCTATCCACTTTGAAAAGTAATCAGTCATTGCAAGCATGAATACTTTTCCTCCTAGCGCTTTAGGTAGCTTACCCACGATATCCATGCCCCACTTCATGAAAGGCCATGATGAGGATATAGGATACATAGGCTCTGCTGGCTGATGCAGAATATTGCCATGTCTTTGACATGAATCACATCTCTTTGAGTACTCCATGGCGTCTCTCTTCATGGTAGGCCAGAAGTATCCTGTTCTTAGAATCCTAGAGAATAGGGCTCTACCTCTAGTACAATTACCGCAATCTTCTTCGTGAAAGTCTTTTAGCACCTCTTGAATTTCAAGATCTTCGATACATCTCAAGTATGGACCTGCAAGAGATTTCCTATACAGAATATTATCTAATAAAATGTATTGTGATGCCTTATGTTTGAAGGACTTAGGATTCTCTGTGGCTGGAATCTCTCCATTTTGAATGAACTTCTTGATCGGGAGGATCCAAGATCCTTGATTACTGGAGGATAATGGATCCAAAGGCACAATATCTTTGTCAGTTGTTATCTCCCCGAATTCTTGTTCTCCTATGGCTGGTGAGAGTACATGGATGATTGGGATCTTCGTATCTTCTGGAATCTTCAATGATGAAGCTAAATTTGCTAAGGCATCTGCCCCAGCATTCTCTTCTCTTGGTACCTGTATAATACTAAAAGAATCGAAGAACTTTGATAGTTCCTTCACAACATCTAGATATTTGATTAGTTTTTCACTTTTAACAGCATATGAGCCATTAAAGTGTTTAGTCATCAATAACGAATCTACATATACTTGAAGATACCTGATCCTCATGTGTTTAGCTAATTGCAAACCTGCGATCAGAGCTTCGTATTCCGATTCATTATTGGTGGCTTGGAATGCACACGCAATGGACTGGGGTATTATGTCCCCCTGTGGCGATTTCAGTAGGATACCCAATCCTGTTCCTCTTACGTTGGATGCCCCATCAGTAAAGAGGATCCAAGGATCCTTGGTTTCTTCCAGTGTTTGAACCTCCAAATCAGCTTCCTCTTGCATGTCACTACTGAAATCAGCCACAAAGTCTGCAAGCGTTTGTGACTTAATGGCTGTTCTGGGCTCATACTGAATATCATATGCACTCAATTTCACAGCCCATTTAGCCATCCTTCCTAACAATTCTGGTTTTCTAAGCACATTCTTAACTGGATAATTAGTTCTTAAAATAATAGTATGTGTTTCAAAATAGTGTCTCAACTTGGTTGAGGCCATAATCAAAGAAAGAATTAATTTTTCAAGGTGAGAATACCTGGCCTCTGCATCTAACAGGCTTTTACTTACATAATATACCGGGTCCTGTTGTCCTTCATGATCCTTGGCAAGAACAGCACTGATTGCATTACCTGACACAGCTAAGTACAGAGACAGCGGCTCACCATCTATTGGCTTCATCAAAGCAGGCGCTTAGAATAGATAATCCATAAGAGCCTTTAGTGAATCTTCGTGCATTTGAGTCCATTCGAAATTTTTATTTTTTCTCAAGATATCATAGAAGTCTTTGCACTTCTATGATGATCTGGAAATGAATCTGTTGAGAGCAGCTATTCTTCCCGTCAGTCTTTGGACATCTTTAGCATTCACAGGAGAATTTAAATTAATGATGGCTTCTATCTGCTCGGGGCTCGCTTCTATTCCCTTTTTGGTCACCATGTATCCTAGAAACATTCCAGCCTTAACACCAAAATGGCATTTTGACGGGTTCAGTTTCATGTTATATTGGTCAAGGATATTGAATGCTTCTTCAAGATCTCCAAGGTGATCCTCAGCCCTCTTTGACTTCACTACCATGTCATATATGTATACTTTCATGGTTTTTCCTAACTGATCCTTGAACATCATATTGACCAATCTTTGATATGTTGCCACTGCATTTCTTAGTCCGAACGGCATAGCAAAATAACAATATATGCCGGTAGGAGTAATGAATATTGTATCCTCTTGATCAGATGGTTCCATTTGAATTTGTTGAAATCCAGATGAAGCATCCATAAAGGTAAGCATCTCATGCCCTGCCGTTGCATCCACCATAGAGTCTATATGTGGTAACGGGAAAGGATTCTTGGGGCATGCCTTGTTTAAATCGGTGAAATCGACACACACCCTCGACTTTCCATTCTTTTTAGAAACAACAACCACATTAGCCAACCATCGAGGCTACTTAACCTCTCTGATCACACCGGCCTTAAGAAGTTTTTCAACTTCTTCTTGTATGATCGCGTTCCTCTCAGGAGCGAATTTCCTTCGCTTCTAATGGACGGGTTTAATAGAATAATCAAGGCCCAACTTATGAGTAATTACCTCCTTAGAAATACCTATCATGTCTGAATGTCTGAAGGAAAATTTTGATTTTCGTCGCTTTAGGAAGGATACTATATCCTCCTAGATCTCGTCAGGGATACAGGATCGTAGGAACATCTTCATGTCTGGATCTTCAGGATCTAAAGATACTTCTTTTACATCTCGCTCCCTAGCTTCCAGCACGTCCCTAGGATGTTGCTGTAATTGCTATGCTATCGTTTGTTTAGCGGTTGGCTTCATTGATGAAGAATAATAATTCTTGGCTTCCACTTGGTCACCATCTATCCATACTACTCCCCAAGGAGTTGGTAGTATGATGCACTGATGGTAAGTAGAGGCTACAACCATCATTCTATGTATCCAAGGCCTGCCAGGAATAAAGTTGCAACAAGAAAGACTGTCAATAACACAAAACTTTTGGTAAGAGTTTAACCCTTTGATGTATATTGGGAGTTTGATGTCCCCCAATGTTTTCTTGGTTTCACCACTGAAACACACTAACACCGACGTTCTCGGGATGATTTCCGATTCCGGGATATTCATTTTCTGTAGTACGTCATGTTGGATGATGTTGACCGAGCTTCCACCATCGACTAGGATCCTGCGCACGTAATGGTTAGCAATAAATAAAGTTACAAACAAACCGTCATGGTGAGGATCCTGGATGCTTGTCTTATCTTCTTCATCAAAGAAGATTCTTTTGTCAGTTGTCAAAGTAGTGGATATGACTGGTCAGTCTCCGTTCTCCAACTTTGTTTCTTTGGCGTGTCTTTTTGCTGAGGAGAAAGAAGTACTGCATATATCTGAGCACCAGAGATGAAGTTGATTACTTGTGCGTCTGGTGGGGCGGCGTTGCTTTCTGTGGTACATCTTCAGGATCCTGGATCCTACCTGGATCCTAGACTTTTTTCTTCCCAAGAGCTCTTTGAAATGGCCCTTGCTTAGGAGGTATCCAATTTCCCTCCTTAAACCAATACAACCTTCTGTTTGATGGCCAAAGTCTTCATGGAATGTACACCACTTGGACTTGTCTTTGAAGGATGTTGTTTTCTCATTTTTTCGAGGCCACCTTGCTTTCTCTCCAAGATCCTTCATGGCACAAATCAAACCATGAGTATCAACAGAGAAGCAATATTCGGAAATACTTGGGTAGTCATCATCTTCTCCTTCTTCAACTGCCCGAACATTTTGATTGTTGAATTTGGAGTACGGGTTTGATTCGTTGTTCCTGAATGAGGATCCTTGTTTCTGGTTAGGTGACTCTTGTTTCTTGGAGCTCCTAACCGTTCTTGGATCTTCTTGTCATCCTCTAGCCTTATAAATCTGAGTGCCCTGTTTATGACTTCATCTAAAGTCCTGCATGGGGTCATCACAAGATCGTCATAAAATGGGGAGCCCCTTTGAATTCCCATCTTGAATGCTTCAACAGCCGTAGCCATATCAAGACTAGGGATCTCTAGGGAATCCCTGCCAAACCTAGTAACAAAATCCCTAAGGGATTCGTTATAAGGTTGGACAACTCTATACAAATCACTAGTTAACTTCTCAAATTTCCTACTACAAGAAAATTGGTTGTTGAACAAGTTAACTAAATGTGAAAAAGAAGTAACAGAAAAGGGAGGAAGACTTAGCAGCCATTTTAATGCAGATCCTGTTAATGTAGATCCGAAACCCTTGCATAGACAAGCCTCCTTGAGTTTTCAGGAATTGGATTGATTTCCATTCTCTCCCTGTATTGAGCCACATGTTCTTCGGGATCAATTGTTCAATCATACACCTTCATATTGGGGGTCTGAAATCGTTTTGGGACTTCAGCATCACAAATAGGTGGAGCAAATCTGGACAACTTGTGGCTTCCTTCTGGTATTTCAGGAATCAGACGGACCACTCCTGGCACGCTGGATATCATATCCTTAAGCTTCTGAAGTTCCTTAGCCATAGCCTGGTTGATACCTATATCCTGCATAGAGCCAAGGTTAGTGTCTAAGGATATATGATTATACATGTTACCTCTCGGTTGATTGAACGTTGGCATACCCGAAGTGTAGCCAAGGTAAGAAGCATCTGCCATGGTAGCTGGTCCACCAGAGGCAATGGTTTGCATGGGGATGATGTCTCCTTCATGGACATCCAAAGACCTCTGATGTTGAAGTCCTGGGGATCCTTGATTCTGGAAGATGGATCCTTGAAGTTGGGAGTTGAAGGATCATTGGTGATAAATCCCAGAGGATCCTGGCTGAAGGAACGAGGATCCTTGAATTTGCTGACCCATGGATCCTTGTTGAAGGATAGATGATCCTTGTTGAGGGAACGAGGATCCTTGAGTTTGCTGACCCATAGACCCCTGTTGAAGGATAGATGATCCTTGCTGGAAAATCAAGGATCCCTGAGCGTGCTGACCCATAGATCCTGGTTGAAGGATAGATGATCCTTGCTGGAAGATGGAGGATCCTCGAGTCTGTTGAGCCACAGATCCTAGAGTAGTGAAATCCAGAATCCTTGGCATTAAAGGAGTCTGATCCTCCAGTGGCCTCTTATTCTTCTTGAGATCTTCAATTTCACGTAGGATCTTCTGGTTGGTTTTGTTCTGCTGCTCCATGTATGCCTTAACCTGTGAAAACATAGCAGAAACATCATTGTTAGAGTTAACCACCGAAGTGGCAGTAGTGTTCTTTGAGCTCTAGAAGACTGGAATTTGTGTCTTGTTTCCAGCAGCAGTAGCCCTCGGTGCTCCCGTGATTGGAGGAGGCATCGGCGGCAAAGTTCTTGATGAGAGAGGAACCGAAGATTGCATGGTTGATGAAACAGAGGTTGATTGACAGGCCATTGATGGTGATATGGGTATGAAAGGTTGAATATTGATAAGGTATTTTCTGGATTATAGTACCAAATGCCCCACGGTGGGCGCCAAGTTGTTTTGGATTAAAATCTGCTAAGGATAATGTATCCAAATATGTTATGTGAGGATTAGTGCTATGGTGATGAAAACAAGTATGTATCGATTGCAAACACAAACACACGGATTTGTTACGGGGAAAAGCCCTTGATCTGGTTCGGATCACCGGCACAAAAACCCCGGGTGATGACAAATCGTATATCACCACTTTATTAATCAAAAAAGGGTGTTACAATTGTTGGAGATATTGATCAGTAATACAATGATTTCTAAGTGAACGAGCTGTGATAGAGAGAATGCTCTGGTGTGTGTGTGTACAATCTCTTTTTAACTGATCATTATCTCAATTTAAATAGGAAAAGAATAACAAATATCCCTAATTTTAGCCTAGAATCAAGCCTTTCCATAATTAGAGTTGTTTCCATCATTATCCACGCGTTTTCTTAACTTGATAGCGAGATTGTAGGTTAGACTTGGTAACTAGCCGTTATATACCTGCCAAAAATATTAAAATAACAAAGGAAAATCGTTAATAAATAATAAGTACCGAGGATCATTGATCCTGACAGGATCTGCAACATATTCTAAGGATAATTGATCCATATTATATGCAAGGATAACATATCCACAGTGTCAAATTTCCGTGCACTAACATGTGGAACTTCCTTCTCCGCAGCAAAACGGCTCGCCAAAGAGATTAAGTTGGATAACAGAGACCGACCAATAGTATCCACCACTTTGACGATAGACAAAATGATCTTCTTCGATGAGGAAGACAAACTAAACATCCAAGATCCTCACCATGACGGTTTGATTATTACTTTATTTATCACTAACCATTATGTACGCAGGATCCTAGTTGATGGTGGGAGCTCGGTCAACATCATCCAGCATGATGCCCTCAAGAAGAGAACATACCAGATTCGGAGATCATCCCTAGAACATCAGTACTAGTCGGTTTAAGTGGAGAAACCAATAAGACATTGGGGGACATCAACCTCCCAATTTATATTGAAGGGTTAAATTCATAAAAAAAATTGTGCTATTGATAACCTTTCTTGTTGCAATGTTATTATAGGTAGGCCCTGGCTTCATGGAATGAAGGCGGTGGCCTCAACTTACCACCAATGCATCAAACTACCTACTCCATGGGGAGTTGTGAAGATAGTTGGTGATCAGGCGGAGGCCAAGGACTATTATTCCTCATCAATGAAGCCAACAGCCAAACAAACTATAGCATAGCAACCACAGCAACATCCTACGGACATACTAGAAGCTCAGGAGAAAGACATTAAAGAAGTATCCTTGGACCCCGAGGATCCAGATGTAAAGATGTTCCTAGGATCCAATATTCCCAACAAGATCGATGAGGATTGGTATCCTTCTTAGGCGAAGAAAATCTACCTTTTCCTTTAAACATTCAGACATGAGAGGTATTTCAAAGGAGGTAATCACTTATAAATTAGGCCTTGATTTATCAATTAAACCCGTCAATCAGAAGCGAAGAAAATTCGCTCCTGAGAGGAACAAGATCATAAAAGAAAAGGTTGAAAAACTTCTTAAGGCCGGTAACATCAAAGAGGTTCAATATCCTCGATGGTTGGCTAATGTGGTTGTTGTTTCAAAAAAGAATGGAAAGTGGAGGGTGTGTGTCGGTTTTACAGATTTAAACAAGGCATGCCCCAAGGATCCTTTCCCGTTACCACATATAGACTCCATGGTGGATGCAATGGTAGGACATGAAATGCTTACCTTTATGGATGCTTCCTCTGAATTTCAACAAATTCAGATGGAACCATCTGATCAAGAGGATACAACCTTCATGACTTCTATCGGCATATACTGTTATATTGCTATGCCGTTTGGACTAAGAAATGCAGGGGCAACATACCAAAGACTAGTCAACATGATGTTAAGGTTTAGTTGGGCAAGACTATGGAAGTATACATAGATGACATGGTGGTAAAGTCAAAGAAAGCTGAGGTTCACCTTAGAGACCTTGAAGAACCATTCAATATCCTCGACCAATATAACATGAAACTGAATCCATCAAAATGCCATTTTGATGTTAAGGCTGGAAAGTTTCTAGGATATATGGTGACCAAAAGAGGAATAGAAGCAATTGTGGTAATCACACCAGAGGTAGAGCCCTATTTTCTAGGATTCTAAGAACAGGATACTTCTGGCCAACAATGAAGAGAGATGCAATGGAATACTCAAAGAAATGTGATGCTTGTCAAAAACATGCAAACATCCTTCACCGGCTAGCAGGACCTATGTATCCAATATCCTCTTCATGGCTTTTCATGAAATGGGGTATGGATATTGTACGCAAATTACCTAAGGCACCAGGAGGAAAAGTATCCATGCTTGCAATGACGGATTACTTTTCAAAGTGGATAGAAGTAGAAGCTTTTGTTCAAGTACGCAAAAAAGAGGTGATAACTTTCATTAAAATAATTATTTCTAGATTTGGTATCCCTTCAGAAATTATTTGTGACAATGGTTTCCAGTTATCGGGAAAAGAACCACTAACTTTTGTGACAGCTAGGGCATCAAGATGATTACCTCTACTCCAGTGCATCCTCAAGCTAATGGTCAAGCGGAGTCTAGCAACAAAATCATCATCAACAATCTAAAGAAGAAGCTAGGATCCAAGAAGGGAAAGTGGGCCTAGGAGCTACCTTATGTCCTTTGGGCCGACAGTGACAACACCCAAAAATGCAACAGGCCAAACACCCTTCTCATTGGTGTTTGGATCAGAAGTCGTTATCCCCACAGAAATGGTGGTTCCTACAGCAAGAACGAACATCCGTGATCCTGAGGCCAATGAAGAATTTTTTCTTCAAGACTTGGATACTGTTGAAGAACTGAGAGACCTGGCCAAGATCAGAATGGCAGCTTATCAACAATGGGTAGCTGGGGAATACAACAAAAATATAAGGATCAGAAGATTTCAAGAAGGAGATTTAGTTTTGAGGAAAGCCTTCCAAAATACGACCAATCCGGCTAATGGGAAGTTAGCACCCAAATGGGAAGGTCCTTATCTAATCGAGTCAGAGGCTAGAAATGGGGCATATCATTTGCTCACTATGGAAGGCAACAGGTTACCAAGAGCATGAAATGCTATCCACCTCAAGAAGTACTTTTTCTGATCAGGATCAAGTATCCTTTAAAGATCTATTATCCTTAGAGGATCAAGGATCCCCAAAATTGGTAATATCTATCTGATTACTAATTCTTTTCAATTTCCTATTATTAATTCCAGGATAATATATTCTTAACAATTTGTTTCTTCCAAGGTTTAAGTATCAATGCAGGATATTAATAAGATGTGTAATAACCAAGAGGTTGGCCACCTCTCCTTTACATTCAAGGTACTTTACTATTTCCCTTGGCCTAGCCCACGATTGGATATGACCCCCGATGGTCATATCCTCTAAGGTTTAAAGGTTTTCAACTTCTAATGAATTAGAGTTTCTACACTCTCGCCTGTAGCGCACGCAATTCAGTGTGTAGTCCGGGGAATCGGGACCAGTACACGCTTAGTGGCTGACAATTTCGTTGTCTTCAGCTATATGGAGGATCCTACGATTTATGGTAGACGTACCATACCACCGGTTTATAACGTTTTCACCGTTATCTTTCGTTTGGGCTAGATCCCGGTTTGGGCAAGTCCCAAGTTAACATATGTATTTGGGCGTGTCCTCAGTTTTGGGCTTGTCCCCAGTTTTGGGCTTGTCCCCAGTTTCACGGGCTTGTCCCCAGTTTCACGGGCTAGTCCACAGTTACACGGGCTTGTCCCCAGTTTATTATTTGGGCTTGTCCCCAACTTAATGGGTTTAATCCCAATTAACGTGATAAGTTGTTTGCAACAGTTTTTTTAAGTTCATCACGAAGATAAAGTTCTTTGGATTCAAAATCCTATGGATCATTGAAGGTTCAATACATATGGTAACTTAGGTCTACCTAGACCTTCTAGTATGGTTTCTGTTAACGGATTTACATTATCTTAATTGCTATAATTTTTAAACGTTTTAGGGATTATCTATTTGAGGATATTCTATTATAGAAATTTTTAAGGATACTCTATCCTACAATTTATTCTATAAAAATATTATATCCTAAATATTTTTTGTAAGGATAGTTTATCTTAAAATCTTTCATTCAAGATCATTTCTCAAAACTTTCAATAAAGCTAAAGATATATCAAACAAAGTTTTGAAATAACAAGTAAGAAGTAGATAATTAAAAGTTTTATATTATTTAATATAAGTCACTAGGACTTATCCAAAATCCTTAACCCAGACTTCACCATGCAAAAGATGGACCATCCACCCGGGTTATGTAAGTAGTACTAATTATTCATAAGTGCAGGAAGATTAAAAACAGGGGCACCAAAGGTTTCATCCCCACAAACAGAGGATCCATCCACCTTTGCTAACCCCGCAAATTGTCTTATGGATCATGGATCCTTTACCCTAGTTACTACTGTCTATTACAAACCATAGTTATTGTTCATATAAACATCATAAAGCAAAATAAAGAAAACGGGCTCGGGCCTTGTATTCAGTATCCTTCATCGCCCGTTTATGCAGTTGCTTCACCCTCCACCGCTGCTTCATTTCCTCCATCAGCTTCACCCGCATCCTTCGCTCCGCTCGTACCTACTCCACCTGCATCAGCCGTCTCACCTTCTTCTTCGTCCTCACCTCCACCCAAGTCAGCCAAAGCTTGCTTCCACTGCGTGATGTCCCATATGGATCTGTCGAAGGCTGGGTCATTAGCTTCAGTCACCAGCTTGATTCTGGCTTTGAGAACTGACTTTGCTGCCCAGATCTTTGCTTGGTTGGTAGCACGGTTGATCTCATCCTGCATTTGGACCGCAAGTGTGGATGCGTGATCCTCTGCTTGTTTCTTCTCCTTGGTCATTTTGGAGAGGGCCTTATCCTTAGCAGCAGCCATGAACCTCAACGCAGCAAGAGTTTCTTCGTACTCTCCAACGATCTTGTCATGATGGCTTCGAGCAGAATTGATGGCCTATGAAAGAAAACAAGACAAGATTAGAAGAATACTTGAACAACAAAGATTGAAAGAATAAAGGATCCTTACGGTCGAAAGCATTTCCAGAAGCTGTTTCTCAGTCTCAAAGGGGTTCTCTGGATCTGAGCTCTTCTTCCTATTTGCTCCTGACTTAACTTGGGTTGTGATTGGACGAGGCTCTGACACTGGAGTTGGCTTCGGGGTCTCCTTCTTGGTGAACATGCAGTTGATATCTTCAAGGGAGAACTTGGATGCGGACTTTCCTGACTTTTGAGCACCTGTAAACAGTAATTCACAGATAAGTTTTCAATTATTTCTTCTTTTATTAATATTAAAATTCATTATCCTTACTTGACATGTTTGACTCCTGAAAAGCTTCGATAAACTTGGCTTGAAAGGTTCTGATTGTAGGATCCAGTGATAAGAATTTCTCAACTCTCTATTCGAATCCAGGAATCGCATACAGTAAAGCAAAATTTTCAACTGCGTAAGAAAAGAAAAGTATTAATAGAAAAATCAAGTATCTTATTATTACAACCTAAGGATCCTAGATCCTACCCTTCTGGATCAGCCTTTTGGGAAGATCGGCTCCACCCGGAATGGAATCCTTTTTTACAAAGAAAAATTGGTTCCTCCAGAGAGTACCATTCAGAGTAACCTTGGAAATGATTTAAAGACAAAGCGTTTAGAGCCGTGGGTAACTAGGTTGTACAGGTATGATAACTCCGCCAAGCCGAACTCGACACCCTCCTCTTAGATTATCCTCTCTATGATATGAAGGACTCTCCACAACATCGGCATGGTTTGGATGTAACTAATACCCATCAAGGTAAAGAATATTTGGGTAAAATCAGGAAAGAGATACGTGAAGCCTATGAGAAATGGTTGGGCTTGAAAGCAAACCCAGTTTTTTGATATGCTATCACTATGGGCTAGAGAATCAAAGGGTCGGAAAACTCTGTTGGCCGGAAAGTGTGATCGGATTTCGGCAATCTCTGGATTTGTGAACTTACAGATCTCAAAGGAAGGGTCTTGAAAGATACCTTGCGAGTAGAGATCATCGGGCTCGGTATGATTGAAAGAAGAAGAAGAGGATACAGAAACAGTCGACATATTTGAAGAAGGATACCTTGCGAGTAGAGATCATCAGGCTCCCGTTCTAACCCTTATCGATGGAAACGATGATTTTGTAGTATTTTGCGATGCATCCATCAAGGCCTTGGTTGTGTTCTCATGCAATGAGGTCAAGTCATCGCATACGCATCAAGACAACTAAAGGTCAACGAGAAGAACTATACGACTCACGATCTCGAACTTGGTACCGTCGTTTTCGCCCTCAAAATCTGTAGACATTACCTTTGTGGTACAAAATGTGTGGTTTTTACCGATCATAAAAGCCTTCAACATATTTTGACCAAAAATATCTCAACATGAGACAACGACTAAGGGCCGAATTACTTAGTGATTGTTTTGGACAAACATCTGCTAAGGATCAAGTATCCAAATTCGTAAAAGTGAGGTATAGTGCTAACACGATAATGACAAGTGTGTAATCATAATATTGGTTAACACAAAGGTTTGATCACGAGGGAAAAAACCCTTAATCACGATAATCTTACTACGGTCAAAACTTAACAAGGTAATATTTGGACGAATTGCTTCGGTCAAGGATTAACGAGGTAATCGTTGGTCGAATCTCTTCGGTCAAGGATCAACAAGGTAACCTTTGGTTGGATAGTACGTGATTATCGTAATCTCCGGCACAAAAAACCCCCGGACGGTGAAAACTATCACCGTCAACTACATTAATCAAAGAAGGATGTTACAATCGTTGTGGAGTTGATGATCGAGATTACAAAGTAAACTAGTGAATAGAGAGAATGTTTGCTTCTGCTCTAGTGTGTGTGTGATAGTACATGTGTTTTTTCTACTCGATCATAGCTCAAATAAATAAGAAAATACGAATAACAATATTCCATACTAATCCGGAAGTCTTCCACTAGCTGCTCCATGACCTTTGACCACGTGCTCCATAAGTCCAGTAGCGAGATAAGTGGAAGAACAAGTCTCAAAGCCGTTATTGATATTTAAACATCAATCTTCACACGAATTCGTCCATTAACAGCTACATTGAATTAGGATCCTGGATCCATGCTCCAGCTAGAGAATACTCTGTGAGGATAATTGATGCAATTACGTCTTAAAGTTGCCACACATGTATAACACATCACCATACTAAACGCAATCATTAGTAAACAGGTAATACCGAGGATCGTCTATCCTTTATATCCTGATACATATTTCAAGGATAAACTATCCATGAGATATTTAAGGATAAAGGATCCTCAGCATAAAATTCATGGCCTAACAATTGCCCCCAAAATGGCGGGTGACAGTGGAATACAGCTGTCATTTTGAATTTCAAACTTACTGCAAAGAAGGTGATTAGACGTGTGTCAAGCGGTTCATATCTACTAACCATTAATATATGTCACCTATATACGTGATGATCATAATTCTTTTATAATCACATATCTCTCCATCTTTCAGGTATCTTTCTTTCTTTTTGTTTATTTTCCTTCGGTATGTCGACTACTTCTATGTCCTCTTCCTCTTCTTCTTTCCATCACATTGATCCCGATGACCTTTACTCTCAAAATATCCTTCAATCACCTTCTTCCGAAATCTGTAAATTCACAGATTCAGAAATCGATGAGATTTGATCACATTTTCCAGCCGATACAGTTTTCCGACCCTTCGACTCCACAGCACGTAGCGATAGCATTTCAAAAAACTGGATTTTCTTTCCGGCCCAACCGTTTCTCATAGGTTATACGTATCCTTTCCCCAACTTCACTCAAAGGTTCTTCAATTTGCAGGAATTTTTTATATCCAAACCATGCCGATTTGTGGAGAGTCCTTCATACCATAGAAAGGATAACCGTAGAGGAGGGAGTCGAGTTCGGCCTAGAAAAATTAGCATACCTGTACAATCTTGTTACCCACGGTTCCAAACGCTTCGTCTTTATATCGAAACCTCACCAAGAAAATCCCATTTTCAAAGTCACCTTTAATGGTACCCTCTGGAAAAACCAATTTTTCTTCGTAAGAAGAGATTCCATTCCAGGTAGAACTAATCTTCCCAAAAAGTGGATACCAAAGGGTAGGAAATAGGATCCTTAGGTAACCTAGATAGGATACTTTATTCTTTTGCTAATAATTTTTAGTGCTTGTGTAGTCGAAAATTTCGATTTGCTGGCTGATCTTCCGGGAGTTCAAGACAGAGTGAAGAGGTTTTTATCACTGGATCCTGCAATCAGGACTTTTCAAGCAAAGTTTATTGAAGCTTTTCAAGGATTAAACTCAGAATCAATCATGTCAAGTAAGAGTAATAATTCTTAGTATTAAAAAGTGTTGAGAGTTGAAAACTTATCTGTCATTTGCTGTTTACAGGTGCTCCGAAATCAGGAAAGTCTGCCTCCAAGTTCTCCCTTAAGGATATTGACTGCATGTTTACCAAGAAAGATACCCTGAAATCAACCCCTACGTCCGAGCCTTGTCCGATCATAACTCGAGCAAAGTCAGGATCTAAGAGAAAGAAGAGCTCATATCAAGAGAACCCCTTTGATGTCGAAAAGCGTATTCTGGACATGCTTTCTACTGTAAGGATCCTTTATTTTTGTCAATTTCTATTATTTCAAGCATCTTCCCAAGCTTATCCTGCTTTCATTTATAGGCCATCAATTCTGCCCGAAACCACTATGAGAAGACTGTCGCAGAGCATGAAAAGACCCTTGTCGTGATGAGATCAATGGCTGCTGCTAAGGATAAGGCCCTCTCGAAGATGACCAAAGAGAAGAGACAAATAGAGGAACATGCTGCTGCCCTGGCCGTCCAGATGCAGGACGAAATCAATCGGGCTACCGAAGAGGCGAAGGTCTGGGTAGCCAAGTCGGTCCTCGAGGCCAGAATCAAATTGGTGACTGAAGCCAATGATCCGTCCTTTGATAAGTCTTCATGGGAAATCAAAGAATGGAAGCAAGCCTTGATCGACTTGGGTGGAGGCGAGGATGAGACTGAAGCTATTATGGTCGAAGCAGGTGAAGCAGGAACGAGCGGTGTGAAGAGTTTGGATGAAGCTGAAGGTGGGAATGAGGTAACGATAGAGGTGGAAGCAGACGCATGAACGGGCGATGAAGGATATAAAAGACAAGGCCCAAGCTAGTTCTATTTTGCTTTTATGATGTTTTTATGGACAGTTACTATGGTCTATAATAAACAGTAGTATTTAGGATAAAGGATCCATGATCCTTAAGACAATCTGTGGGGGTGACAAAGGTGGAGGGATCCTCTGTTTGTGGGGATGAAGCCTTTGTTGCCCCTGTTTTTAAATTTCTTGAACTTATGAACCGTTAGTAACTCCCACTTAACCCGGATGGATGGTCCATCTTTTGCATGGTGAAGTCCGGGTTAAGAATTTTGGATAAGTCCTTGTGGCTTATCTTAATTAATATATAAATCTTTTGACTATTTACTTGTCGTTTATTTTCAAAAGTTTGTTAGATATAACTTTAGCATTGTTGATAGTTTTGAAAAATAACTTTAGGTAAAAGATTTTTAGGATAAAAGATCTTTATGAAAATGGCTTAGGATAGAATATCCTTAAAGAATAAATAATAGGATAAAATATCCTTAAAAGTTGATAAAAATTTTACAATCGCATTTACTTGAAGGACAAATTTTTAGGATAGAGTATCCTTAAAATAGGTAGAATTTTTAGTAATAAAACAACTTCAAGGAAATAACATTCTAAACTAAAATATCCGAAATTATTGCAACAAATATGATACATATGTTAATTAACAGAGATCATACCAGAAGGTTTTAGACAGTTATAAGTTACCAGAAGTATTGAACTCTTAATGATCCTTAAAGGGATAGCTTTAGGATCCGGGATCCTTAGATTTTTGATCTTCATAAAGAACTTAGAAAATCTGTTGCAAATAATTCATAATGTTAACTGGGATCAAACCCATTAAGCTGGGGACAAGCCCAAACAATATTCTGGGGACAAGCCCGTGTAATCTGGGGACAAGCCCGTGTAATCTGGGGACAAGCCCGTGCAACTAGGGACAAGCCCAAATACGGATGTTAACTGGGGACTCGCCCAAACCAGGAATTAGCCCAAACGTAAGATAACGTGAAAACGTTATAAACCGGTGGTATGGTACGTCTACCATAAATCGTAGGATCCTCCATATAGCCGGAGACAACGAAATTGTCAACCACTAAGCGTGTACTGGTCCCGCTGCCCCGAACTATAGTCGGATAGCCTGCGCTACAGGCGATCGTGAGAAAGGTGAAAACCTTTAAACCATAGAGGATATGACCATCGGGGGTCGTATCCAAACGTGTGCTAGGCCAAGAGAAACAAGATAATATCTAAAATGTAAAGGAGAGGTGGCCAACCTCTTTATCACCAAGTAAATTATTATAATCCTGCATGGTTACTCAAAACTTTGAAAAGATAAAACGTTAAGAATATATTTTCCTTAAATTAATAGTAATTCAAAAAGAATAACTGATCAGATAGATGTTACCGATTTAGGGGATCCTTGATCCTTTAAGGATAAAATATCCTCTAAGGATAATAGATCCTGATCAGAAAAAATATCTCTTGAGGTGGATAGCATTCCATGCTCTTGGTAACCTGTTGCCTTCCATTGTGAGCAAATGATATGCCCCCTTTCCTGCCTCCGATTCAATTTGATAAGGTCCTTCCCAATTGGGTGCTAACTTTCCATCAGCCGGATTGGTAGTATTTTGGAAGGCTTTCCTCAAAACTAGATCTCCTTCTTGAAATCTTCTGATCCTTATATTTTTGTTGTATGCTCCAGCTACCCTCTGTTGGTAGGCTGCCATCCTGATCTTGGCCAAGTCTTTGAGTTCTTGTATAGTATCCAAGTCTTCAAGAAGGATTTCTTCATTGGCTTCAGGATCACGGATGCTCGTTCTTGCCATAGGAACCACCATTTCTGTGGGAACTACTGCTTCTGATCCAAACACCAATGAGAAGGGTGTTTTGCCTGTTGCATTTTTAGGCGTAACTCTGTCTGCCCAAAGAACATAAGGAAGTTCTTCAACCCATTTTCCCTTCTTGGATCCTAGCTTCTTATTCAGATTGTTGTTGATGATCTTGTTGCTAGACTCTGCTTAACCATTGGCTTGAGGATGAACTGGATTGGAAGTAATCATTTTGATGCCCCAACTATCACAAAATTTAGTGGTTCTATTCCCGATAAACTGGAACCATTGTCACAAACAATTTCAGCAGGAATACCAAATCTAGTTATAATATTTCATTTAATAAAAGATATTACTTCCCTTTCTCGGACTTGTACAAATGCTTCTGCCTCAATCCATTTGGAGAAGTAGTCAGTCATAGCAAGCATAAAGACCTTTCCACCGGGTGCTTTTGGTAGCTTGCCTACAATATCCATACCCCATTTCATAAAAGGCCACGAGGAGGATATAGGATATAGAGGCTCCGCTGGCTGATGAAGGATGTTCGCGTGTCTTTGACAAGCATCACATTTCCTTGAATACTCCACTGCGTCCTTCTTTATTGTTGGCCAGAAGTATCCAGTTCTGAGTATCCTAGAAAATAACGCTCTTCCACCTGTGTGATTGCCGCAATCTCCTTCATGAAAATCCTTGAGTACTTCTTGGATCTCAGGATCCTCAATGCACCTCAAATATAGACCTGCAAGAGATTTTCTATATACCATATCATTTAACAAAGTATATTGGGATACATTAAGTTTGAAGGACTTGGGATTTTCGATGACTGGAATTTCTCCAGTTTGAGTGTAATTCTTGATAGGATGGATCCATGATCCTTTGTTATCTGAGGATAAAGGATCCCAGAGTACGATTTCTTTATCATTCGTTATCTCTCCAACTTTTTGTTCTCCTATCGCTGGCAAGAGAATGTGGATTATTGGGATTTTCAAATCCTCAGGAATCTTCAGAGATGAGGCTAAGTTTGCCAAGGCGTCTGCCGCGGCGTTTTCTTCCCTCGGTACCTGTGTAATACTAAATATTTCTAAGGATTTCGATAACTCTTTCACAACATCTAAATATTTCATTAGTTACTCACCTTTAACAGCATACGAGCCATTAAAGTGGTTAGTTATGAATAAAGAATCTATGTAAACTTGAAGATACCTGATCCTCATGCTTTTGGCTAATTACAAACCTGTGATTAGAGCCTCGTACTCTGCTTCATTGTTTGTTGCTTGGAATTCACAAGCTATGGGCTGGGGTAATATGTCCCCCTATGGCAATTTCAGTAGGATCCCCAATCTTGTACCTCTTATATTGGAAGCACCATCGGTGAATAGTATCCAAGAATCCTTGGTCTTTTCCAGTTGTTGGACCTCCAAGTCAGCTTCTTTTTGTTGATCACTAGTGAAATCAGCCACAAAGTCCGCTAGTGCTTGAGACTTGATTGCTGTTCTCGGCTCGTATTGGATATCATATGCACTTAATTTTACAGCCCATTTGGCCATTCTACCTGATAACTCTGGTTTTCTAAGAACATTCTTTACAGGATAGTTAGTTCTCAAAATAATAGGATGGGTTTCAAAACAATGTCTCAATTTAGTAGAAGCCATAATAAGTGCAAGGATTAACTTTTCTAAATGAGAATACATGGCTTCCGTATCAAGAAGACTTTTACTTACATAGTAAACGGGATGTTGTTCACCTTCATGATCCTTTATCAAGACGGCACTTATTGCGTTGCCTGAGACAGCTAAATACAGATATAAGGATTCTCCATCCACATGTTTCATTAGAGCTGGAGCTGAGGATAAGTAATCCTTCAAGGCTGTAAGCACAGCCTCATGCTTTTCCGTCCATTCAAATTTCTTATTCTTCCTAAGGATGTCATAGAAGTCTTTGCACTTCTCGGAGGATCTTGAGATGAACCTATTGAGAGCAGCTATTCTTCCTATGAGCCTTTGGACATCCTTTGCATTTGCAAGAGATTTTAAATTAAGGATGGCTTCAATCTGCTCGGGGCTTGCTTCAATTCCTCTCTTAGTCACCATATATTCCAGAAATTTTCCAGCCTTAACACCAAAGTGGCATTTTGGCGGATTCAATTTCATGTTATAATGGTCAAGGATATCGAATGCTTCCTCGAGGTCTCTAAGGTGATTCTCAGCTTTCTTTGACTTCACCACCATATCATCTATGTAGACCTCCATAGTCTTACCTAACTGATCCTTGAACATCATGTTAACTAGTCTTAGGTAGGTTTCCCCTGCATTTCTTAGTCCAAACGGCATAGCAGTATAACAGTATATGCCGGTATGAGTCATGAATGTTGTATCCTCATGATCAGATGGTTCCATCTGAATTTGTTGAAATCCAGAGGAAGCATCCATAAAGGTAAGCATTTCATGTCCTGCCGTCGCATCCACCATGGAATCTATATGTGGTAATGGGAAAGGATCCTTGGGGCATGCCTTGTTTAAATCGATAAAATCGACACAAACCCTCCACTTTCCATTCTTTTTTGAGACAACGACCACATTAGCTAGCCATCGAGGATACTGAACCTCTCTGATCATACAGACCTTAAGAAGTTTTTCAACTTCTTCTTGTATGATCTTGTTCCTCTCAAGAGCGAATTTCCATCGCTTCTGATGGACGGGTTTAACAGATAAATCAAGGCCGAGTTTATGATTGATTACCTCTTTTGAAATACCTATCATGTCAGAATGCTTAAAGGCAAAGGTAGATCTTCTTCGCCCTAAGAAGGATATTATATCCTCCTCTATCTTTCTGGGGATACTGGATCCTAGGAACACCTTTATTTCTGGATCCTCGAGGTCCAATGATACTTCTTTAAGGTCTCTCTCCCGAGCTTCCAGCACGTCCCTAGGATGTTGCTGTAGTTGCTATGCTATAGTTTGCTTGGCTACTGGCTTCATTGATGAAGAATAATAATTCTTGGCCTCCGCTTGGTCACCAACTATCTTTACAACTCCCCAAGGAGTAGGTAACTTGATGCATTGGTGATAAGTTGAAGCTACTGCCTTCATCTTATGGAGCCAGGGCCTACCTAAAATAACATTGCAACAGGAAAGGTTATCTATAACACAACATTTTTGGTATGAGTTAAACCCTTCGATGTAAATTGAGAGGTTGATGTCCCCCAATGTCTTCTTGGTTTCACCACTGAAACCGACTAGCACCGATGTTCTAGGAATGATTTCTGAATCCGGGATGTTCATCTTCTTGAGAACATCATGTTGGATAATGTTGACCGAGCTGCCACCTTCCACTACGATTCTGCGTACATAATGGTTAGAGATAAATAAAGTAATAATCAAACCGTCATGATGAGGATCCTGAATGTTCATCTTGTCTTCCTCATCGAAGAAGATTCTCTTGTCTATTGTTATGTGGTTGACACTATTGGACGATCCCCGTTATCCATCTTGATCTCTTGGCAAGTCTTTTTGCTGCAGAGAAAGAAGTTCCACATATGTCTGAACCTCCAGAGATAATATTGACCGCTCGCACATCCAGCTTGTCTTGATGAGGATCCTGGATCCTCGAATTGAAAAATATTCTCTGATCAATCACTCGAGTAGTGGGGATGAGTGGTTTATTCTCATCGTCCAACTCGAATTCTTCTACGGGACTTTCCTCTATAGCACAAGAATCTTGAAATAATTCGTAGTCTCTAGAGACAAAGTTGATCACGTGAGCATCTGGCGGTGGTGGTGTTGCTTTCTTTGGAAGATCTTCAGGATCCTGGATCTTGGATTTCTTCCTTCCCAAGAGTTTTTTAAAGTGACCCTTGCTCAGGAGGTATCCAATTTCCCTCCTTAAGCCGATGCACTCGTCTGTCGTGTGGCCAAAGTCTTCGTGGAAGGCGCACCACTTAGACTTGTCCTTGAATCCGACAATCTTCTCATTATTTTGGGGCCACCTCGCTTTTTCTCCCAGATCCTTCATGGCACAGATCAACCCATGAGTGTCCACAGAAAGACAATAGTCGGAGATACAAGGATAGTCTTCATCATCATCTCCTTCTTCAACTGCCCGTACGTTCTGATTGTTGAATTTGTTGTATGGCTTTGAATTGTTGTTCCTATTCCAGGATCCATTATTGTTTTTGGGAGTTTCTTGTTTCGTTTGTATCCCGAGACGATCCTGGATCCTTTTATCTTTTTCTAGCCGGATGTATCTTAATGCCTTGTTTCTGACTTCCTCTAATGTCTTGCACGGAGTCATCACTAGAAAGGGGAGCTCTTTTGAATTCCCATCTTGAATGCTTCAACATCTGTAGTCATATCAAGGATTGGGATTTCTAGAGCTTCCTTGCCGAACCTGGTAACGAAATACCTAAGGGATTCATCACTAGGCTGGATAACACGATATAAATCACTGGTTAACCTCTCAAATTTCCGACTACAGGAAAATTAAGTGTTAAACAAATTAACTAAATGAGAGAAAGATGTAACCGAGAAAGGGGGAGATTTAGCAGCCATTTTAGTGCATCTCCCGTTAGTGTGGCTCCAAATCCTTTGCAAAGGCAAGCCTCCTTGAGCCTTTCAGGAATAGGATTAATTTCCATCCTTTCTCTGTATTGGGCAACATGCTCCTCGGGATCGGTGCTCCCGTCATAGGTCTTCATGTTGGGAGTTTGGAACCGCTTCGGGATTTCCGCGTCACAGATAGGTGGAGCGAATCTAGATAACTTATGACTCCCCTCCGGTATCTCAGGAATTGGACGTATCACCCCGGTAACACTAGATATCATGTCCTTGAGTTTTTCTAACTCCTTAGCCATTGCCTAGTTGATACCTGCATTCTGCATGGAACCATGGTTAGTGTCTAAGGATATACGATCATACAGGTTACCTCTCTATTGGGTGAAGTTTGGCATCCCGGACGAGTATCTAGGATAAGAGGAGTCAGCAATCGGAGTGGGTCCTCCAGAAGTCATGGTCTGCATGGGGATTATGTCCCCATCATGGACTTCGGAAGATCGTTGATGTTGGGGTCCAAGAGATCCTTGATCCTGAAAGAAGGATCCTTGATAAGGAATCCCGAAGGATCCTGGCGGAAGTATCCCTGATCCCCTTTGGAACATTGAGGAACTCTGCATTGGTTGACCCATCGACCCATGGTTAAAGCTAGATGGTCCTTGCTGGAAACCCGAGTATCCTTGGATCTGATGACCCATGGATCCTTGTTGAAGGATGGCTGATCCTTGCTGAAGGGCTGAGGATCCTTGAGTCTGAGACCCATGGATCCTTGTTGAAGGATGGATGATCCTTGCTGAAAGGCTGAGGATCCTTGAGTTTGAGTTGTTGGGTCAAGAAATTGACCTAAGGGGAGATTGTTGAGTCAAAGATTTGACCTAAATGAAATACATGGAGGATTGGAATCTTCTCAACCTCCTCTGAATTTGCTAAGTAATGTATCCGAGCACACCTTAGACCTCCGAGCAAGCTTTTATTTGGCCGAGTACGATATTTTTCCTACTGGGCAGGGTTTACTTCAAGTAGTCTTCTTAAGTGGATATCCTAGCAGGGTTTGCAAATTAGTGCATTGCCGAGTAAGGTACACTAGTTTATGTAAATCCGGGCAAGGTTCACTTTATCAAGCAAGTCTGTTCTTCAGAGCCAAATATATTACTCTTCCGAGTAAGGTTTGGTTAACCAAGTCCAAGAAGCCAAGTGATTGGAAGACCGGGCAAGGTATTCATTAATAAGTATGATCCAAGTATGCTTGATAATCTAAAGGAATATCTCTAAGTAATATCGAGCAAAGTTCAACTCAAGTAAGGAACAGTACTCCCGAGTACACTTTGCTAATAAGTTATTTTATAGCAAAGAGCTGAAATGGATCATTGAAGAACAAGGTTGTTCGTAAGGAGTTGTCGGGCAAAGTCTAGCAAATTCAAGAAGACTGAAGTCTACTCGGTGAGTATTTTACTTAGTGAAATACTCTTTAAGTAAAGTCTACCCGTAAACAGATCCCGAGCACACTTCTATGTTACTAAGTTATGAAGGATGGCCGAGCATACTCGGAAAGACAAGATTGGTGCAAAGCCTACCCGGAAGACTTGTTTTACACTTAGTTTATTTTGAATATGTAATTTGAGTATGTATGATTGTATTTAGGGTTTCTAGAAGGAATAACAGCTGTCCTAGGTTGGCAGGCCTATAAATAGAATGTTTAAGGCACGCCGCCAACAGACGGAGAGGGGGCACAATACGGATAAGACAGACACATTAATTGAGAGAATATTGTGTGACGGCTGTCTTAGGATTCCTAGAAAACCCTAAATCGATTATCCTTTTGTATGATTAATATTATATAAATGGAAATCTTTTGAGTGAATCTTAAGTGTGCTTTCTACCTTTGATTATTCATTGCAACCGTATGTTTGTTATTGATTCCGCCTTTAACAAACAGATATCTTTCTAAATATAGCAACCCGTCATTAACTCTCTTGTCAACACGTTAATCTGTGTGAGTTATGACATGATTAATTAAGATCCAGCTGAAATCGAGGGGACCGACAAGTGGTATCAGAGCTCGTTACTGCTATTTTGGAAAGATTGTTGCTGATTGAAGATTTGAAGAAGAATGACGTAAGCAGACCACTGTTCCATCGATTTGTGACATCAACAGCCCTGTTTTTCATTTTTCTTCCAGATCTACAATCTACCGGTGTTTTCTCTTCCTTATTGCAATTAAAGTTCTAATCTTTATATCTAAATCTTGTTCTAATCACATCAGACACATCAGATCAGAGCATTCTGTTTCCAGATCTGATTATTTTTGAAACTCTGTTTTTACAAAGAAACTGATTTTTGATTTCTCAAAATGTCTGGATATGAGGAACAAGAGGTGTCTACTAACAAGATACCAAGGTTGTATGGACAGGAAAAATTTATTAAATGGAAAGTACTCTTTGAAGCAGCCGTATGCTACAATGATATTGATATGTGGAACTCCATCTAGAATGGTCCACAAACTGCTGTTGAAGAAGGTGCAAATGCAACTGCTACTGCTGTTGTAAGAGAAAAAATGAGAAAGGTGGATGACAAAGCCTTAGCTATGATTAAGCTAGGTTTGTCTTGGGAGATTCTGACCAAGGTGGCTCATCACACAACTGGCAAGCAAATGTATGATGTCATCCTTGAATTGTATGAAGGGAATACTGAACTAAAGAACATAAAGAAGCAAAGATTGAAGAAACAGTTGGAAAGGTTCAAGTATAAGGATGGAGAAAGGTTGAAATCAATACTAGAACGTTTTCTAAGTATTGTGAATGAGTTGAGGACAACTGATTATGTAATGAAAGACTTTGATTTTAATACAAAGTTACTCAACTCAATGCCAAAAGAATGGTATACTGCTTGCAAGTTCATCCTTCAGAAGCAAAATTTCAATGAATTGAAATTGGATGATGTGGTATGCTTTCTTCAGGCTGCAGAACTTGAAATGATAGAGAATGAGATGATTAAGGAAGATAGACCCTGCTTCAATGTTTCAAATGCATTGATTGCACCCATGGGAAATCTGTTTACCAAGAACCAACAACAAATTCCCATTATTGAAGAACCAGCTGAACATAATGTTGTTACTCCAAAATCTTTCATTGGAGGTAGCACAAGTAATCAAGAAAATCAGCAGAGGTTCAATGTGCAACTGATTGATGATATTGATTCTGCCTCTATGCCAAGTGGAAATGTTCCTAATACTGGCACAGGACATGGTCAAAGCAATGAAACACAAGCTTTGTTGTCTATGTTTACTGAGTCATATAATGCATTTGTTGCAAAGAATCTAATTCACACAAGTGTGGTACAAGATGATTTAGAACAAATTGATGCAGATGACTTGGAAGACATGGATTTGAAGTGGCAAGCTGCCATGTTGGGTTTGAGAAGCAAAAGGCTGTATAACAGAACTGGTAGGTCTCTGGTTTCTGGTCCTAATGACAGGATTGGATTTGACAAGTCAAAAGCAATATGCTACAATTGTCAGCAACCTGGTCATTTTGCAAGAGAATGCAATCAACCAAGAAACTTTCAAATGAATCAATTCCAGAATCAACAACCAGGAGGTCAGCATCAATATCAACAAAATCAACCAAGAGGTCAGCAGCATTACCAACAAAATCAGCCAAGATTCAACAACAACAACAGTCAAATGAACAACTTTAACAACAACAACTTCAATCCCAACAACAATTACAACACCAACTTCAACAACTTTCAGCCTCAAATGAATAATCAACAACAAAGTATGCAACAGACTCAAGGTTTTCAAATGAATAACAATCAAAACCTTCAAGCAGCTCAAAATTTTCCAAACAACACTGTTCCACCAAATCCAAATCTGATCAGAAATCAAGAAAATGTGGCAGTGACTACACAGCATGAAGGAAATTTTAATTGGAGCAATCATGAAGAGGACATTGCAGAAGATATCAGGAAAGAAAATGTGGCATTCATGGCCATAATTGAGAAAGAAAAAGGATCATCATCTCAGGTACACTCTGCTCCTACAGTTGATTTAAATGAACTTATCATTGAATTGAAAACAAAAGTAGGGAAGCTGGAAAGTGAGTGTTTTAGAAAACAAAGCATCATCAATAAGTATGAGGCAAGTGAGTTGATCAGTGATGAAAAGATTAAAAGCCTTGAAGATGATTGCATGATCATTTACAGAACTCAAACCAGATACACCACTGATATTGATGGATTAAAGAAGATGTTGGTTGAAGAAAAGGTGCAAAACACAAGACTGAAGGTTGAAACTGAATTTCTGAAGAATTTGATCTCAACAGGCAACATATGTGGTATACTGAACCAGGGGAAGGAACAAGACAAATACAAAACAGTACCACCTCCATTCAACAACAACTTAATGCCAAAAGTTGACAAAGAGAAAAGAGATGCATACTTGCAACAATTCAGAGATGTCTTTCAAGACAAGGAAGAATTTGTTGATTTGTACAAAAAGGTAGAAGTGAATGAAGAAGGAGAGTTTGTGATTAAGAAAGAAGTAAAAGAGGATAAGTCAATTGGAGTTCAAGTCTCTGAGGATGACTTTGATTCAGTTGAGTTGGATCAAGATGATTTGAGTGATTTGAGTGATCAAATTACTGAAAAGGAAATCAAAGCTGCTGAAAGAGGAAGAAAATATAAGAAACCTGAATCTGTTGATAAACTTCCAAAGTATCCACCAGTCCCACCATGATTGAAGAAACAGAATGATAAAATGAAAAGAGAACATGTTTCTTTTGATATTTGTGAAAGGAGGAAGATAAACTACAATGCAGTTAGACCACCAAGCAAGGCTGTATTGGGTAAGATAAAGCAGAACAACATAAAGAAGATGGTGACTGAAAAAGTTGATACAGAAAATTTTATCCCAGTTTATCCAATCTTTTCTAGTCATGAGGTGTTGGATGTTGGAGAAGTGGAAACTATGGAAGAGTATGAGAAAAGACAGTCAAGGGTTAGAGAAAGAAGTGATGAAGAACCTATGATTATGGAGAAAGTTGTCTTTATCAAAAGCAAACTTGAAAGACAAGACATCAAGATTGAGGAATTTGTTCCCTTTTCAATTGATTTTGATGGTTTAAAGAATCAGAAGACTCTAGGAGTCAATACACCTAAGCCAAGTGAAAGATACAAGAAACCAAAAGAACATGAAATATTCAAAGGCAAGGTTTGGTGCAAAAGGTGTGATGAATATGGTCACCACACAGATTCATGTAATGAAAGATTCAAATTCAAACCATTTCATGTACCAGATGGAACAAAATATGGACAAGACTTTGTCCTGTACAAAAAGAAGTATGATGAATATCTGGGAAAAAGAAAGGTGTGAAATGAAACCATGAACAAAGAAGAGAAGAAATCTGAAAAGGAGACAAGAATTGAGAAGAAAGTGGCTGAACTATCCAGAAAAGACAAATCTCCTAAGAAGCATGAGAAATTGACCAAAAAGAACTATCAGTCTGTGAGAATCAAGCAAGATACTCAATCAGTCAAATCTGATGGTTCTCAAGGATCATCAAGCAGTGAGAAGACAAGAAGAAAAGATGCACATACTAGATATAAACCAGCAGAACTCACTGGTGATGAGAAGTTTCTATTAAGACATGGATATGAACCACATGGTTTCCTTTGGAAACCTAAGACTGAGAGTAAGGTTGAGCAAGTTGTTGATGTGAGAGACTACTCTGATAATAATGACTATGTGATAAAGGAGTATGCCACTGACTCAGATGAATACCACTGCCCAACCTCACTTGTCAAAACTCCAAGAGAGTGTGGTTATGAAACTGATCATTCAGACAACTTAGAATTGACTCATGAAGATCCTAAACCAACAACACTCACTTCCCAAGCTGTGTCTGAAACTGAATCTGACGAACTGCAAGTTGATAAGGCTTGCACTTCATCACTTAACTAATCAAATTTTCTTTGTATGTGCAGGAACAGTC
The DNA here is from genome assembly GCF_021521415.1 of Bidens hawaiensis. Lineage (NCBI taxonomy): Eukaryota > Viridiplantae > Streptophyta > Magnoliopsida > Asterales > Asteraceae > Bidens > Bidens hawaiensis. The sequence goes on from NW_027491759.1 coordinate 126,656, forward strand.
CACTCCTCTAAATGACATATGGTATATGGATAGTGGTTGTTCTAGGCACATGACTTGTGATAAGAGATCTCTTGTCAATTATGAAGAAAAGTATGAAGGTCCAGTAGCTTTTGGGAGTGATGAGAATAGTGGAAAGATTGTTGGAAAAGGAATATTAACAAATGGGAAAGTCTCATTTGATAATGTATTTCATGTTGAAGGTCTTCAATACAATCTGCTAAGTATATCACAAATGTGTGATAAGGGTTACAAAGTCAGTTTTGTTGATTCACATTGTTTCATTTTAAAACCTGAGTTTGTAATTCCACCTGAAATGATTATGATGATGGCACCAAGAAATGGTAACTTGTATGAATTGAATATGAAAGAAGCTATTTCAAGAGAAGGTGCATGTTTTGTTTCCAAAGCCACTGAAAATGAGTCAAAATTATGGCATAGGAAACTGAGTCATGTGAACTTAAAGAACATGAATAGACTTGTCAAAGGTGAGCATGTCATAGGCTTACCTACAAGAGAATTCAAGTTAGAAGATCATTGTGATTCATGTCAAAAGGGAAAACAACACAAATCTACTCATAAGTCAAAACTCATCAACTCAATTGATCAAGTACTTGAATTACTTCACATGGATCTCTTTGGTCTAGTGAGTGTGCCAAGTATAGGGAAGAAAAGATATTGTCTGGTGATCATTGATGACTATTCAAGATACACTTGGGTTTATTTCCTAAGTACTAAGGATGAGACTGCAGAGTTGATTAAAGGTTGTGTAACAATGATTAAGAACAAGTTAAATAAGACAGTCAAGATGATGAGAAGTGACAATGGCACTGAGTTCAAGAATGGAGTTATGCAAGAATTCTGTGAAGCAAAAGGAATACAACAACAATTCTCAGCTCCTAGAACTCCTGAACAAAATGGTGTAGCAGAAAGAAGAAACAGAACACTTATTGAAGCTGCAAGAACCATGTTAGTAGGTGCTAATCTGCCTGTCACTTTTTGGACTGAAGCTATAAATACAGCCTGCTATGTTCAAAACAGGATACTTGTCAACAAAAGGCTTAACAAAACTCCATATGAAATATTTCACAACAGAAAGCCTTACATTAAGTTTTTCAAGCCCTTTGGATGCAAATGTTTCCTACTGAACACAAGAGACTATTTGAACAAGTTTCAAACAAAGTCCCTGGATTGTTTCTTTGTTGGATATTCTACACACTCAAAAGCCTACAGAGTCTATGTAAAAGATCACTTGAGTGTTATAGAATCTTCTGACAACATTTTTAATGAGAATCAATTCAATACAGTTGATGGTGCAGCATGGCTGTTTGATCATGAGAAGTTAATAAGGTCTTTCAAAATTTATCCTGAAGACTTTGATAAATCTTTCTACAAGACCAGTGAAATTGAAGAGAAAAAGAAGAAGTCATTGGACTTGGAATAATTATGGAAGAAGGTTGCTGAAAAAGAAAAGGAATATACTTTTGTGAATAACTACTCATGTGATATTGGTGAACCTAATCAAGAAAACAATCACAATATTGAACATAATCATACTGAGAGCAATCAAGACAATCAAGATGCACAAAATGATCAAGTTCAGAATGAGGGTGACACAAGCAACCAAGCAAGTGGAGAAGAAGCTGCATATACAGCAAGATTTCAAGATCTATTTCAAAGATTGAACTTAGAAAACATTGGTGAATCTACTTCAAGACAACATAATGATGAAGCACCAGAATTTCATGATGCAGAGACTGATTTGATCATGAAGTACCAGAACTCAATGAGTCAAATCTTGACACAACTGTGTCTACAGATATAATTGTTCAAACTCCTTATGTGGAAAAGAATCATCCTTCTGAAAACATCATTGGTGATTTGCATGAAAGAGTTACAAGAAGTCATTCCGAAATTGCAAACATTTGTCTTTACTCTTGTTCTCTATCCCAAATAGAACCAAAGAACATAGCACAAGCATTAAAAGATAATAGTTGGGTGGAAGCAATGCAAGAGGAATTGGCACAATTTAGAGACCTGCATGTGTGGGATCTTGTAGATAAGCCATTTGATAGATATGCAATTGGAACCAAATGGGTTTTTAGAAACAAAAGGGATGAAAGGGGTTTAGTGATTAAGAATAAAGCTAGACTTGTAGCACTGGGATGTCTTCAAGAAGAAGGAATAGACTTTGAGGAAGTTTTTGCACCAGTTGCAAGACTTGAAGCTATCAGGATTTTTCTTGCATACGCTGCCTCAAAGAACATTAAAGTGTTCCAGCTTGATGTTAAGTCTGCATTTCTAAATGGAAAGATTGATGAAGAGGTGTATGTTTCTCAACCTTCAGGTTTTGATGATCCAATGTATCCAAATAGGGTGTATAAGTTAAACAAAGCCCTTTATGGATTGCATCAGGCTCCTAGAGCATGGTATGATGAGCTGTCAAATCATCTTCTTGAAAATGGTTTCAAAAGATGAGCCATTGACAAGACACCCTTCTACAAAAGAAAGGGATCAGACTTGCTTCTAGTACAAGTGTATGTGGATGACATCATCTTTGGTTTTACAAATGAACAAATGTGTATGGAGTTTGGAGGGGTAATGTGTGACATCCGTGGAAAAACCGAGTACACCTTAGCACTTACAAACTCGAATAAGCGTTTAACCGCTTATTGCGTAACGAACAAACGAATAACCAAACGGGTCTGGTTATGGTCCGGATATCCCAGGGTGCTATCTATAAGCGATATATGTGACATTCGTGACAAAACGAGGTATACTATATTCATTACGTAACAAGTAAACGATAAATCTGTTAATTCGTAGCGTTTAAACGAGTAACCGACCGATACTAATTATGACCCGTATATATACTGAGGGGTCATATACGAGTTATATATATATTATAGAGGCTAACATATTGATATTTAGGCCCCAGTACGTTTAAAACTCTTTAAACGAAAAAAGTTTCGTTTATCGATACCCTATAAGCTTAAACGCAATCGTTACTATCAAAACGAGCATTGTAGCATCCGTTAATCCGAAAAAGATTTATAAAGCACTTATATGACATGTTCTAAGCAATCCGTGAAAATATTTTGGAATTTTACAACGAGTCAGTACGTTTTTCTTATTTTACAAAAAGAAGCTGAAAAACACTCGTTTTTGCGTTGGTTTTCGCACTCGAACTAGTTTTCTTGTGAAAAACCGAACCCGAACTAAATTTTGGACCAAATTTTACGCGTGGCACGAAAACTAAGGCACCATTGGGCCAAAAAGAGGCCCAATGGGCCCTTGTTAATTGCGGCCGCAAGTTGGGGGGATGGAGCCCTTTGTATAGCTTGTTACATAAGCCACACTTTAAAGATATTTTTCACATTCCAAACTATCCAAGAACAATCTCAGCTGACTTCTTCATATTTTTCATCCCAAACCCTAAAGGTAAACCTCTAAATACAAGAGATTACATGCGTGATTAGTAAGGTTTAATCATGGAAAATTAGTTCTTGATTAGTTTTAAACATGTTTAGCCATCCAAAAACCATAAAAATCAAGTAAAACCATGTTTTGATGTTAAACACGTTTACAAACCAGGTACATATACTTTTTTGGTCAAAAACGCGGATTAGAACATGAATACAACGTTTTTACGGTTTGAAAGTTCGGTTTGAACCCAAAACCGAAACCCTAATTATCAAGGCTGTCACATGGATGATTTATGCTTGGTTTGATGTTATATGATATGTAGATACACTGAGTTTGCAACCCGAGACCCGGAAAGTCGTTTAAGCTAGCAAAACTCATCGAAAACCGACAAGGTAAACCCGTAACACTCGTTTAAGGGCTGTTTAGTATTAGGTTGTGACGTGCTTGTTTTTAGCTTGTGAAAATTTTCAGGGACATTAGGAATCATTTAAATGAGTCCCTGTTCAAAGTTGGTAATTTTTCGATAAACGGAGAATATTTGGTGAATTTATTTCCGTTTATGAGCGTTTATTTGGGAAAAATAGCTAAACATATTGAAAAATTATGAAACTTGGCTTTGGAGATTAATATGTGATGGTAAGATCACTGGTAAAGTTTGGGGATCATTGGAAATGCCTAAGTATGGTTTGTGTAATTATGAATTAACCGAATTTTAACAGCCGAAAAACGCACAAAAAGGCATATTGTCAAAAGAGTTAGGTTCTGGAGATTTTGCAGGGGCTATTTAATAACATTGAGGCCATTTGCAAAAAAATATCGGATTTTTCTGAGGTCGTTTGATATAAACGGGCCATTTATTACACGATTATAACCTATTAAATGAATTTTATAAATAAATAATTAATCATAAAATTTCTGAAAATATTTTTATAAAATTCTCCTTATTTTAATGTATTTTTACAAAAATTAACATAATTTATATATAAGCACATATTTAGTTATGATTAATCGAATATTTAAATTATAATTGTTTTAACGAAACCGGCAGTTTTGTGTTTAACGGACTGACTGGTATGTCAAAATGTCAAAAGTGGTCAAATATCGTATTTTTGAATGAAATTGATAAAAACGAACTTTTTACGAGAATTCCGGACAATTCGGGTGGATTGTACGTGTTTTGTATAATCAAACCCGTGTGAAAACGGAAACGAACCCTGCGATCAAACCAGATACCGAAACCCTAAAATTCTTTCATAAATCAAAACATTTTATCAATCAATATATTTACTTAAATTTTTATGATATTACCTATTCCCGAAACGCGTAAATGATCAACTTGGCTAGGCTTGGGAAACGGCGAAACTGAGCCAAGTCTGATTTTAATCATTTCATAGTATACAACGTCACAATCTAAGACTATGGTCATGTTCTGGGCCTAACAGCTATAACCAAACTAGTTATACAGCCCGATTTGGTTTAAACACTGTACTAGTATTAACAGTACGATACCGTTTATAGGAATCAGGCTATAAGCGAGGCACCTGACCTATTGATACATAATTTCTGTGCGAACTACGATAAGGTGAGTTTCATGACCCCACTCTTTAAACTATTTTACGAACTTTTGGGGTGGAAAGCATGTTTATACACATTATTTATCTAAACAAGGATCCGAATATAAAATATCTGAACATTTATATATGAAAAGTCCCTACAAACATAATGACTGACTACGTGCTGATGAAAGATGATTATTATCGTTGATTGATATATTGAGTGGAGATAATACGAATTGCAAAACATAATGAAATTACACGTGACAGCATGTTTATACAAACACGTTATGTAATGTTAAACATAACTAATTTGGGAGACAATGTGGTCTGTAATGGCCATGGGGATAACGTGGTCTATGATGATTATGAAGCTGTTGTGGGCAGAAGGGGGGCCACAATAGTAACAAACTAAAGTTGAGTATAGCCTATGAGCCAAGTTCTGCTGCAACTTATAAACTAAAGTTGAGTATGGCCTATGAGCCAAGTTCTGCTGCAACTTACTAAACTAAAGTTGAGTATGGCCTATGAGCCAAGTTCTGCTGCAACTTATAAACTAAAGTTGAGTATGGCCTATGAGCCAAGTTTTGCTGCAACTTACTAAACTAAAGTTGAGTATGGCCTATGAGCCAAGTTTTGCTGCAACTTATTAAACGAACTAACTTGATTATGACATGAATGTTAAGAAAATAATGTGATTATGCGTATTGTGGGCGGATGGGGAGCCACAGTATTTGGTGATACGTGATAAATACTATATGTGTATATGTGTCTATATACATGCTATGTGATTAGCCGTAGGAAATAATATGTGTAGAATATACTAATTATTTGCGTGTACACTATATAATGTTTGAGTTTACATGGAATCATTGTGGCTGGAAGGGGGACCAGAGGGGTTGATGTTAACGTGGAACCGTTGTGGATGGAAGGGGGGCCACAGTGGTTGAGTTTATGTGGAACCGTTGTGGGAGAAGGTCCACAGTGGTTGGTTAAACACGGAAATTGGAAACATGTAGTACGAACAAACAATCACGATTTTACCGAAATTTCGAATTTATATTATAAACCTACATGTGTGCATATGCACACACAAGGATATGGCTGTACATATTTATACAACTGTAAATACATATTTTTACATACGCGCGTACATACAAACTATGACTGTATGGTGCGCAGAACTGATTTCGTTAAAACTTATGAAACTCACCAACTATTCGTAGTTGACCTGTTTTAACATGCTTTTCAGGTAATCAGATATGAGAAGTAATTTCTTGTGCGTTACGTGTCTGATTGGTGATTGATGTCGTGGGCATTTGAGTTAGAAGTAAAGTGATTGAAGAACAGGTTAAATTGTATCACCTAGTTTGTAAAAGATGTTAGAACGATGTAATAAATTGTAAATTAGTTAGTAATGTTTCTTTATGAACAATGAATTTGATACCAGTTGTATATGTTGCATTTCCGTTTTACGCTTCCGCAATTCGCTTAACGGGGTGTGACATAATGAAGTCCAAATACAGCATGAGTTCTATGGGAGAAATGAACTTCTTTCTAAGATTGCAAGTTCAACAGAAAGCTGAGGGGATTTTCATTCATCAAAGCAAATACGTGCAGGACATCTTGAACAAGTTCAACTGTCATGATTACAAGACTGCTTCAACTCCAATGGACACCAAAGAAAAGATGACTGCAGATGAAAAGGGGGAGCCTATAAATGAACATGAATATAGAGCCAAAATTGGATCTCTGATGTATCTGACTGCAACAAGACCAGATATCATGTTTGTTGTATGTGTGTGTGCAAGATTCCAATCAAGTCCAAAAGTCTCCCACATGAATGCTGTTAAAAGAATATTCAGATATTTGAAGGGAAGACCAGACTTAGGGATTTGGTATCCAAAGAACCAAGCTTTTGATCTGATTACATATACAGACAATGACTATGATGGCTGCAACATGAGCAGAAAGTCAACCTCAGGAGGATGTCAATTTTTGGGTGAAAGGCTAGTGTCATGGCAAAGTAAAAAGCAGACTACAGTTTCAATCTCTACTGCAGAAGCTGAATATGTTGCTGCATCTGCTTGCTGTGCACAAGTTCTATGGATTCAAAATCAGATGCTGGACTATGGTTTGAATTTCTTGAACACCCCTATTCTTATTGACAATAATGTTGCATATTTGACTGTTAAAAATCCAGTTCGACATTCCGAAACTAAGCACATTGAAATCAGACATCATTTCATCAGAGACTGCAGTGAAAAAGGTTTGATTTAAATGCAAAGGGTTGATACCAGTGACAATTTGGCTGACCTATTCACCAAACCACTTGATAGAACCAGGTTCAACTTTCTTCTGAAAGCCCTGGGAAAGATCAACTCTGATGAAATCTGATTAAGGATGTGTGCCTGGTTGTGTGTCTTTCTGTGCTAACTGATTATTTTGACAGAGGTTACACCTTATAAATGTTGATTGAATATGTTTTGAATATGTTTTAAATGAATGTTGATTGAATATGTTTCAACTGAATAATGATTGAATATGTTTTGAATATGTCACTAATTTGAAGTTAACTGATAGGTGCTTAAGTAAATATGATAATTCTTGACTATCAAGTTAACTGATCGGATGTTATGATAAGTAGTTTGATCTGTTTCGGTGAAATTGAATGTTTGTCTGATGTCATGAGTAATCACATGTTTATGGTTACTTGAATATGTTCTTTATCTGCTCTTCTGATGTTGTTAAGATAGGATAGACACTGAATGTTAGTACAGTCTGTTTTCTTGATGATGTTAAGAATGATTAAGATTTGATTATGTGATGCAACTGTTTATGTCAAAATGTGTTTTATGTCAAAATTAAGTGATTCAATGAATTTTATAATGAATTTTGCATAAATACTTTATTTTGGTCAAAATATGAGCAAGTTGATTAATGGTGTAGAGATATGATAAGATTATTCAGTTCAAGCTTTTAAGAAGCTTAAAAGAAGGATTTTTTTTGGAAAAGTCTCAAATAGTTGTTCTTGCTGAAAACTATGTCATTTGCCCAGTTGGAAGGACATGCACTTGTGTATGTTTGGTCCTTAAATCTCAATTGATTCAAATGATAGCCATTGACCTGAAAACTGAATGCATTTGGGGCAATTATGACTTGTTTCTTATTCCTTCACTTAAAACTATGTCAATAGCTCTGACTTTGAAAGGACATATATTCACATGTATGTTTGGTCCTGTTGATCACTTTTGGTCAAACAGGATAGCCATTAACCTGACAATGAAGAGATATTGGGGTGATTGAATATTAAACTGTGTTTTTGGGAAGTGATAGTACATTGACTACTTAGATGATCATATGGAATTAATAGGCTAAAAAGACCTTAGTATAGTCATTAACATGTATGGTTGCTTTCCCATGATGATATAAAATCTAAGGTGATATAAACATAATGAATATGCTAATCTTTATGTGGGGATGCATAGTTGTCTTTGCATGTCTCAAGATAAATCTCTCCGAATGATAGGCAGAAAAGTGATTACCCAATCATACACGAGCCTGTTGTTATTTGGTCAACCAAAATTGAAACATCTTTAAATATGACAAAGAACATGCTTTAAGAAAATTTGAGAAAATATCAAAAACAAGGGGAAGAATGAATAAATCAACCAAAAGTTGATGAGTGTTTTAAATATTTTATCAAACAAGAGGGTTACAACAAGAACTACAAAGATGTTGGCAAATTCTGTCTCATCTTGAATGAAAGGCATGTTGCTAACTGTAAGTCCAACGTTCAACCTCTATATATGTTTGAATCTAAAAATACAAAAATAAAATAAGTTCTGTCATACAAAAACTATTTTTGACCAAATACAGGAGGTTGGAGTCAAATTGGGGTGATCTGGGGAAAGCCAAATAAGCTTTGAGAAGAGATATAAGGCATCATAGCACAGTGTTGACCATTAATGCATTAAGCTTTAAATGAACCTAAATCATATCACCAAAGAGATGAAATTCATGCTAAGTTTATACCTGCTGTTAACCTATCTATGTTGTCAGAATAATGCTGAGAGTGAAGTAGTGAGATAGCTACTTAGTCAATATGATCACATTCTTGAGATCTTTTCAGTAAATGGAAGAAACTGTTTTGAATAGAAATATAACTGAAATTTGATCTCTAAATGCACCATTTACTCTTAAACTATGATCTGAAAAGAAAAAATATATTTTGACAAAGTGGTTTAAGTCAAAAAGTGTGGCATTTTGCCTAATATAGGTTGAATATGTAAGTTCGGGTAAGGTTTGATACCTTATAACCTTCCCGAGAACAAACTGTTTGATTATGTATTTTCGGGTAAGGTTTAATGAACTACAACCTTTCCGAGTACAAAACAGTTGATTATGTGTGAATATGTTGTTCCGGGTAAGGTTTGATAATTTTCAACCTTTCCGAGTAAGCTTAGTCATTTTTGACTAACTTTATGATTTTCGGGCATGCTTTGAAGTGTTTACACTTTTCGGGTAGAGTACACTGTTGTACTCATTTCCCGAGCAAGCTTGAAGTTTTGAGATGATTATGTGTTGTTATAGCTAGCTTTAACAAGAAATTCTTGTTTCGGGCAAGCTATGCATGTTATATGCTGATTATGATTCCAAGAAAACTTTATGAACTTAGTCAAGTACATCAAGTAAGCTTTGTGATTTGTGTGAATATGTCGTTAGGAAAGGTTTGTTAATCTTTCCGGGCAGGCTTAGATATTACTATTTAAGTTTGTCATTTTTCGGGTATGGTTTGACAAGTTGAAATCCCTCGGGTAAGGGCATACCTGATGATTGAATGTGTTTATCCTACCAAGCTTAGTGCTAACATAGGATTTTCGGGCAAGCTCTATGAAATTTTAGACTATAGCACATTTAAATGTTTATGTGTTTTAATTTCATTCCAAGCATGCTCTGTGATATGTGTGTTTATGATTTCTTTGAAATTACAAGTGTTTTAAGGCAAACTTTGTTTTCCGGACACACTTTATATTCCGGGTACACTTTTGTTCCCTCAATATACTTGGTAATTTTAAAACTTAACTTTCCGAGTACACTGTCTGCTGGAAATCCTTTTTCGGGCACACTTTGTACTATATGAAGGTTATTCGGGTATACTTTGCATTAGAAAGGTGTTCGGGCACACTATTCTCTTGAATGGTTGCTCGGGCACACTATGTTTTTCAAGTATGCTTGATTGAATATGTTAGTTAGTATGATAAAATTGATTATGATAAAATTGATTATGATTCTTATTAGGGTTCATGCTAGATAAGTTTTAATTTGAAATTTAGAAATCTATGTGGGGATCTTAATTGATTCTTAGTAAGGATGTTTATTTGATGATTATACTTGATGATTTGCCTTGTGATTAATTTCTCAAGAAATCTAGTATTTCGGGTAAGCTTTCTTTATCATGTCTTAACTTTAAATTAATTTACTTGATCGAGCAAGGTTCATAAATAGACGAATTCGGGCAAACTTTTTATATCCAAAATGAAAATTTTCCAAGCAAAGTTTGACCGGGTAAGGTTTGTAAGTGGAAGTATACCGAGTAGACTTTGGATATATTAATCTTTCGAGTAAGGTCTTATGAACTTAAATGAAATTAAATGTTTAATATATCAAGTGGATAATGTTACTGGTTGACAGCTAATAATTCACAAAAGGACAAAGAGCATTTAAAACCCACTTTCAAAAGGTATAAAAGAGGGAGTTAGGTAAATTTTTTAACATTATTTCCCTCTCTCTCCTTCCACTGCAAATCCTTACTCTCAAAGAAACACACTTTACCTTATCTTTACACACTTTACCACTTCTGGATATATATTCCAAAGGAATCATTCCTTAAATAGATAAGGAATATATAAGCTAAAAGACAAAACATTTTTCAAATTTCTCACTTTACCTGGCATGTAAAAGAAAAAGGTAGAAACAAAAGAACTTTATCTGCAATTTTGGCAGAAAAATTGCAGATATGTACTTTACATTTGTCTTAACTCTCATTAAAAGAAGACCTGCATATGCTATTCAAAATTGAAACTTCACATTTCAAGAGTAACTTACATTTGTGTTTTGTGCAGATTCCTATATCATTCAAGACAACGGTTTGAATTGAAATATTATTTATACCTTAATTTTTTTTTAAATACTTACTTTGGGATCTAACTGATAATTGCGTGTTCATTGATATAACAGAAAATCAGCAATGGATCCAACTCCAAGTAATTCCAATTCCAACAAACATCATCTTTCTGAAGAACTGAAGAAAGCATTGCAACGAGTTCAAACCCTAATGTCTGAGGTTGAGAAGATCTCAGTTGCCCCAAAATAGGGGGAGAAATCACTGAATCAGGGGGAGAATTCGCTGAAGCTTCTCTCAGTATATGAAAAGAACAGCTCAGATGATGATCTTGATAACATTCCAGAAGAGGAGATGAAAGAACTAGAGAAAAGGAAGAAACTAAAAGGAAAATAAATTGCTCAAGAAGATGAAACTCAGACTATCAATTTTCAAGAAAACAGAATGGTCTCAAATATGAATGAATATGAATTAGAAGCAGAAAGAGTGTATATGCAAAGAATGACAGAAATTTATGACAGAGAACTTCTAATTCAAAGGCTAAGTGACAAAGATCTTGAAGAACAAGAGAGTTTGTTGAAAATGTTTGAAGATGAGAAAATGCTAAAAGATGAAGTGAAGAATGTTAATCAGAAGGATGTACCTCAAGAACTGATTGAAAAATGCTTGAATGATCAAGAAATTCCAAATGGTGTGGTAGTCTCTCTACTCAAACTAATTAAGCAAGAAAAACCAGAGAAAGAGATAAAAGAGAAACTAGACACTGTCATTGACAAGATTTCAAAGGCTTTGAATGAAGAAAAGACTATTCAAGACAAAATGAAAGATGAATTGGAAGAAGATATGAACATTCAAAAGTTCTTGAGCAAATATGGTGGTAAACCAAAATTTTTGGTTAAAAATGGAATTCCTTTTGATTATGTAAAAGTCATGAAAAGAAAAGAGATTTTGAGCAACTTCAAGAAAATGAAAAGACAGCCGTTAAACTTGAAAAAGGGAGCTGCCCAATCTCTAGTTGGTAAGAACAAAGGAATATCCAAAAAGATGGTTGATCTATCAAGGATGACAATGAAGGGGAAATCCAAAGTAGAGAAATTCTGCAAACAGACAACATCCTTGCTCTCAAAACAGAACAGTACAAAGAAAAGGAAGATGTATGTGACGACTCAAGAAAAATCAAAGCAGATGCACTTGAAGATGGATAAACCCTTTGTCGAGATTGCAGTAAAAGCCAAAAACCATTCAGTCAACCACAATGTTATGCCAAGCGGAGTATTCTATGACTCCAGGACTGAACATCTGAATGTTATAATGGAAAATGGAGAGATTGTGAAGATCTTCTCTAAGAATGACTTTAGAAATTTCAGTCTATGGCAATTATCTGTGATTGCAGCACTACATCTCTCAGATTATAATGTAAGGCAAAGGCCTACATGTTCTAAGCAATCAGAACTGTTAAGATTCTTAAGAGAGCAGGAAAAGTTAGATTTTCCATGCCTAAACAAGCATCTCTTGATAAACTAAAGAATCTTTGAATAGGCTTTGTTTTGTAATGACTTCGGACAACTCTCTGAATATGTAATTTTGATTTCTAATTTGATGTGTATTTTTGCTAAGTGTAAGTAACCATAGAAATGTTTTGGGTCAGCTGAGGTGTTCCAATCTAGGGGAGATTGTTGGGTCAAGAAATTGACCTAAGGGGAGATTGTTGAGTCAAATATTTGACCTAAATGAAGTACATGGAAGATTGGAATCTTCTCAACCTCCTCTGAATTTGCGAAGTAATGGATCCGAGCACACCTTAGACCTCCGAGCAAGCTTTTATTTGGCCGAGTACGATATTTTGCCTACCGAGCAGGGTTTACTTCTAGTCTTCTTAAGTGGATATCCTAGCAGGGTTTGCAAATTAGTGCATTGCCGAGTAAGGTACACTAGTTTATGTAAATCCGGGCAAGGTTCACTTTATCAAGCAAGTCTGTTCTTCAGAGCCAAGTATATTACTCTTCCGAGTAAGGTTTGGTTAACCAAGTCCAAGATGCCAAGTGATTGGAAGACCGGGCAAGGTATTCATTAATAAGTATGATCCAAGTATGCTTGATAATCTAATGGAATATCTCTAAGTAATATCGAGCAAGGTTCAACTCAAGAGCTGAAAAGAGCTGAAATGGATAATTGAAGAACAAGGTTGCTCGTAAGGAGTTGTCGGGCGAAGTCTAGCAAATTCAAGAAGACTGAAGTCTACTAGGTGAGTATTTTACTTAGTGAAATACTCTTTAAGTAAAGTCTACCCGTAAACAGATCCCGAGCACACTTCTATGTTACTAAGTTATGAAGGATGACCGAGCATACTCGGAAAGACAAGATTGGTGCAAAGCCTACCCGGAAGACTTGTTTTACACTTAGTTTATTTTGAATATTTAATTTGAGTATGTATGATTGTATTTAGGGTTTCTAGAAGGAATGACAGCTGTCCTAGGTTGGCAGGCCTATAAATAGAATGTTTAAGGCACGCCGCCAACAGACGGAGAGGGGGCACAATACGGATAAGACAGACACATTAATTGAGAGAATATTGTGTGACGGCTGTCTTAGGATTCCTAGAAAACCCTAAATCGATTATCCTTTTGTATGATTTATATTATATAAATGGAAATCTTTTGAGTGAATCTTAAGTGTGCTTTCTACCTTTGATTATTCATTGCAACCGTATGTTTGTTATTGATTCCGCCTTTAACAAACAGATATCTTTCTAAATATAGCAACCCGTCATTAACTCTCTTGTCAACACGTTAATCTGTGTGAGTTATGACATGATTAATTAAGATCCAGCTGAAATCGAGGGGACCGACAAGTGGTATCAGAGCTTGTTACTGCTATTTTGGAAAGATTGTTGCTGATTGAAGATTTGAAGAAGAATGACGTAAGCAGACCACTGTTCCATCGATTTGTGACATCAACAGCCCTGTTTTTCATTTTTCTTCCAGATCTACAATCTACCGGTGTTTTCTCTTCCTTATTGCAATTAAAGTTCTAATCTTTATATCTAAATCTTGTTCTAATCACATCAGACACATCAGATCAGAGCATTCTGTTATTTTATCGAGCAAAGTTCAACTCAAGTAAGGAACAGTACTCCCGAGTACACTTTGCTAATAAGTTATTTTATAGCAAAGAGCTGAAATGGATCATTGAAGAACAAGGTTGTTCGTAAGGAGTTGTCGGGCAAAGTCTAGCAAATTCAAGAAGACTGAAGTCTACTCGGTGAGTATTTTACTTAGTGAAATACTCTTTAAGTAAAGTCTACCCGGAAACAGATCCCGAGCACACTTCTATGTTACTAAGTTATGAAGGATGGCCGAGCATACTCGGAAAGACAAGATTGGTGCAAAGCCTACCCGGAAGACTTGTTTTACACTTAGTTTACTTTGAATATGTAATTTGAGTATGTATGATTGTATTTAGGGTTTCTAGAAGGAATGACAGCTGTCCTAGGTTGGCAGGCCTATAAATAGAATGTTTAGGGCACGCCGCCAACAGACAGAGAGGGGGCACAATACGGATAAGACAGACACATTAATTGAGAGAATATTGTGTTACGACTGTCTTAGGATTCCTAGAAAACCCTAAATTGATTATCCTTTTGTATGATTAATATTATATAAATGGAAATCTTTTGAGTGAATCTTAAGTGTGCTTTCTACCTTTGATTATTCATTGCAACCGTATGTTTGTTATTGATTCCGCCTTTAACAAACGGATATCTTTCTAAATATAGCAACCCGTCATTAACTCTCTTGTCAACACGTTAATCTGTGTGAGTTATGACATGATTAATTAAGATCCAGCTGAAATCGAGGGGACCGACATGAGTACCCATGGATCCTTGTTGAAGGATGGATGATCCTTGCTGAAAGTCTGGGGATACTTGAGTCTGAGTACCCATGGATCCTTGTTGAAGGATGGATGATCCTTGCGGAAACTTAGCCAGGGATCTTGGACTTGTGAAATCCAGCATCCTAGGCATCAGAGGGGTGAGATCCTCTGCTGGCCTCTTAGATTTCTTTATGTCTTCGATCTCACGCAGGATCCTTTGGTTGGTCTTGTTCTGTTGCTCCATATATGCCTTAACCTGCGAAAACATAGATGAAACATCATTGTTAGTGTTAACCACCGGCGAAGTAGCAGCGGTTTTTGAGCTCTAGAAGACTGGTAGTTGTGTGTTGCTTCTAGAAGCAACAGCCTTTGGTGCTCCTGTGATTGGCGGAGGCATCAGCGGCAAGGTCCTTGATGAGAGAGAAACCGAAGACGGCATTGTTGATGAAGAAGAGGTTGATTGAGAGGCCATTGATGGTGATATGGGTATGAAAGGTTGAAAATTGATAAGAAATAATCTGGATTATGGCACCAATTGCCCCACGATGGGCGCCAAATTGTTGTGGACAAAAATCTGCTAAGGATCAAGTATCCAAATTCGTAAAAGTGAGGTATAGTGCTAACACGATAATGACAAGTGTGTAATCGTAATATTGGTGAACACAAAGGTTTGATCACGAGGGAAAAACCCTTAATCACGATAATCTTACTACGGTCAAAACTTAACAAGGTAATCTTTGGACGAATTTCTTCGGTCAAAGATTCTCTTCGGTCAAAGATCAACAAGGTAACCTTTGGTCGGAGAGTACGTGATTATCGTAATCTCCGGCACAAAAAACCCCCGGGCGGTGAAAACTATCACCATCAATTATATTAATCAAAGAAGGATGTTACAATCGTTGTGGAGTTGATGATCGAGATTACAAAGTAAACTAGTGAATAGAGAGAATGTTTGCTTCTGCTCTAGTGTGTGTGTGTGATAGTACATGTGTTTTTTCTACTCGATCATAGCTTAATTAAATAAGAAAATACGAATAACAATATTCCCTACTAATCCGGAAGTCTTCCACTAGCTGCTTCATGACCTTTGACCACGTGCTCCATAAGTCCAGTAGCGAGATAAGTGGAAGAACAAGTCTCAAAGCCGTTATTGATATTTAAACATCAATCTTCACACGAATTCGTCCATTAACAGCTACATTGAATTAGGATCCTGGATCCATGCTCCAGCTAGAGAATACTCTGTGAGGATAATAGATGCAAGTACATCTTAAAGTTGCCACACCTGTCTTACAAATCACCATACTAAACGCAATCATTAGTAAACAGGTAATACCGAGGATCGTCGATCCTTTATATCATGATACATATTTCAAGGATAAACTATCCATAAGATAGTTAAGGATAAAGGATCCTCAGCATAAAATTCATGGCCTAACAGTGATTACGATTGCAAGATTCGCTATCACCCCGGTAAAGCGAATGTTGTCGCCGACGCCCTAAGTCGAAAGGTTAATGTTAAATCCGTTCTGCTTCTAAGCGTTGTTGTTCAAACCCGATCTTCAAATTCATATCTTCCAAGCTCAACGTACCTCCGTTGAAGAGGGTAACATATACGACGAAATGTCATGTGGAGCCGAACTTCAACTAGAAATCAAACCCGATGGTCTTTTGTACTTTCTGAATCATTTGTGGGTTCCCGATCGCGATGACCTTCGTACTTGTATACTCGACGAAGCTCACAATTCGCATTATTCCGTTCATCCCGGTGCGGATAAGATGTATTTCGATCTTTATGCAACCTTTTGGTGGCCGGGTAAGAAAAAGGACGTATCATTGTATGTATCTAAATGCCTTACTTGCTTAAAAGTCAAAGCCGAACATCAAAGACCTGTTGGTCTACTCGAGCAACCACCGATTCCCGTTTGGAAATGGGAAGACATTGCTATGGACTTTTTCACCAAATTACCCAACACCCAAAAAGGCAATGATAGCATATGGGTGATCATCGATCGATTGACCAAATATTATCATTTCATTCCGATCCGCTAGAAGTATTCTGTCGAGCAGCTCGCTCAAATCTATGTTTGGGAAATCGTGTGCCGACACAGTTTACCATTGACTATCATCTCCGTTCGCGATTCCCGTTTTACCTCTCATTTTTTGCGATCTCTTCAAGAAGCTTAGGGAAAACGTCTCGATCTTAGCACCGCTTATTATCCTCAAATGGACGGTCAATCCGAACGTGCGATTCAAACACTCGAGGATATGCTACGAGCATGTGTTCTTGATTTTGTTGGGATTTGGGATTCTCACATTCCGTTCATCGAGTTCTCGTATAACAATAGTTATCATTCTAGCATAGAGATGGCTCCTTTTCAAGCTCTTTACGCTCGTAAATGTCGTTACCCGATTAGTTGAAACGAAATTCGTGAAGCTCAAATCACGGGACCCGAAATGGTCCAAGAAGCCACCGATGTCATTATTCAAATCCGTAAAAATCTCCTAGCCGATAGAAGTCGTCAAAAGAGTTACGCCGACAAACGGCGAAAACCTGTCGAATTTAATGTTGACGATCTTGTCCTTCTAAAAGTATCTCCTTGGAAAAGGTAGTCCGTTTTGGAAAGAAGGGTAAGCTAGCTCCTTATTTCGTTGGTCCTTTCAAAATTCTTGAACGTTTTGGGAAGGTGGCTTATCGACTCGAACTACCGGAAGAACTTGCCCGTGTTCATCCGACATTCCATGTGTCGAATCTTAAAATTGCTTAGCCGAGGATAATCTCCGTATACCTCTCAAGGAAGTGTATGTCGATGAGTCGATGATCATGGTTGAATGACCCGTTGAGATCATGGATCTTAGTGAGAAAAAACCAAGCGTAATCGTATTCGGTTAATCAAAGTTCGATGGGAATCACGGCGTGGCGCAAAATTTACTTGGGAACTAGAAGACACAATGAAAGAGAAGTATCCACATTTGTTTGCATCGTCGTCTTCATCTTAATTTTGGGATGAAATTTCCTAAAGTAGGGGATACTGTGACATTCGTCAATTTCGGGTCTCGTTTGTATTCGTTTATCATGTAAACCGACCGGTTTTGTAAACCAAAGCTTACGATGTAATCGAAATGATGGATTTTATGTTACAATATTGTTTTACATTTGTTTGGTCTTGAAGACATCTTTTTTGGTCCTTAAAACTCCTTAAAAATGACTTAAACCAAACTTTAGGGACTATTATTGTCATTAACCAAAAACTTGTTTGACCATTTTAACCATCACATGCATCTTTACTCTATTTGTATGAACCACATACTCTTACCATTATAAAAGCAAGGCTCCATACACCACTTCGGTTGTTCATCTTCTCCAAACTCTCTCTCAAATCCAGTATTCATCTTCAACATTTTTGCTATTTTGACTACTTAAGGTCAAACCAAAGCTAACTTTGTTCTGACAAATTCTTATTACTTGAAGCTTGATGTTACAACATATATATAATGCACACCCCTTGTTACCTTTGGTAGTTGCTTCTCGGACTCCGGATGATTAAGCTTCGGACTTCGTAAGGCAAGGCTTCATGTAGGATTTTCGTGGTCCTTGATATATATACACTTATATAACTTGTTTGAACATATTAATATAGTTTAACTTATGCTCTTTTTAGTTTGTTTATCATATTTATGAAGTTCCATGGTGTGGGTTTGTATAGACTAACCTCGTTTTAACCGTAAATAGTCCAAACCGGAAACCAAACTTTTGCTTACTAGTTTTGTTAAAATAGTTGTTTAAACATGTTTAATGTTAGATTTGAGTTTCAAAAATCATTTTTACAAGTTCTTTGATATTAAGCATGTGGAATCCATCTATGAACTCGTTGGGAGATGGAAACCAAACCAAACCAAAACTTTTGCTTAAAAGACTTGTTGTTAACTTTTTAGTTATAAAACTTAAATATTTCTCATTTACAAATTATTATACAAGATCTATGATATTTGGGCATGTGGAGACCATCAAGGAACATATTGTGAGATGGAAACCAAACTAATCCAATTTTTACTTGCTTAAGACACACAAGTGTGTTTTTAGCTGTCAAGACTTGTATATTTCTTGAAAAATAGTTTACAAACTGATTTTAATTATTTTCTTAAGTACTTGGAATTGTTGGATCCAACTTGATCTCATAACATAGTTTGGACCGACAAAACCGAACACTCGCTTAACGTACGTTGTTTGTTATAAAACAACAGATCTACATACTTGGTTAAGTCTTATAAAGTTTTATTGAGTTATCTCATAACATTCATTATTTTGGAAAGTTGACTTTGGGTTTAACCAATTATCAAGACCCGAACCAACAACCCGAACACACGTTAAAGACCCGTTTTAGTATCTTTGTCCCAAAGGAACTTGCATTTAGTATTTTCTCACCTTATTACTTAGCATAGGTTAAGTAAATATTAAGGTTAGATACTTTAACCCGGTTTCGAGCAAACTTACATTTTTAAAGGGTTATTATTATGAATTCATAGATAGTTACATTATAAACATTGAACTTTAATTGTTTACTTTTTGCAACAATTATTTTATTTAAATGTCTTCAAGACAGCCTTTCTAAATCCAAGACTTTCTTTTATTTAGGCTTCATACGTTAACTCATCGTTCCGGAAAATCTTCAAATTACCAACTTTTCAAGTTTATTACTTGAACGTGATTAACTTCATACCCCGATTTTTATCTTTTGTTTTGGGGTGACATTTCATACTTAATCCAATTAAATTGCTTTATACTTGAGTCTTAAACCACAAACGTTATTGTATACTTTACTTAAATAAATGTTCAATTTGGTTTTCTATGCTTATAAGTTTATATGATTATGTGTTTATCGCTTTTGGAAGGTTGATTCATAAATCCGTGATCTATCTGATATTCTCTTATAGCACTGTGTCGTTAATGTATTCTTATTAGCAACCTCATGAAATCCGAATCTATTTGGTATTTTCTTATAGACGGTGTCGCTAATGTATTCATATTGGCGACCTCACATTATCCAAATTATTGCTATTTATTTGTTGTTTCGTATACAAGATTGTGGTTGTTCTTATTATATGCATATATGCTCAAAACTATGAATTGCTTACCAACCTTTGTGTTGATAAACTTTATTTTATGAAATGTTACAGGTTTGCATTTAGGCTGATGTTGGATGCTTGGAGAAAACATCACAAATACCTTTAGGATATTAGTAACAATGAACAATATTTTTTTTGCTACATTTTGTGATATGCTGTTATATTCGACTAATGAATATTGTTATGTGACATTTTCGATGTTGTGAAATGAAATGAGTTTGTTAAATATTGTCGCTTTAAATAGTGTCATGCGCATATGGGCAATCGTTACACCTCGGCATGTTCCGCCGCCTTTGGTCGGGGTGTGACAACTTGTGTGCAGTCACTCATCTTATGAGTTCTCCCACAGGTGTCACAGGTGATCTTGATTTTAGATAGTTCGGCTTGAAGCTGCTCAAATGTTTTGGAGAGTGCTTCAAGCTGTGCGGTGACAAGAGTGAGGGAATCGGCGTGGTGTATTCCTTTGTGTGTTGGTGTAGATCTTGTAGATTTCGCTGCCTTCTCGATGATTTCAAATACTTCCTTAGATGATTTGGATCCCAGGTCTCCACCGGTGACTTGGTCGATGGCCTGTTTGTTTTGACTGGACTGTGCATCAAAGAAAGTTTGTACTTGCAACCATATGCTCAGTCCATGATGTGGGCATCTTCTCATAATACTTTTGTATATGTCCCATGCTGCGTGTAGCGATTCATCATCATCGATCCGGAATCCGATAATGCGGGCTCGGTATTTGCAATTTTATTAGGCGGAATGTATCTAAGGAGAAATTGTTCAACCATCTGGTCCCAATTGGTGATGGAACCAGAAGAAAGAGATTCTATCCATTTTAGAGCTTGACCACGTAGAGAGAAAGGAAAGAGTTGAGTTTGATCTGGTCTTCTGAGCAGTTTTGTGTTTTAAAGGTTTCGCATATTCATAGGAATCGAGATATGTGTGAAAGAGGGTCTTCGTCGAGGAGACCATGACATTGAACTGAATTTTCTACCATATGAGTGGTGCTTGATTTTATTTCGAATGTTCGGTGATATCGGGTGGAGCCACTCCATTGCCGTAGCCTTCTAGAGTTGGCTTGGCATATTGGCTCATGTTTGGCTCATTGTTTTGTGTGTCCATCATTTCTTCTGTTTGATTTTCTCCTGATGTCGTGGCATCTACTGACTCGTCTTAGATTGTTTCAGTGGTTTCTGCAGTCCGTTTACATGCTCGTCAACGAAAAAGTCATTCCGGTTCAGAAATTAGAGAAACATGCTCAGGTTTGAATGTAGAGGACATACATGGGACTAAATCAAATTTAAACTATTTAAAACTAAAGGTTAGTGAAAGATAAGCTAAAAGTTAGGCTAAGCTATTTTAAAACTAAACTAAGGTATAAGTTAAGTTAGCTAAAGTAAAGGTTAGGCTAGCCTTAAAAATATATAATTTAATAGTGTAAAAATAAAATAAAAGTTAAAAATATATACAATTATAAACAGTGATTAAATTAAAACTTGGATCGTTCTTAGAAATGTACCGTGTCCCTGCAACGGCGCCAAAAACTTGATGCGTGTGCGTGCGGTTAAAAATGTAAAGGATGGGATAATTTAGCTTTTGCCCAAGATCATGTTTTAAATTTACAAAAGTGATTTTTAGTAAGACTAAACACATAAAACATTGGCAAGAGTACCTATCGTATATGTAGAATAATATTGGTAAGAATCATGTATCAATTCGTGGACACAAATGTTTCTAATAATGAATCTTTGTTTTAGTTTAATCGGAGACTTTTAATCTTTTTGGGGTTGACTTTTAACTTTTATAAATTAATATATATATATATATATATATATATATATGTATATATATATATATATATATGTATGTATGTATGTATGTATGTATGTATGTATGTATGTATGTATGTATGTATGTATGTATGTATGTATAATATATAGGTGACCAAGACGAGAAATTCTAAATGACTAATTCAATTATATGAATGTTACCATCTAAATCCGAGAATCCACTCCATTTGTCCTTGGTGATTATAAAGTGAACATGTGATAAACTTGTCGTAATAATGTATGATAGATTATCCCGACAATTCTAAGTGAGCATATCGTATGACATAAAAGAAAGTAGCATGCACATTTTAAAGTCAACCCTTTCTTAATGTCATGCTATCACAAGAATGTCAATTTGAGTTGGCGTGTAGTTTAGTAAAGTAGAAAGATTAGGATTGTCTTCGATTTCTCAAATACCAATTCTAACAGCTTCGGGTGGTTGTAGTTTAGTCACACAACCTCCCCTTGGTTGATTTAAGTAGGTTATAATTACACATTCCGTTAACATATGATTTCTTTAACTAGCATGATAACCTAAGAAATTGTGTTAACGATGTTATTTCAAAATTATAAAAACTAGAGAAATAGATCATAGTTTATATCTCATCATTTCTAAGTACAATATAAGGATCCATGTTTTATCTTAAATAAGTTATCAAAGTACTCTTTTTATGATTTCTAGTCTCCAAGAACATGAGTAAATCATGAATGATTGTTAATCATCAACTTTGATTTATTGAAGTAAGGTGATAAAACATTTTTCATCAAAGGATAATTGCAAAATAACCATTTACTAAACTAAACCACATGTTCAATATAATCATCAAGTAAAATAAAGCTTCTTCATAGAATCTAGATGGTGAATGGAGTTTAGCTCATAATGAGCATGGTTAATGACATCAAAAGAGATGAAGATAACAAGCACATGATCAAACTAGAATAATCTAACCAAATGTGGATGAATCTCCCTTAATATTGATAATTATGATGATGGATGATGATGATGACCTCCAAGCCTTCAAACTTTCCATAAGATCTTCAATATGAGTGTTAGTGGGTGCTTTATAAGAGAAAAGCGTATACAACTCTCTTCAAGGCACTCCAAATGAGTGTGCTCCACTATTTATAGGCTGTCTGGGCACTCAGGCACGGCCCCATGCTCCATGACGCACGCCCTCCGTGTCAACGTGTCCAATTGTATTAAATGCTCTGTCAGATCGTACATGGCGACTCAGCACGGGGGCGTGCTTCCTGAGACACGACCAAGTGTTTTTGGGTGTCTGTTATATCTTCTTTTGTCATTTCTGAAAAGTGACCACAGCCCCGTGTTCTCAGAAGCACAACCCCATGATCTCAGAAGCACAGGCACGTGTTCCCTCAAGCACGGCCCCGTGTTCCCTCAAGCACAACCCCGTGTTTCCTGAAGCACAGCCCCATGTTCTCAGAAGCATAGCCCCATGTTTCCTGAAGCACAGCCCCATGTGCCGCTTTTTCTTTGGTTTTCTTTTGTTTTTCTTTGTCTTTTCGTCTATTTCTTCGTTTGAGGCTTGGATTTACCTAAAATACATTTTAACATGATAAGTAGTTATTTGAACTATCTTATGCGATAAAAGTTGCAGTCTTTAGAGATTATTGATGCTAAAAAGAT
The DNA here is from genome assembly GCF_021521415.1 of Bidens hawaiensis. Taxonomy (NCBI): domain Eukaryota; kingdom Viridiplantae; phylum Streptophyta; class Magnoliopsida; order Asterales; family Asteraceae; genus Bidens; species Bidens hawaiensis. Next base: position 150,227 of record NW_027491759.1, read on the forward strand.
GTATATTTTTATATACATCATTAACCATAGGGTTAAGATAGTATGAAGAACGATGAGCAAGGATGTGTAATAAATTACCATATTGATGATTAGACAACGGTTAATAAGGCCTCACAGTTGACGGCTCAAACAAGGTCAAGATCAGGTATCTGAAGTTAGTTAAAACGTAATTGAATAAGGGGTTATATTGGCGATCATGGTATCATGGTGCATCTTTGTATAATTAAATTATAATGATCGTTAGATAGTATATTGATAAACGAGTTATGATGTCATGAGCGTAGGATCAATGCGTATATTATTTGATTTTGTTTTCTTAATTAACAGCGTCGGTAAAGCCGAATTAGGCATGAGGATCAATTATCCCATATAAATTCCAAGTTTAGAACGATAATTAAGCATCAAGTAACTAAACGGGTAAGGGGTTTACTTACGGGTTACTGGGTATGGGTTATGGGTTAAGGATTTGGTATATTATGCAGAAATTGCAAAGTGGTCCTTGGATTATGGGAATGGGAACAATAAGGGGTTAAAGTTTGGTTTAGGTTAATTTTGTATATTTTTCAAAGTTAAATTTATATAATAAATAATAATAATAATAATAAATAAGATAAAGAGAAAGATAAATAATATTTTATATTGATTTAAATTTCCTGAAAACGAAAACAAGCTGGGTAAAATGGTATGTGCTTATTATCAAAAGATCCAAACCTACTTTAGGGAATTTCGTCTCGAAATTAAAGGATACTATATCAAAACCATTAAATTTTGAGGAAATGAAGATTTTAATATATAATTTAAAACTTTATCATAACACAAAACTTTGAATAGTTAAAATAACGCTGCAAATGTAAATCTGATAGGGCACCTATATAGGATGTACCAGCGGCGTATCCACCATGTCCTTGTCATCTCTACATTTATACTGTTATCACAACTACTTTCGATTCTATAGTATGACAAACAATCTTACGCATCATGATTACTATGTGAGGACTTCGATAATCATGCTCCGGGCCATAATTATCCTTATCGTCGGATGGTCCACATGATTCATCCCATTGTGTGGATTTACAAAACGTTTGAAAATAAAATTTTAAGAATAGAAATCTTTTAGGGAAAAGAGTTTTAAGTAACACGTCTTTAAATAGACAAAAGTATATAGTTTGGTTATTTGAAACAGGGAATTTTATAAAACAAACCCTTCGATAAAATGAAATTTTACCCGAGAGACATAACAATAGGAAATCTTAATTTAGTACTTCAATAATTCATAAAAACGTTAATTCAAAATTTATTAAATAGTCAATACCTGGCAGAAAAGTCAAATTCAAGTAAGATGGAATACGACGAGCGGCAAAGTCTACTTATAGTTTAAATCTCCCATTGCGCATGACTTGGAACCTTGAAACTTAAGCGTCTTGGGTGATTTGATGCATGAGGGCTTGAGCAGTTGTGGTAGATTGATTCGACATCGCTTGGATAACTAGAGCTTGAACGGTTTGCAAGAGAGTTGATTGGTAAGAGTAGGTTTGGTAAAGTTGAGCTTGCAGGTGCGGAATCTGATAAGCTTTGGTTAAGTATGGATGATCTTGCTTGACGAAAAGAACTTGAAGGGCAAGGGATCGATATGTTTTGACTTGGTGGGTAACGTAGTAAGGTGTAAACAGAGTTTGAACTTGATTAGCATGGATAATCTGAGGGCGCATATCACGAGGAGGATTAGGGTCTCCTGGATGGTAGCAAGCACGGGTGGAAGGGGCATCAAGTTGAGCATGAGGGGTAGGCTGTTGCGGGACAACTTGTTCATTAAACGGTGTAGGGCAAGTATATGCAAGGATGATAGAAGCAATTACATTGAGTGCAAAAACGACATGAGGATTGAGTCGAATGATGAAAGCTACAAGTGGGGCATAACGAGTGAATACCACTGGAGAGTGTCTTGCTCGGGATACTTTGATTTTGTCAAGGTTGATGGTTGATTTGATTAACAACATAGTTCTTATGTTTAGACTTGCGATTGTTATTGTCGTTGTTGTTGCGAGGATGAGTAGGGGTAAATGAATTAAAATTTCAATCAAGGAAGTTAATGAACAAGTTTGAATTGGTTGTATTAATGTTTTGAATTTGGGTTTATATTTTAGAGGATGCAGCAGTTAACTCCTTGGCTATACACGCGGTGCTTATGAGAACTAGACTGTTGATGTCGAGGACGACGGTGGTTTCTTAGGTGAGACATTCTATAATAACCAAAAATAAAGATTTACAAGATGAAGAATAAGTTGAGGAAATCATTTAAATAATAAAAGTTTAATTGTTTTATAATAACTTTGATTTTCATAAGTGAGGGATTTGCGTCATGTAATGAGGATTAAAGGTAAAATATTATAAGAGAAGGGGTACATAGCGTAAATAGTTATTAGATGATGTAGCCAATTTGATTAATGTTTGATGAATACACGAGGAGATGAGGTTAGTTTAAAAGTTAATTTTTATTTCATTAAGTCAATTTTACAATAAAGTAACGAAACATAAATTGTAATTTGGCCTCCAATGAGCTTTCCATTGCAGTTCGAATGGCCCAACGAAACAAACGAATAAAAACAACTGAGTTGGACATCCCATGAGCGTTACATGGCATTTTGATTGTCCCAACTAATTAACGAATTAACAATACAATAGAGTTTGTCGGCCCATGAGCATTACATAACGTTTTAACCTTTAATCCTCATGACCGAAGTAAATAACAAATAAACGATAGAAAAATACGAGTCGTTGGAGCATCTCGTGAATCACCACGTATGACAAACTCCAACAAAAATAACATTCAAAACAAGATGAGGAATGGATAGTAGGAGTGCCCATGGATACCATGGATTTTTCACCCAACTAACCAATTAAATAACAAAACACAATAATCGGAATTTACCAAGTTTAGCCACGAACCGCCGTGAATTTGGTTTAAAATCAACCTAAGGTATCGGTCGTATGACAGTTGTGTTCCTCTTTGGGCGAGAGGAACTTGTCATACTTCCTAGCCTTAAGATGAAGGAGTAAAAACAAAAGTAGGGAATTCTTAAGATATTTCACAAAAATAAAAGGCATTCTACTTTGATTTAAAATATTTACGAAAACATTTCTTTGAAGGTTGAGGCATAGCCTCGAAGTTTGTGTGTGTGTGCATAACAATACAAAAATAAATAATAATTAATTAATTATCTACGAAAGCTGTAAACAATTAATTTCGAACACAGCCAAACAGATAAGCACGTTTGGGGTTCCTAAGCATGTTACTAAGGCACCGCTAACGACTTATGTTAAACATTCGGCTCTGATACCAATCTATCACACCCCAACCTACGATAGAAATGACGGGGCGTAAGCTGATTGTCCATGGCTCTCAAGGTACTATTATGCAATATTTAAAAGTGACAATATCTAGTTAATTTAATTTAATATTTAAATAAGTTCAAATACAAAGTACAACTCATTAAACAAAAAATGAATACAATTATAAGTCGTGACTATTATTCTTCTAACTTAATACTTCACTAAGTCTTCACCAAATTGCATTAAATATAAACAATAACCTGCATATGCGCATAAAATAGAAAAGTTTGTCAACACACATGTTGAGTAAGTAAATCGCCAATTAAGTGAGATATAATATAATATATAATAAATAAAGAAAAATGCAAACTGTGTCAAGTGAGATAAGCAATTTAAACCATCGCATATAAACAAATCACACAAATATAAAGCAAGGGCTAGACCGTTGTCATGCGGATGGGCATTGGTTACCAAAAATGAGTTGTTGGTAAGCATGATGTTAGATGAAGTGAACGATGGCTAACACGGCGGACGTATGATCATACTAGACTAAGAATATGTTGGACCTCTCCGACATGTATTCAAGCAAAACAAATAAGCATATAACACGCTAGGCAAAAATTGTTAAACGCAAAAGATAAACAGCTGCAAGTTGAGTATTAAATAATAGGTAAATAGATAAAGTACGCATATGTCCCCAAAATGTTTAAAAATATGTAAAAAGGGGAGTGATTACTCACCTTAGTAAATAAGCAACGGTAAATGAGTACGATAGCAAACAAGAGTTACGCTCTTCGGGAAATACTGACGAGAAATCCTAATTGCAATAATTGTGGAATAAATAACTATGAATTCTATAATGAATCTAAAACTAGATAGCCGTTCGAGATTTGATGATCGAGTGTTCTTTCCGAGAATATTTATAATTTACTTTCTTTATATTTATTATAAATTTTTATTATCGAACTTTTATCGTAAATAATATGATTTAATTATATAAATACCTAAAAATACTTAAATAAATATTTATAAAGATTTTATAATCTATAATAAGAGATTTGTTCATTTCAACAAAAAAACTTTTATATATACTTTACTATCAGTAAGAATTTCTTTTAAGTAAGTATTAATAATAGATGATAAATAATAAATAATACTATTTATATATAATATAATCTTTTAATAAAACAGTTGAATTTATATATTATATTTTAATATATTAACTAACGTGTTAAAAATTTAAATATGTATTTTATATTAAAACTCTTTAACAATATTAATAACTAATATATATATATATACACACTAGAAAACTGATTGCTTTCCCACATCAATTTCCGTTGGAAATGCGTAGGAAATCATCGTTTTCAACACATTTCCAACAAAATCGAGTATGTGGGAAAAAGTCTAGTGGTAAATATTTTTCAACACATTTCCAACACATTTTCTAACACATTACCTACAAAAATATGTCGTTGAAAGTTTCCAACATATTTGTAACACAAATAATTAAAATTTGTATTTTCACTTTTCTACGCATTTCCTACACATTATAATATAATTTCTAACGTATTTCTGACACATTTAAATACTTTTTGCGTTTTATTTTCTTACATATTTCCATAGCATCTAATTATTTTTTATTTTAATTCTTTTTACTTTCTACGCATTTTCAATATATATATAATATTAATTTTAATTTTCTACACATTTCAAAATAAATTACAAAAAAGGAAAATACAAAACTCTAGATCTTTTCTTCTAAAATTACAGAAAATTATATATAATTAAAAACATGCTTTACAATCAACCACAAATATGATAATTTAAATGAAAACGTTCTCAATATAGCACTAGTCTTAACAAGGTTTAATTGCAAAGTCAAATTACTAATTGGTAGGAGACTAGAATTTCTTATAAGCTCTTCAAATTCATGTATCCTTTCTTCATTTTTTGTACGCTCATTTTCTGTTTGTTTCAATCGTTGTTTCAAGTTTTCTCTTGCCTTCCGTTAATTTTCCAATTGATTTTCCATATATTGTCAACCTTCTTGTACCTAAAAATTTGTTAACAAAACACATATATAATTGTTAGTAAACAATCAATACATAATTAAATACCATACTTCATTAATGAACCAACAATTTATTAAATGTCTAAAATACTTGATTCTAAAGCATTCAGCCAAAGTTGTCCCAGTTGTACTACTTGAGTACCATAAAACAAAACACTTCACAATCAAAAAACTATCAGTAATGGAAAAAAAAACAAACAATCTACAGTCAGCACCTGCATTTGATTACTGTAACCTATATTAGCAACTTAATCTTCTGTAAGCATATACATGTGCTGAAATTTGTGTTAAGCATACAACCCATAGTCAACTACCCAACCTACAACTTCAATATACTTAATTTAAAGTGAATATCTTTTATTACTAAGTATGTATGTAATTTACCTACAAAAGTAATGAACTAGCAATTCCTTAGTCCAGTTGGTAAGTTTGGTTTTACATTAACATTATGTCCCCAAATAAGCCGGTTGAAACAATCTACCGATTCCCGATCGACCCAATCCTATGAAATCCCCCTGGTTTATCTAGAAACATGTAATATAGGCCTAACTGAACCGCTGTGGACACCGGTTCTCGGTCCACACATATATACTAATATTTATACCCTAGTAAATATAATGATAACGATTATGATAATGATAAACATATTAATAACAATACCTCTTTTTGCAAGATAAAATACATGGCTGCAAAATTAGCTGGTTGGAAGTGTTATTTGATACCCACCTTACCAAAGAACGCAAAACAAGATTTTCGGCAAGAGAGCTTGACATGAATGAGTGGGAAGGGTTTGAGTTTTGTACAAACGATCAAAAGAAACATATGTAAATTAATTATCTTTTTCATTCTCATATGATTATTGTATACTTTTAGTTCAGTAACGATTACAATGTTTTGATGAATTGTAAGCAGATAACATGAGGAGTATGATTGAGTTGTACGGTTTTGATCTCAGTTAGCATCCATCGGGTGATCCCATTGTGTGGGCGACGGTTCAGGCACCAGGAGGAAGTACGAAGTCTACGAATCAGATATTTGGGATATGATATTTGGATCCCAATTTTGTGGTGACCGGGACACCATCTGTATCTTGTAGGTCTAGATCATATTTTGATGTGTGGCGATGACGGTGGGCTGCGGTGGTGACGTTGGTTGTGGATGGCGGCGGCGGTGATCGGTGGCGGCGACAACGTCGGTGGTAGTCGATGGTAAGGGTGGGGTGATATAGGGTGAAAGAGGGGATGAAATGAAAAAAAAAACAATGTGGGTTGATGGAATGAATTTGGGGTATTTTAGAGATAATTGAATGAACAAGGGAATAGGTGATGATTTCATTCCCTTAACCAACCAAACACTTACGCTCTTGCGTAGTTCAGTGTAATGTTAATGATTGTATTATTCTTGTACAACCGCAGGTAATTAGAAAGGAGTAACGTCAGGTATTTCAAATGTGGTGATGAAATACCAATTGGTTGTTGAATCGCCTAATTTCTTTATTAATTACTTATGCCAGGTGAGTATGTGTTTCGGAAATTTAAGTTGCGGGCGTTGACTGCAAATTCTAATTTTTGTTTTATAAATAGCCTTTTTATCGATTAAGTGCCAAACATACATATTTGTTTGACTATTATGGGTTGAGTTATAATAAGAAGATTAGTTATTCTATGAAGGATAGGAAATAATCTTGTCCATTCATTTGAAAATTGAATGGTTGAGATTGGATTAGAGAGATCATCAAGTGTAAAACAAGGGTAAGGACATAATAGAGATAACACATTTGTTGACTTTCTCTCTCCACATGCAAGGCACATGTCAAATTCCCCCCATCATTTTAAAACGTCCATAACTTTTTTATATGACATTTTTTTTTCAAAACAATTTCACTATAAAAACGAGTGTTTTTTTTTTATCTTTTATATGAGTACCATATTGCTTTATAAAAATAAAAAAAAAATCGTGGGTTTTTACAAGGTGTGTTTTATCATAATTGTGTTTTACAAAAAATGTGTTATACAATTGTGGTTTATTTTTTCATAGTGTTTTTTGCATTATGTTTTTTACATTGTGTTATTTAATTGTGTTTTTGTCATTGTGTTTTTATTTTCATAGTGTTTTTTCCATTGTGTTTTTTCAATTATGTCTTTTCATTGTGTTTTTCATAGTGTTTTATTTTCACGCGAAATTTCCGAAGACTTTTCCGGCAAGGCGGTGGCGGTGGGCGGTGGTAGTTGTAGGAGATGAGTGAAAATTTAAGTGAGTTTTAATTAAGTGGGTTTTTGAAATTAAATTAAGTGGGTTTCAATATTAAGGTAGTAGACTAAAATACCCTATTTCCTAGCCTTTTTAGGAAAACCAAACTTCTTATTTGATCATTTCTCTGACTATTATAACGTAATGTTTTGCTAATATATTTGAGATGTTTTTGGCACTAGGTAAACTCAGCAAAGTGGTGATCCAGGGTCGAGGTCTCGGGAATTTAAACCTTTGTCTCAGAAGAAAAGAACTTTTTTTTATAACCATCATCTGGGAAGTCTAATCGGAATGTTTAAGACTCATTATTTAGATGACATTTTGTATTTGTTTAGTTAAATACGGATAACCAACCTACCTAGTTTAATTTGGTTACTCGTTGTCAAACGTTGTTGTAAACGTTTAATTTAAATTGTTAAGAGTTTTAATACAAAGCGTATGTGCATTTTAATGAAACCTTTAATTGGGACCAATTTTCCGTTGTGTTATATATATATATATATATATTAGTAGGATACCCGCGCGATGCGACGGAGACGGAACACGAATTAGTAGCATCCGTTAAGCTCATTTAACTCATTACACAACTTAATTTGTTCAATTTGCAAGGCTTAGCTAATGTGTTGAAAGGAGAGGGAAGGTGAGTATAGTGTTCTTTTAATAAAAAAAAATTAAGACAAATACAATCACTTTAAATACTACACTAAGGGAATTATAGTACAACAATATCCAATACGTAGCAGAGAGTTTTGGTATTATAACGTCAACGCATTCTGCTGATATACTAAAGTGTAGCTCAAATGTCTCTTTAACATACTCATGTTAACATGACTTTATAAAAGGTTTGTGGACAATGGATTTGCCATGGCTTAAAGTAAATCACTTTGTTTAAATTTTACAACCACATCACCTCATTTCTTGAATTGGTCAAAATGGCTAGATGTAACTACACTACAAGCACTACTTTGTGCAAAAGACATACTTGAACTCAGGCAAGTAAGAAAATTCATCGATAATGAACCATTGATTTGGATTATAAAATCAACTTTTGAACACCATTGTAGATGACAAAAAAATACACTTATTGTAGATAACAAAATTACACACTTTGATCGGGACCCACGTTCAATTCGCCCACTAAGTTGATGCAGTTTAGCTATCCCAAATCTCTCGGACTTCATAACAATCGTCATAGAATACGAAATAGAAATAAGCTTTTTCAAAACTCATCTCGTTTCCTTCAACTGCAAATGTACAATCGACAAATCAGTCATCTCATCTGAATATGAATTAGACTCAACTTTAAACAATATCCAAAAGAATAATAGCAAAAAAAAAAAATTAAGGATGCACTCGGTAACAAACAGCAAAAGGACTTGCAATCATCATGTAAACAAACTTACATAAAACATAAGATTCATCTTATGAATTTCCTTGTTGCCATTAAGATAAGGATCCATAGATGCATCTGCATCAAATCCAACAAGAGCCCTTTCATAATTCTCAAAATTTGTATTGACCTGAATAAATGAAATTAAAAATTCGGAGTCAACAAAGATAGACTTGAAAACGATTCGAACAAACATGGACAAAGCATGTTCGTGTTCGCTCGTTTATATTTAACCAAACAAATAAATGATTTACAAATTAACTTGTCAATAAAACTATATAGAATGTCACATCTAATATAATATCATCATTAGTTACAAAGTCTATGTTGAACTATGTTCTCATGTGTTTCTTTGTGTTCATTTAAGAAATTAACGAACACAAACAAAACCATTTCCTTAATGAACAAACATGAACAACAAATTCCGTTCGGGTTTGTGTTCATGAACCATTCGTTATCAAATAGATGCTCAATGAATGGTCATTAATAAGGTGTTGTTCGGTTCTGCAACAATCAAGTGCCATACCTGTTGCAACAAAGCGAGTGCATGAAACTGTACCATGAAGAAACGAAAACAAATCAGTCAATTATCCCACTAAAAGTCATTAAAATAGAACTAATTAAACTGCACCTGGAAACATTTAGAAATGTTTAAACATTTCATTCGCTAAATCTTCACACCTGAGATCCAACATCATAACAAACGAGCTGCATTATGTTACGGTGTAAAATATAGTTATTATCTTCCCAAATTTTAAATGAAAGATGTCCTAAAGAACGTGAAATAAATTGCCAGTACCAAAAAATATTATAAAAAAATATAATAATTGTGCAAAATTGCGCACGTTACTAACATTAGTATTTCAAAATAAGATGATGCCATAAAAATCTTGATTCTTCGGAAGAACTTGACTATATGTGAAAATGACAGTGAGCAATGAAATAAAGAGCATAGCCCACCCATCATTGTGATAAAAAAACTATTAATGAAAGTAATATGTGACTGCTTATTAAGTTGATCCAAACAAGTTTAAAACCAATCTGGTTTGGCCCGATAACAGGTTGGGTCACTTAGTTAAATGCTACACTGCATATTTAAGTATCGGTAAAGAGAATATCCGTTTACCGTACTGGTTTTTCACTCACATAATGAGCTCCAAATTCAACTCTGATTTGTTTTTGTATATTTGCCACCAGTGTCCCCTAACGTCGCCACCAACGCCTGCGCATTAATCACAAAATATCATTAGTAAATGATTAATGACAAAACATACATTCGTGAACCGTTCATTAATACTGTTTAGGATCTAAATCATCTAAACAAGACGATTTAGAAGGTTCTATGCATTAAAAACATACATTTGGCTGTTTTCAGCCCATCTGACCAATTCAACACATTTTAAATTCAAAACCACCCAAAAAACTGCTTTTTCGACTTACATAAAGATCACATTTTTTAATGGTTGATAGAAAACATAGTGGTTACCACATTAAAAACATACAACATATACTTGAGTCTATATCTTATTGCTAAGCGTACCCTAAAGTCAATCACAACCAAAAACGAAAAAGTTTGTTGGTTTTTTGAAAACTGCTAGGTTTGCTTTTGTTTTTTTCTCAGTTTTAACAAAAAACTCGGTTTTTATTTTACCATTTAGGGCCTGAAAGGAAAATAAAAAGACCCAAATAATGAATTTTAATGTTCATGTTCGCTCTTTAACGGTTATGTATGTGTTTATTTGTGCCTGTTCATTAATATTCTAAACAAACGGTTTACGAACATAAACAGACAAACGCTTTCACTTTTATCCAATGCAAAGTCAACCAACTATTTTTGTGCCATCGACTGAGGTCTTAACCACAGATTTGACCATACAACCCTTGGAACCACAAATCATATCTGTTATCTAATTTCCCACTTAGAAATTACTACAAGTAATCTGTTAACATATTCTTTATTTATATGCTTAATTTTCAGAAATCCCAACTATCCATGAAGTTAAAATATAATATGTGACCTGCAAATGCCAAAAGCTTTTAACTTTTGACAACTTGCAGCATCCAAACTAAGAAAACAAAATCTCTTATCGTTGCTTATTGCTTTTTTTCAGGTTTTTTTTCAGATCGGTTAATTTGGCCTTTCGTTTTTGGAATATAAATAATACCAACTTCGTAGATTTCAAAGTTAAAAAAAAGCCATCTTTACTTTGGCCAATCCTGGTTATGATTTGTATTTTAGTTTAAAAAACTGCATTTTTATGGCCTTCCTTGGGATGAGAGGATTAGGCATGATTTGATAGACCTAAACCTCTCCGAGGACATGGTTGAGGATAGGAATTCGTGGAGAAGTAGAATTAAAGTTAAGGATTTTTAGAGAGAATTGAATACCTTAGGGCTTAGACTTAACTTATTTAGGTCACATACCATAATGGTATTTCCCTTACATATATTATTATTATTATTATTATAATTATTATTAGCTTTTATATAGCTGTTAAACTGTGATCTTATTATTAATATTATTATAATTAGCAGTAGTTTTTATATAGCTGTTAAACTTTGATTTCCTTTATTTTGCTTCATACACATGTACTTAGAGCCGAGGGTCTCTCTGGAAGCCACCTCTTTATTCCTTTGGATAGAGGTACGGTGTGCCTACATCCCACCCTTCCCAGACCCTACTTATAGCTTTGCTGTCGGTGGGATTTTACTGGGTATGATTGATTGATTAATTGATTTATGGCCTTCCTTTTTTATATACAAAAAAAAATATCAAAATTTCTTCCATCTCAAAGTTAGAAAGAAACTTACGTAATGCTTCAAACAAAAACCATTAAAAGGGACCTCCAATCTTTTCTGCACACTTCTGAATCTTGATTCCTACGAGGAAATGAAAGTAAAAAACAAGAAAGATTTGTATGAATAAAGTTTGAGGTAAATGAATACTATTAACATAATTTCATAATGTTAGTTACTTATATAGTCAAACAATATGGGAGATAAAGAAATTTACAGGTCAGCTCAATTCGACCTGAACTCTTTCGATCTGTTACCCAAACCACCCGATTTTCCATATCTGCTGCAATGAAGGCTCTCTTTGACACATGTATCTAGGATATGTTTTTCCTCAATACTCTCTCGGACACGTGTACCATTGTTTTTAAATACCTAGAAATCTAAAAACCGGTTTCAGTTTTACCTTCCCACTATTTAGACTTTAGAGTCTTCTGGACATAATCTTTCTAGTGATATTTACTTATAATTTTTTGTTCACGTAAATTTACCACATAAAATAAGACTTGCTTTTGAAGACAAATTCAAAGCAAGCATTCCAGCATTATCGTGCTCAAGTGTTCAACACGTACCGTTGATAGTGAAGTTGAACAAAAAATTTATTTTAGATCAAATAATGTGTTGTTAAATAAATCAACGTAAAACCCTTCATTTTTCAGCGGCGGTTGCAGCCATTCGGTGTATTCTAATGACCAATTGTGTTGCTGTATGTTAAACTCTATATTATGAAATAATAATAATAATAATAAGAACAACAACAACAATAATAATAATAATAATAATAATTTGTCAAAACGATGCAAGTTCAAGCCTAGATGCCCTAGACAAGCTCGGGCTTCGCTCGATCTGTTTACAGCCTTGATTAAAATAGATAAGGGTATTTTAGTCCTTTTACCTTAAAGCACTGTAGTTTTGTTGCTCGGGCTTCGCTCAAGTGGATTTGGAACTTGAAATGGAAGAATTGATATAAACCAACAACAGTGACAGTCACAAAAAATTACGTGAAAAAATTAGAACCTGAAATGCAGAAATCAGATATGTGTTTCATCATCAAGTAAGTTTCCAGGTTTGACACTGAATCATAGATTTAGGGCTAAAAATTCAAGTTCCAACCTTCAATCGAATCGATCTGGTAGGGTAATCCAACCTTCCATAAGCATAGCAAGGATTTCATCTTTCAGTTGAGAGATAGAAATAACAAATTCTCAATCTTACCAAAACAAAAATAGTTCTGACGATGGAGAGAGACGGCGTTCTACTTGATGCAAATCCGCCACCTTCGTTGTCTGCTTGTGGTGGTCTCGCCAGCAACATCGACCAGAGCTTGGAAGAGAGAGAAAGAGAAAGAGATGGAAAGTAAGTAGGTGGAGGTTAATGAGAAACAATTTTGAATTTTGAATGCCTTCGTCAGGAATACCCGCGTGAGTCATATTTGAGAGTTTTGTGTTTATATGCAATTAAAGGTTGTACTTCAAGCAATATATGTTGTAAATTTCTTAAAATTAAGAGTTTTGCTAAAATTACCTTTCCATCCTTCCTATATTTATGATAAGATAGTATCTATATATATATATATTTAAAAGGACCTGGGTGTTTCAATTTCATTAATCGTAATGATCCATTCATTCTGCCTCTCATTCCCATATATCAAACGCTACCATAAAGTCCGATTAGGTTTAAGATAAAGTCAGCTCACAAAGAGAGTTTAACGGTAACCATAATCGAATGATCGATAAATTATATTCACTTAACCATAATAATCGGTATTGTTCGGTTATGGTTATATATTTTTGTTAATAGTTTAGTTCAGGTTGTTATTCATTTATTTTACTCACCCCTCAGTGACTCTTAATAGACCATAATAAGATCAGTCACATCCAAGCAGTGTCTTAAAGGGTTATGTCATGAAAAACAAGTCTTAGGTGTTGTTAGTTTTTCTAAAAAAGATGTGTGCAGGCTCTTATGCCTGCGTAGCGCAGACCATGCGCAAACATTGTCATCTACATATTGTTTGTGTTTTCGAAGACGTTTCAGTAAAAAACTTATGTGTGGACTCTGCTTGGTGCTAACTTATGTCCATTCACTTTTACTATCTTCTAAGGTCTCCAAAGGGTTAAACACCACCACCACCAAACCAACCTGATTAGATTAAGGGACCTGAATGCATACAACATGTTTGAATAGATGTTGGAATTGCATACATATGATACATTCAAATACAAATTGAATTCTAAGTAAAATGTAATCTAATACAAAGCCATGCTTATGAATACAAAAGAAAAGAAAGATAAGATATCTAAGTAAAATGTAACATGTTCGAACACATGTTGGAATACATGTTGGACTTGCATACAACATGTTCGAATACATACCTGAATGCATACAACATGTTCGAATACATGTTGGACTTGCATACATATGATACATTCAAATACAAATTGAATTCTAAGTAAAATGTAATCTAATACAAAGCCATGCTTATGAATACAAAAGAAAAGAAAGATAAGAATACTAAAGTAATTGAATACCCAGCATTTGAATACATTAGTTCTTAAGGATAAAATATTCTAAGTATAATGTATTCTAAAACAAGACCATTAGAATAGACTAGACTTAGCCATTTTGGCTGAAATTTGGATAATATGAATAGGATAAGTATTGATACATGAAATTAATGTACAGTCAGCCGAGCTCAGTTAAGGAAAGGATTAACGATTAACGGAGAATGAAACAGGATCCAGGTGAGTTTCTAGCCCCATTTCCTTGTTATGTTTTCTGGGCTGTGTGCATAGTCGATGTTTTAGTTAATACACTTACCTTAAATGGTATATGCATGCCATGAATGATTCATATGTTAATTAATATATGCCTTGAATGTGAATGAAAGCTTGTCGATACGTAAACGATCTTCGGATATTGCACGTATTGACAAGGAAGGTATGTATATGAAAGATAAATATATATGAAAGAAATATGTTTGACATATGAGTATGTATGAATGTTAAGAAAAGTATATATTTGTTACGGGTATGTAAAAACAATATATATGAGTGTGGAGGAAGTAAGGGATTAGACCCTAATAATATCTGAGATAGAGAAGTAATGGATCAGACTCTAATAATATCTAAGATAGACAAGGAGAGAGGGATCAGACCCTAACAATATCTTAGATAGACAAGGAAAGAGGGATCAGACCCTAACAATATCTGTGATAGAAAATGAGAGGGATCACACCCTAACAATATCTAAGATAGAAAATGAGAGGGATCAGACCCTAATAATATCTGAGATTGAAAAGGAAGGGATCGGACCCTAATAATATCTGAGATAGAAAAGGAAGGGATCAGACCCTAATAATATCTGAGATAGAATGGACAGTAAGTATATAGTAATGAACTAATAAAGTATGAATGTATGTAAGAAATAAAATTAATAAGTAATGTATTTAATGTGTATCTTCGGATGCATATATGAAGGTAAGTGTATGCATTGTATGATGTATGATTAACTGGAACTCACTCAACATATTTGACTTCTAGTATGCACGCAGGTGAGTAGGATGAGACAGCTAGCTTGAGTGGGGCACATGGCGGTTGAATAAAGAAGTTGACATCTGAAGACTCTAGATGTTTTTATGATTTGATGTTTAATTTGAAAGACAAGATGTTTTTTTGAAGACAAGTTATGAAGTATTATGAATGTTTAATGAAAGTTTATATTCCGCGTAAAGTTTTAATTAACTATGATATTTAGAACTGTGTTTATGAGTAAATCCAACGTCCAAAGTAAGGCACCGGTAATGGGGCCTTACAAGTTAGTATCAAAGCAAAGTTCGAGAGATTCAAGCATCCTACATGCTTAGACTCGAACAGAGAATGAGACTTAAATAAGAAGAGAAAGAAGATGCCAGTTCAAGATAACCATGTGTCACTCAAGCAAAGCTAAGTAAAGGTAATGTATGTGATCAAATTCACATGTAAAGTAGAATGATGTATGAATGCTAGCTTAATTGCTAGGGATATGAGCATATGATGATATGAACTGTTTGAATGTCTAACTATTTGAAGTAGAATTAGCACAAATAGACTCATAAGAGGAAGTGTTTAGGACACAAAGAGTAACGTGATCAGCTAATCACTGCCGGACACTGTTATTACCTGTTAGCCTTACTATCCTTGTACTAAATAGTTCCTTTAGTGACGATGTTTGTGTTTCCTTATAGAATGTGAATGATTGGAGCTAGGAAAGTTGCTGGACAAGGAGGTCGCAATGGACATCGCGGCAGGCCACGTATTGTTCGAGAACCGTCTGGGGACCAGTTCTCTCTGCAAAGACCAGGCCAGTATGAAGGGTATCAACTCGACCCTGATGTTCAAGCCGCTATTGCTCAAGCTGTAGCTGCAGAAGTGAAGAATCTACAACCTGAAAAGTTTGCTGGAAGTCATGTAAGAACTGCTGAAAGATCAGGGGAGAATGGTGACTCTAGTGAAGTCCGGTCGGTGAAGGTTGACGATAGGAAGAGAGGCTGAGGTGGGTGCAATTACAAATCCTTCAAGGGTTGTGACACGCCAAAGCTAACTAGTTTGGGAGACGCAATCGCTACTCTTCAATGGATAACCGTGATGGACATGGCTATCCGAATTAGCGACTGCCGTCTCGACCAAGCTATGGGTTATGTTACCCAATCATTCGGCGATGAAGCTCTGTACTGGTGGGAGTCGTTTGAGCAGAGGAAGAGTCAAGAAGATATTAAGGTAATGAGGTGGGATGATCTGAAAGTGTTGGTGATGAAGAGGTTTTGTGCTGATGCAGAGGTGGAGAGAGCTGATTCTAAGCGTGAAGGAGGGTAAGATGACACACCGCGAGTATACCACTGAATTCAACCGCATGTCCAGGTTGGTGCCTGATATGGTCAACACTGAGGCCAAAAGGATCAAGTGCTATGTGAGAGGATTGCCACATAATGTCCGCACGCGATTCGGTGCAAATAAACCGGCTACTTTTGACTCTGCTGCCAAACTTGCAGAGATGGTTTATGATGACCTGGCAGTAGACGATGTGGTGGTGGAAAAAAAGAAAGATAAGAAATGGGTCGCTCCTATTAAACGACCCGGTACTCAGTTGTGGAACCCTAAGAACAAGCAGCCGAGTGTTTGGGAGAAGAGGTCGTGTAAGACTTGTAGAAAGATGCATGGTGGTGAGTGCAAGTGGAGTAAAGGATCTGATGTGTGTTATAAGTGTGGTAAGGCTCATTGTGGATAATGCAGGCTTAGGGGGTCGAATGCTTGTTATAAGTGTGGAAAGGTTTGGCATTATGCTCCAGATTGTACTGCAAGCCCGCACGCTATAATTGCGGTAAAACGTGTCACTTTCTAAGGAATGCACCGATGGTGGGACTGGGGGAGCAGAAAGAAGGATGATGAACCATCGAGACCCTAGACCAGAGCTTACATGCTGACTCAAGAAGATGCCAAGCAGATTCCAGATACCGTGACAGGTACGTTTCTAGTAAACGGTATTTCTGCTTCCGTAATGTTTGATTCAGGTGCAAACAAAAGTTTCGTAGCTACACCATTTAGTAAATTAGCTAAAATACAATGTTTCCAAGTACCTAAAAAGTTAATAGTAGAAACCGCTAGTGAAACCACGGTTAAAATAATGAAAATGGTTAAGGATTGTAAGATAGAGTTAGAGGGATGTGAATTCGCTGTTACCTTGTATGTGATGACCTTAGGAGGGTTCGATGTAGTCTTGGGGATGGATTGGTTATCTGATTTTGAAGCTCAGATAGTGTGTAAGAGTAGGATAATAAGATTAAAGTCCTTGGATGGTAATGCGGTGACGGTTTATGGTGATAAAGAAAGTTTTGGGCTTAATGTCATTTCGATGATAAAAGTCGAAGGTTTGTTTAGGCGAGGGTGCGGTGCCTACTTGGCGTATGTTGTCAACGCTACGGCCGAGACGAAAGAAATGAAAGATGTTCCTATCGTGCGCGACTACCCAGAAGTATTCCCTGAGGATCTTCCGGGGTTGCCACCGGAGCGAGAGATAAAATTCCAGATAGATTTAGTACTAGGGCCCAGCCCGTCGTGAAAGCGCCTTACCGTCTAGCACCATCCGAAATGATAGAATTGATGCCCCAGCTGCAAGAACTCCTCGACAAATGTTTTATAATACCAAGTGTTTCCCCGTGGGGCGCACCAGTGTAATTTGTGAAGAAGAAGGATGGAAGTATGAGAATGTGTATTGACTATCGTGAGTTGAACAAACTGACGGTGAAGAATAGATATATGTTGCCACAGATTGATCATTTGTTTAACCATCTGCAAGGCTCAAGTTGGTCTCATGAATAGATCTTAGATCAGGCTATCATCAACTGAAAATGAAAGAGGCAGACATCCCTAAGACAACGTTCTCGATACGGTATGGACAATACGAGTTCCTCGTGATGTCATTTGGTATAAGAAATGATCCCGCAACATTTATGGAGATGATGAATAGAGTGTGTCGGCCGATGTTGGATAAGTCAATTATCATCTTCATTGATGATATATTGATTTATTCAAAGAGCGAATCTGATCATGATGAGCATTTGAGAGAAGTATTGGAGGTCTTGAAGAAAGAGAAGTTGTGCGCTAAGTTTTTAAAATATGCGTTCTGGTTAAGAGAAGTGCAGTTCCTAGGTCACGTGATCAATCCTGAAGGGATTACCGTGGACCCTGCCAAGATTGAGGCGATAATGAATTGGAAGACTCCGCAAAACCCGACTGATATACGAAGATTCTTAGAGTGGGTTGGCTACTATAGGAGATTCATCGAAGGCTTCTCCAAGATAGCTGTACCGTTGATCGGTATGACCCGAAATTCGGTAGTATTCATTTGGGGTAAGTTTCAAGAAGAAGCTTTTGAGGAATTAAGAAAAGACTCACACAAGCTTCAATCCTTGCTTTAGCCGATGGTGACGAGGATCTGGTTGTTTGTACTGATGCTTCGCATCGTGAGCTAGGTTGTGTGTTGATGCAACGAGGAAAGATTATAGCTTATGCATCCAGACAGTTGAAAGTTCACGAGAGTACTTATCCAATGCATGATCTAGAGCTAGCAGCAGTAGTGCATGCTCTCAAGATATGGAGACATTATCTTTATGGTACTAAGTGTACTATTTACATAGATCATAAAAGTTTAAAGTACTTTTTCGAGCAGAGAGAGCTGAACATGAGACAAAGAAGATGCCTAGAGTTGATAAAGGATTACGACTGCAATATTAATTACTATCCTGGTAAAGCTAATGTGGTCGCTGATGCGCTAATTCGTAAGAATGAAGAAGTCATTGCAACAGTGAAGTCATACTAGTTGATTATGAATTCAAATCTTTTGGAAGAAATCATCAAAGTGCAGTTAGAGGTGTTGGTAGATGAAGGGCTAGTGAAGAAGGAAAGGATTTTCGGTCAGCATGACGAGTTGATGGAAAACACGCACGGTGTTAAGACTAGGTTTGACCGTATGTGGATTCCACGTCATGGAGGTATTAGAGGTCGAATCTTAGATGAAGCTCATAAGTCATGGTATTCAATCCATCCAGGGTCCAATAAGATGTACCAAGACTTGAAGAGAGACTATTGGTGGCCGGGTATGAAGAATGATGTGGTAGAGTATGTCAGTTTGTGCTTAACTTATTTACAAGTCAAAGCCGAACATCAGAAGCCTTATGGAAAGATGCAACCTTTGGTGATACCTGAATGAAAATGGGAACACATCACCATGGATTTCATGTAACACCCCGTAACCGCAGCGGAAACGTACCCGGGATGCAACAGACACATCTGATATCAACAGCCTTGCTTATAAAGAAAATACCACTACATTAGTTTATATCATATTACATTGTTGCTAGTTTCGTTACTGTCTAGGTGTTACACCCAAGTTTTACCGATAAGACATTAATATATTCATTACAAAATATAGATCAGCAAGCTTCCAACAAGTAGCACAGATCATTAAGCACATATCAATCATTCCAACTTGGGCATACCTAGAAAACATGTAAAGAAAACGGGTCAACTACGAATAGTTGGTGAGTTTCACTAATTTAAATAAACACTGACAGATCATTTTAATAATCATTTATTAAACAATGTAATTATGCGGGAAACTATGTTTCCCCAGAACATTTATAACCTCTGGGAACTAAGTTACCCCAGAACAATAATAACCTCCGGGAACTATGTTACCCTAGAACAATAATAACCTCTGGGAACTATGTTACCCCAGAATAATAATAACCTCTGGGAACTATGTTACCCCAGAACAATAATAACCTCTGGGAACTATGTTACCCCAGAATAATAATAACCTCTGGGAACTATGTTACCCCAGAACAATAATAACCTCTGGGAACTATGTTACCCCAGAACAATAATAATAACCTCTGGGAACTATGTTACCCCAGAACAATCCCACACGATAAACAATTTATATATTCTATGCATCAAACCATATATATATTTAAATATACAAGTGTTTCCATACGATCAGTATGTACTTAAATACTTTAATAAATACATGCTTTCCGTCCCGGGAAAATATTTAAAACAGTTCAGTAAAAGGGGCTCGTGAAAACTCACCTTTCTGTGAGTCGGGACGTAATACAATGAACTGCTATAAGCCTGGATCTGTAATATAATATCTAGTCGTTACTATATAATTCCCATAAATTAAATACGTGTCAATCGGTACATCTGGGGACATTGTTAACCCATTACTGTACTCGATCCGGGGACAATGTTAACCCCGTGACACTCCTAAGGACTCAGATTGTGCCATTACTTAGAGTCTGACGGTCAAAATTATCATTTTTATGTTTTCCTTGATTTGCGTGCCTAGCACGGTTATCCGTTTTTAGTTTCAAAAATGAGTTTGTTCACAACCGACCCAAAAATGGTGTTTGACTGTTATTTTAGTTAAAGTGATGAAATTAGAGCTCGGTTTGGTCACCCCGTTTGGCCGCGGGGCCCGTTTCCGTCATTTAGGTGTCGGAAACAGTAAAATCGGGTAAAATTACCCAAATCATCCGAATTATTTTCGGATGATTTACTTTTATTTAATTTACTTAGTATTATGAAAATGGTCCATTTTTAGGTTTTTATATACCAGTCAGCTCGCTTATGCGAGTTTTGCCGGTTTACACGTTTTAAGCTTTAAAAATTTGTTTTTATGTTCTTTTTAGCACAAATAATTACCCGTTTAGTCTCGGGTCTTGAAATTTTGCACAAAACTTATTTTGACAGTAAGAAATTTTATAAAAATTTTACAGATTTATTTTTTTATATTTACATTTATTTATCTATTTTTAATCATCATTAAAACACTAAATATGTCAAAAATACTAAAAGACTTTAGAAAAATCCCAAATTTTTCCGGGATGATCCCTGCCATCCTCATAACTCCCTGGAATTTTTCCAGAACCCAAAACTCATTTTTCAAGCCATTTTCACAAAAACCGAGCTAGAAAGCCCTAGAACTCGTTTTACCGAAAAGCCCCCTTAGACTTCTCCAACTGAGCTTAAATTTTGTGTGTGACTTTTATATGTTATAAAAAGCTTATCCTAAATTTTCCAGAATTTTTCATCAAGTTTAGCTATTTTTCACCATTTTTGGCCAAAACCGAGCATTAAATTCACCAAATATTCATCTTTTATCCAAAAATTACCAAAAATTCACAGATCTCATATTTTCATGTGTAGATCATCTCTGTGAAATTTCATAACCCGACTCTAAGCACACTACAATCTGTCCAAAATCACTAAATCACACGAAAACCGAACTATCTTGTGTTTTCTAGCGTTAGATCGTAAGGATCTTGGTTTCTTGCCTTTACTAGCCACTAGATACAACACTTACAAGCACAATAACACTATACCAAGCAAGTTACACTGACAATCAAACCATTTCTTTCATAGTGTCGGTTTTGATGTAAAAACAAAGGTTTTAACCGTAAAAATCCGTTCTCGACTCTTTTTACTCATTTCTTGGACCAAGATCCCTTGTATACTTGTATACATCTCTTGATCATGCAAGAGTCGGTTTCATCTCGGGTTTTCACCCGTCTTTCACTAAAAAATTCATTTTCAAAGATTCTAACCGTAAAAATTCGTTATTGACACTTTTAACTCGTTTCTTGGATCAAGATCCCGTGTATAACTTGTATACATCACTTGATCTAGCAAGGATCGGTTCCATCTCGGGTTTTCACCCATATTTCACTTGGAACCTCTTGTTCTTGCAAAACAACTCAAAATAAAGAAATCAACACCAAAGATCAAGCATTATAACATGCTTATACCTTGTGTTCTTGATTAGAAATGATGATCTTGATGAACACTTGAATGTATGGAAGGAATTGAGAGAGTTTTGATCTTGTAAAAAAGAAAAATGAATTGATAATAATGGATAGGGTGGCCGATCGGTCCACCTTATGGGGTGGGGTGGGTCCCACACATCCATTCTAGGCCACACATTCGGATTACGCAATCCGGATAATGTTGTGGATAATCTGGTTCAGTTCGTTTCTCGTTTAAACTCGTAATTCGGCTTAAAACGAGCCTAAAATGGTTGTTTTTCGGGTTAAAATAAAATTTACATAAAACCGACTTAAAAAAACTTTAAAAACTTAACCCATGACATTAAATGACTTAAAACATCGTATTGTCGGTATTTGTGCATCTTTTTCGGTTTGATCGATCGTCTCTTGCTTGGTTTGATGTTAAAGGTTTCGTTTATCGTACCGACGTACTAATAAATCGAAATCCTTTTTCTGTGCTATAATTCACTTATCCCGAAGCATTAATACTTCGAAAACATCACTAAACATTATATACTTCGTCTATAATGTAATTCCCGATTCGTTCGGGTTTCAATAATCGTTCATTGGTTATTTGTAATTCCAATACGATTCACTATATAATCGAGTATGATTCGTATTATGAATCATATATACTCGTATATACGTACTATAACTCATATAACCAATATTAAATGACACGTAAATAGTATATACCGGCTAGGGTATACCTGGATTTGCCGGAATCGTTACATTCTCCCCCCGTTATAAAAATTTCGTCCTCGAAATTTTACACGTCAACTACTTCCTTTTGAGGAAATAGGTGGGGGTATTTCTTCCGAAATTCATCCTTTCGTTCCCAAGTAAATTCTGGGCCTCGTTGCGAATTCCATCTAACTTTGACCAACGAGATCTTATTGTGTCTAAGTTGCTTGATCTTACCGTCCACTATTTCAATGGGCTCCTCTACGAAGTTGAGCTTATCATTTATTTGAACACCCTCTAAGGGTAACACCGATGTCTCATCCGCCAGACATCTTTTCAAATTTGACACATGAAACACGTTATGAACTGCACTTAGTTCCTCGGGCAGTTCTAATCGGTAAGCTACCGGACCGATTTTTGCGGTGATGCTGAATGGTCCAATGTATCTAGGGGCCAACTTCCCCGCCTTTCCAAATCTGACCACACCTTTCCAGGGTGATACTTTCAAATATACCTTTTCCCCCTTCTCAAATGACAGCGGTTTTCGACGGGTATCGGCATAACTCTTCTGCCGATCCCGCGCGGCTTTCAGGTTGTTCTTGATTTCAAGAATCTTGTTGGTCGTCTCCTGGACCAGATCCGATCTAATGACCTGCGAGTCACCCACTTCAGACCAGCAGAGTGGTGATCGGCACTTCCGTCCATATAATGCTTCATAAGGTGCTGCCTTTATACTGCTATGGTAACTGTTATTATAGGAAAATTCAACGAGTGGGAGATGTTGATCCCAGTTTCCCTTAAAGTCCAGTACGCAGGCACGAAGCAAATCCTCCAAAGTTTGAATGGTCCTCTCAGACTGACCATCGGTCTGAGGGTGGTAAGCTGTGCTTAGGTCAATACGTGTTCCCAATGCTTCTTGGACAGCTTGCCAAAGTTTGGAGGTGAAATGGCTATCCCTATCGGAGATGATCGAGATGGGGATGCCATGACGAGACACTATTTCATTTATATAAATTTGCGCAAGTCTCTCAGTGTTATAATTATTTCTAATTGGAATAAAATGTGCCGATTTGGTTAATCGATCCACGATTACCCAAATTGCATCATGTCCCTGGGATGTCTTAGGGAGGTGTGTCACGAAATCCATCGTGATTTGCTCCCATTTCCATTCGGGAATTTCCGGTTGTTGTAACATTCCAGAGGGTTTCTGGTGCTCCGCCTTAACTCTCGCACACGTCGTACACTTGCCGACGTATGTGGCTATATCCTTTTTCATACCTGGCCACCAGTAAAATTCTTTCACATCCTTGTACATTTTATCTGATCCCGGATGTATGGAATATTTTGATTTATGTGCTTCGTCCATGATCAATTCACGAAGGTCATGGAGGGTCGGAATCCAAATCCGATTTTTGAAATAGAGAATTTCGTCCACACGCTGTTCGAAATTCTTCTCGTTACAGAAAAGTCCCTCTTTTTCCAATTGGTCCCCTTTCAACGTCTCGCGTTGAGCGACTCGAATCAAATCCGAAAGGTTCGACTGGACTATCATTCCCAACGCTCGCACGCGTAGTGGCTTAACTCGATCTTTCCTACTCAAGGCATCGGCTACAACGTTAGCCTTGCCGGGGTGATATCGGATGTCACAGTCATAGTCACTCAGTAGCTCGACCCACCTTCGTTGTCTCATATTCAGTTCTTTCTGATCGAATATGTGTTGCAAACTTTTATGATCAGTGAAGATGGTGCACTTTGTACCGTAGAGATAGTGCCTCCAGATTTTAAGTGCGAAGATGACTGCTCCCAGTTCTAGGTCATGAGTGGTGTAATTTTTCTCGTGAACTTTTAATTGTCGAGAAACATAGGCTATAACCTTACTATTTTGCATCAATACGCATCCTAACCCTATCCGGGATGCGTCACAATACACGACAAAACCATCGTCTCCGTCGGGGAGACTTAAGATTGGCGCTTGGCACAATCTTTGTTTTAGTGTTTGAAACGCCGTTTCCTGCTCTTCACCCCATTCATACTTCCGATCCTTTTGAGTCAGGAGGGTTAAAGGTTGGGCGATGCTGGAAAAGTTCTCTATAAATCGACGATAGTATCCAGCTATGCCTAAGAATTGGCGGATTTCCTTTGGAGATTTAGGCGCTTGCCAATTCTTAATTGCTTCAACCTTACTCGGATCAACGTGTATTCCTTGGTGGTTTATAACGTGACCGAGGAATTGCACCTCTTGTAACCAGAAGTTACACTTGGAGAATTTTTCAAATAACTTCTCTTGATCCAGGAGCTCTAAAACTAACTTTAAGTGTTGCTCGTGCTCTTCTTTACTCTTCGAGTATATCAAAATATCGTCAATGAATACAATGACGAATTTGTCAAGATAGGGTTTACAGACTCGATTCATGAGATCCATGAATACTGCTGGCGCATTTTTTAGCCCAAAAGGCATAACTAAGAACTCGTAATGGTCGTAGCGAGTCCGGAATGCAGTTTTTGGGATATCCTCCTCCTGAATCTTAACCTGATGGTATCCCGATCTAAGATCTATTTTTGAAAAGTAGCTCGCACCTTGTAGTTGGTCGAACAGATCATCGATTCGGGGGAGAGGATACCTATTTTTGATTGTCAACTTGTTCAATTCCCTGTAATCAATGCACATTCTAAGGCTCCCGTCCTTCTTTTTCACGAATAAAACAGGTGCACCCCACGGGGAATAACTGGGACGTATAAATCCTTTATCCAACAATTCCTGCAACTGGTTGGATAATTCTTGCATCTCGGATGGTGCAAGTCGGTAGGGCGCCTTAGCAACAGGGCCAGCTTGAGGTAACAGATCGATTCTGAATTCGACCTGTCGGGTTGGCGGTAATCCAGGAAGTTCCTCTGGAAAAACTTGTGGAAATTCGCGTACCACGAGAATATCGTCCACCCGTTTTTCCTCAGAATCAGTGGCCGTCAGGCTCGCTAGATACGCCACACATCCCTGACGTATATATTTCAACACCTTGAGGTGGGATATAAATGGTATCATGGTGCCGGATTTTTCTCCCTGCACTAATACCTCCTCGTCATCCGACACCCGGATCTTGACGGTTTTCTTTTCACAGTTTATTTCTACCCTGTTACGTGCCAACCAATCCATTCCCACTATCACGTCAAAACTACCCAATTCTACCGGTAACAAGTCAATCAGGAAGGATTGCTCGTTCAGAATAAAAGGGCAATTCCGAACTATCCGATTAACTATCATGGTTTTACCGTTAGCGACTTCTACGGTGTAAGGTTCTATGGTTTCGCCAATAGGAAGGTTTGCTATC
Source organism: Bidens hawaiensis (assembly GCF_021521415.1). Taxonomy (NCBI): domain Eukaryota; kingdom Viridiplantae; phylum Streptophyta; class Magnoliopsida; order Asterales; family Asteraceae; genus Bidens; species Bidens hawaiensis. The sequence goes on from NW_027491759.1 coordinate 176,434, forward strand.
GAAAGGAATCTAACGGAGACAAAACTTCTATCGGCGCCTTTATCAAATAATACAGAAGCGTAATGATCAGAGACGAGGAAGGTACCTGTCACTACGCTGGGGTCCTGGCGTGCCTCGTTCGCCCCCATCACAAATGCTCGGCCTCGCGCCGGATTGGGCGACGATGCCTGACCCGTGAGTTGTCTCCCGCTTCCTCCCTGGTTCAGTTTCGGGCAGTTCCTTTTGAAGTGATCCGTGCTGCCGCATTCGTAGCAAGCATGGCTGGTGGTCACCATCTGGTTTCCTTGCGGGTTCTGCTGTCGGGCTGGTTGAGTCCTAAATGGTTGCGCACGAATAGGTTGCGGTTGTCGGTTCAGGTTGTTCAGATTTGTCTTACAATTTGGTGCGTAGTGTCCAATCCTGCCACACCGGTGGCACACCACCTCTTTGCACACGCCACTATGGTGGTAACCACATTTCCCGCACTTAGGAAACGTTCCCTTCTGCGGTTCTTGCCTTCCGCCCGAACTAGTCATGGCATAGCTCTGGGCAGCGGGCCTAGCTCGTTTGCTTTGCTGCTTTTCCTGGATTCTATGATCATGTGTACCCCGTTTTCCCCCAGCGGATTCTCCTGTCACCTTTAGTGATCCGCTCCGCAAGAAATCATACGTGACAATGCCAGCCTGTGTCACTGCACTTTCATACGTCTTCGTCTCTGGGGTGACCAACCACGGTACTAATCGTGACAGTTCATTAAACCGGTTGGTATAACCCAAGTGGTCCGCCCCCTTCATCTCCAGATTCCACAACTCATTTTCCAGTTTCTGCAATTCATTCTTTGGGCAGAAATGTTCCAACACAAGAGCCTTAAGCTCTGTCCAGGTCATGTGGTTTGTCGCCGCCTGACCTCGAGTCTGTACTATGGTGTTCCACCATGTCAAGGCATGGTCGGTGAATGTACAGGTGGCGTACTTAACGACACAATCCTCGGGACAGTTGCTGATATTCACCACTGATTCTATTTTCTCTATCCATTAAACTAACCCATTCGGTCCTTCAGACCCGCTAAACTCTAATGGCTTGCACAACATAAAATCCTTGATCGAACATCCCCTGGATGCACGAATTGGTTCAGTACGGTTTGTCTCCACCGTAGGTATAGGGCCATTGCTGTCAGTAACGACCACCCTAGGCGGTGCGTCATTACTCGGAATAGTGTTATCATTCCTTGGAGGGTTAGCATTTTGTTCCCCGTCATTATTTATGGGCGTTTGATTGCTCGGATGGGTTGGATTGGTCGAGTTGTTAATACTGGCGGCGATGCGCGATACTATATCCGGTATCGCCGCCTCCAACTGTTGAGCAATCAAACGGCTCACATCTACTTCCGATATTTTCGTTGATCGTTTCGGTGCCATTCTACACAACATCAAGAAATACATATAATCAATACCATCTCAAATTATAAAACACAATACATATTTCATTCATTAGTAAACATTGATACATATTACACAAACATCAGTTTACATACTTTCCAGTCAACATTACACAACTAAGTTTTAATACAAGGGCCCTATGTCGGTATCATCTCGACATAACCCGTAAAAGGGTCAGTGCTTGAATGATACCCAAAAGTATCTATAAAGATATGCCCCAAAAGAGACCCACCCTAGGGGCCAGTGGTTGTATCATAACTAAACAAGATTCACTCCATGTTAGTATCACCACTAACTACTTACACAGAGTATCAAAAAAATGGTCCCTGTCTATCCCCAAACCCAAAACAACTAAACATGGTGGTAAACCAACCCCACCAACATCGCCACCAGCACCACTAACACCGCCATCAGAACCCGAACCCGACTCTCCAACCGGTCCAGCATCCATTGGGAGTATGAGCACTCCCTCTTCAGTTGGGCTATTGCATACTGATGATCCAGTATGCAATCGCCCAGGTACATTCTCCTTTGGACCCCCACCGTCAAGGCGGCGGAGTGCTCGTTCACCTGTTCGGTGAGCGTTCGGAGCCAGGCCGCGGCATCCCGTTCCTGCCTCGGGAGACCCCACACTGGTAGAGTCGCAGGTTCAGGACGAGAGCTAGAGGACTCGCCCCTACGAATAGCAGGTCTGGGTGGGGGCGAGATAGGTCGGACCAGTGGAATACTGATCCGCGCCGTGAGGCGTGGTCCGAATCCAGGGGGTGCAGGAGCGACCTGTGGTGCGGGTGGGGTCGGGGATCGGCCATCCTAGCTGAGGAGGACTGGCCGGAATTCCTCAAGCTAGCCTCGGAAGGCTCGGTGCTGGATGCTACAAGAGGGCTCCCGGAGTCCCCGGAGCTGACCTCCTCCGGGTCCTCCTCGAACGATGCACTGGGGGTTCTTGACATATTACCTGCACACAAGTTAACAAACATATAGTTCTTCCCATAGTGTAAATCATAATAAAATTAATATGCACTTACTTATACAACTTGACTACATAACAATATTATCACATATTTGCACATATGTTGCCAATTTTACCTATTAAAGTCCCTCGTGACTTCCCCTGAATTCCCTCGTGTAGACAAGTCTGTTATTATGTTCCGGACCATAATAACCCACTTGTCCATCCAAGTTCATCCTGATCTCGTCACAATATATATTTAGTTGATATTCAGATCCTATAATATTTGAGCTACTGGTTATATTTTAGGTATCTTTTAAAGACATCCTAATTCTTTATAACCAATGGCTCTGATACCAAGTTCTGTAACACCCCGTAACCGCAGCGAAAACGTACACGGGATGCAACAGACACATCTGATATCAACAGCCTTGCTTATAAAGAAAATACCACTACATTAGTTTATATCATATTACATTGTTGCTAGTTTCGTTACTGTCTAGGTGTTACACTCAAGTTTTACCGATAAGACATTAATATATTCATTACAAAATATAGATCAGCAAGCTTCTAACAAGTAGCACAGATCATTAAGCACATATCAATCATTCCAACTTGGGCATACCTAGAAAACATGTAAAGAAAACGGGTCAACTACGAATAGTTGGTGAGTTTCACTAATTTAAATAAACACTGACAGATCATTTTAATAATCATTTATTAAACAATGTAATTATGCGGGAAACTATGTTTCCCCAGAACATTTATAACCTCTGGGAACTAAGTTACCCCAGAACAATAATAACCTCCGGGAACTATGTTACCCCAGAACAATAATAACCTCTGGGAACTATGTTACCCCAGAATAATAATAACCTCTGAGAACTATGTTACCCCAGAACAATAATAACCTCTGGGAACTATGTTACCCCAGAATAATAATAACCTCTGGGAACTATGTTACCCCAGAACAATAATAACCTCTGGGAACTATGTTACCCCAGAACAATAATAACCTCTGGGAACTATGTTACCCCAGAACAATAATAATAACCTCTGGGAACTATGTTACCCCAGAACAATCCCACACGATAAACAATTTATATATTCTATGCATCAAACCATATATATATTTAAATATACAAGTGTTTCCATACGATCAGTATGTACTTAAATACTTTAATAAATACATGCTTTCCGCCCCGGGAAAATATTTAAAACAGTTCAGTAAAAGGGGCTCGTGAAAACTCACCTTTTTGTGAGTCGGGACGTGATACAATGAACTGCTATAAGCCTGGATCTGTAATATAATATCTAGTCGTTACTATATAATTCCCATAAATTAAATACGTGTCAATCGGTACATCTGGGGACATTGTTAACCCATTACTGTACTCGATCCGGGGACAATGTTAACCCCGTGACACTCCTAAGGACTCAGATTGTGCCATTACTTAGAGTCTGACGGTCAAAATTATCATTTTTATGTTTTCCTTGATTTGCGTGCCTAGCACGGTTATCCGTTTTTAGTTTCAAAAATGAGTTTGTTCACAACCGACCCAAAAATGGTGTTTGACTGTTATTTTAGTTAAAGTGATGAAATTAGAGCTCGGTTTGGTCACCCCGTTTGGCCGCGGGGCCCGTTTCCGTCATTTAGGTGTCGGAAACAGTAAAATCGGGTAAAATTACCCAAATCATCCGAATTATTTTCGGATGATTTACTTTTATTTAATTTACTTAGTATTATGAAAATGGTCCATTTTTAGGTTTTTATATACCAGTCAGCTCGCTTATGCGAGTTTTGCCGGTTTACACGTTTTAAGATTTAAAAATTTGTTTTTATGTTCTTTTTAGCACAAATAATTACCCGTTTAGTCTCGGGTCTTGAAATTTTGCACAAAACTTATTTTGACAGTAAGAAATTTTATATAAATTTTACAGATTTATTTTTTATATTTACATTTATTTATCTATTTTTAATCATCATTAAAACACTAAATATGTCAAAAATACTAAAAGACTTTAGAAAAATCCCAAATTTTTCCGGGATGATCCCTGCCATCCTCATAACTCCCTGGAATTTTTCCAGAACCCAAAACTCATTTTTCAAGCCATTTTCACAAAAACCGAGCTAGAAAGCCCTAGAACTCGTTTTACCGAAAAGCCCCCTTAGACTTCTCCAACTGAGCTCAAATTTTGTGTGTGACTTTTATATGTTATAAAAAGCTTATCCTAAATTTTCCAGAATTTTTCATCAAGTTTAGCTATTTTTCACCATTTTTTGCCAAAACCGAGCATTAAATTCACCAAATATTCATCTTTTATCCAAGAATTACCAAAAATTCACAGATCTCATATTTTCATGTGTAGATCATCTCTGTGAAATTTCATGACCCGACTCTAAGCACACTACAATCTGTCCAAAATCACTAAATCACACGAAAACCGAACTATCTTGTGTTTTCTAGCGTTAGATCGTAAGGATCTTGGTTTCTAGCCTTTGCTAGCCACTAGATACAACACTTACAAGCACAATAACACTATACCAAGCAAGTTACACTGACAATCAAACCATTTCTTTCATAGTGTCGGTTTTGATGTAAAAACAAAGGTTTTAACCGTAAAAATCCGTTCTCGACTCTTTTTACTCATTTCTTGGACCAATATCCCTTGTATACTTGTATACATCCCTTGATCATGCAAGAGTCGGTTTCATCTTGGGTTTTCACCCGTCTTTCACTTGGAAATTCATTTTCAAAGATTCTAACCGTAAAAATTCGTTATTGACACTTTTAACTCGTTTCTTGGATCAAGATCCCGTGTATAACTTTTATACATCACTTGATCTAGCAAGGATCGGTTCCATCTCGGGTTTTCACCCATATTTCACTTGGAACCTCTTGTTCTTGCAAAACAACTCAAAATAAAGAAATCAACACCAAAGATCATGCATTATAACATGCTTATACCTTGTGTTCTTGATTAGAAATGATGATCTTGATGAACACTTGAATGTATGGAAGGAATTGAGAGAGTTTTGATCTTGTAAAAAAGAAAAATGAATTGATAATAATGGATAGGGTGGCCGATCGGTCCACCTTATGGGGTGGGGTGGGTCCAACACATCCATTCTAGGCCACACATTCGGATTACGCAATCCGGATAATGTTGTGGATAATCTGGTTCAGTTCGTTTCTCGTTTAAACTCGTAATTCGGCTTAAAACGAGCCTAAAATGGTTGTTTTTCGGGTTAAAATAAAATTTACATAAAACCGACTTAAAAAAACTTTAAAAACTTAACCCATGACATTAAATGACTTAAAACATCGTATTGTCGGTATTTGTGCATCTTTTTCGGTTTGATCGATCGTCTCTTGCTTGGTTTGATGTTAAAGGTTTCGTTTATCGTACCGACGTACTAATAAATCGAAATCCTTTTTCTGTGCTATAATTCACTTATCCCGAAGCATTAATACTTCGAAAACATCACTAAACATTATATACTTCGTCTATAATGTAATTCCCGATTCGTTCGGGTTTCAATAATCGTTCATTGGTTATTTGTAATTCCAATACGATTCACTATATAATCGAGTATGATTCGTACTATGAATCATATATACTCGTATATACGTACTATAACTCATATAACCAATATTAAATGACACGTAAATAGTATATACCGGCTAGGGTATACCTGGATTTGCCGGAATCGTTACATTTCATAACTAAGCTACCTCGTACAGCTAAGCATCATGATACCATTTGGGTGATAGTTTGACCAAAAGTGCTCACTTTCTGCCTATACAAGAGGCTATCTTGTCAGAAAAGTTAGCAAGTTTGTTCATCAAAGAGGTTGTAACTAAGCATGGGGTACCGTTATCGATTGTGTCTGATAGAGATACTCGTTATACTTCGACGTTCTGGAAGAAGTTCCATGAAGCTATGGATATATGATTGAACATCAGTAAGACGTATCATCCTCAAACAGATGGACAGTCTGAAAGGATGATCCAAACCCTTGAGGATATGCTACGTGATAATGTTTTAGACTTTGGAGGAAGTTGGGATGATCATCTGCATCTGGCAGAGTTCTCATATAACAACAGCTACCATTTAAGTATTGGTATGCCACCATTTGAAATGTTGTATGGAAAACGATGTAGGACTCCGGTATGTTGGGGAGAGATTGGTCAAAAAGAGATGGGGAGTTTGGAAGTTGTTCAAGAAACTTCTTCCAGGTTTGATCAAACCAAGGCAAGAATGAAAGCTGCTCAAGACCGTCAGAAGCCGTATGTTGATAAGCGGCGACGACCGATTGAGTTTAACGTTGGTGACAATGTGATGCTCAAGGTCTCACCTTGGAAAGGAATTATCCGTTTTAAGAAGAGGGGAAAGTTGAGTCCGAGGTACATTGGACCGTTTAAGATTGTAGATCGTGTGGGTGAAGTGGCTTATAAGCTAGATTTGCCCGAGGAGTTAGAAGGAATTAATTCAACCTTCCATGTTTCTCATATGAGGAAATGTCTAACTGATAACACGTCTCATTTGCCATTGGTAGATATTGAGGTTGATGAATGGTTGAACTACATTGAGCAAGGTAAAGCAACTTCTTCACAAGGTTATACCCTTATTGAAAGTGATATGGAAGCATGGCAAATGATCGGACACTACTTGGGAAGCTTAGGAAGAGATGCGTAAGTTTTACCCATATCTGTTTTAGTGATAGTCCCCGAAACCTCTTTTAGGAGGGAAGACTTGTAACATCCTAAAATTTATATTAATAAATAGAAAGGAATTATGTTCGTTTAATGCGGGTCAATATTTAATTGATATTAAATATAATAAAAGTATGGACTTGGGTGGAGAAAAGTGGAATAAGGGATGGGATGGGCCTTAGGTCCATGGGCTTAAGAGAGTATAAATACTCCCTTAAACCTCCCTAAAACCCTAAAATCCTCATTCTTATTTTCCTTATTCTCTACACACTCTAAAACACACACATACACCACCATTCACTACCGCAAGAAAGAAAACGAAGATCCGAGACCGAAACCAAGATAGATCTTGTTAGATCTTTGATATGCAAGCAAGATACAAGATTCTAGCTCATAACCGAAGCTAACCATAGTCAAAAAAACGTATAAAGGCATGTTCTTTATCTTTAAAGAATACGTTTTTTGTGAACGGTTTGCCCCAAAACTTAGCCCCTAGAGTAGATCGGGCATAAACGAACCATAAAGTCACAAACATGATGTGTAAAATGGAGTTAACGGACTTATGGGAATATACAGCTAATAAAAGAAACCCTAGATCTAACCTTTAATGTTTTAAACCCATAAAGGTTCAAGCTTTATGGATAACAAGGATAGGTCTTAGCCGAGCACGGTTAGAGAAACGTTTATGGGACGAGCTAGGACCATAATAGGGGTTTAAACGACTAAAACATGGGTTGATGACGGGATAATAGGCCGAACTGCTTCAGCTCATTCGATTACAATGTTAAAAATCGAATAAAATGATTTTTTTCTATTACACTGTCAGAATTCGATTACAACAAAGGGATTCAATTACAAGTGAACTCGATTACCTTATGTCTATTCGAATACATTGGTAAGACTCGAATACATGCTTTCATTCGAATACAATAGCATGACTCGAATACATGGATCGATTAGCATACATGACTCTACTCACATGCAATGTAAATCGAATACATTGTGGTACTCGCATACAAGGTATACTCGAATACATATATATATTTCTAATACAGGTAAGACTCGATTACAATACACGAGTTCGAAATACATATATGATTCGATTACTATATATACATTCGATTACAGGGGTCTAACTCAATTACATACATCATGTTTGCACACATTGATACACTCGATTACATCGTGCCAATCGAATACAATGTGTATACTCGCTTACATATGATATATTTGCATACAAAACATATGATTGATTACTATGTAACTCGAATACTAGGACATTCGATTACATGGTCGAATTCTATTACATATGTATACCCTCGCATACAAGGTATAACCAGGTTACCTCAAGGGATCTGAATGCATACAACATGCTCGAATATATTTTGGACTCGCATACATATGATACATTCAAATACAAATTGAATTCTAAGTAAAATGTAATCTAATACAAAGCCATGCTTATGAATACAAAAGAAAAGAAAGACAAGAATACTAAAGTAACTGAATACCCAACATTTGAATACATTAGTTCTTAAGGATAAAATATTCTAAGAAAAATGTATTATAAAACAAGACCATTAAAATAACCAGACTTAGCCATTTTGGCTGAAATTTGGATAATATGAATAGGATAAGTATTGATACATGCAATTAATGTACAGTCAGCCGAGCTCAGTTAACGAAAGGATTAAAGATAAACGGAGAATGAAACAGGATCCAGGTGAGTTTCTAGCCCCATTTCGTTGTTATGTTTTCAGGGCTGTGTGCATACTCGATGTGATAGTTAATACACTTAGCTTAAATGGTAAGTGTATGCCATGAATGATTTATATGTTAATTAATATATGTCTTGAATGTGAATGAAAGCTTGTTCGTACGTGAACGATCTTTGGATATTGCACGTATTGACAAGGAGGGTATGTATATGAAAGATAAATGTATACGAAAGATATATGTATGACACATGAGTATGTATGAATGTTAAAGAAAGTATATATATGTTATGGGTATTTAAAGACAGTATGTATGTGTGTGGAGGAAGTAAGGGATCAGACCCTAATAATATCTGAGATAGAGAAGTAAGGAATCAAAGCCTAATAATATCAAAGATAGACAAGGAGAGAGAGATCAGACCCTAACAATATCTGAGATAGACAAGAAAAGAGGGATCAGACCTTAACAATATCTGAGATAGAAAATAGAGGGATGAGACCCAAATAAGATCTGAGATAGAAAAGGAAAGGATCAGACCCTAATAATATCTGAGATAGAAATGACAGTAAGAATATAGTATAGAAGTAATAAAGTATGAATATATGTATGAAATGAAAGTAATAAGTAAAGTATTTAATGTGTATCTTTAGATGCATATATGAAGGTAAGTGTATGTATTGTATTATGTATGATTAACTAGAACTCACTCAGCGTAGCTGACTTTTAGTATGCACGCATGTGAGTAGGATGAGGCATGTAGCTTGAGCAGGGCACATGGCGGTTAAATAAAGAAGCTGACATCTGAAGACTCTAGATGTTTTTATGATTTGATGTTTAATTTTAAAGACAAGATGTTTCTTTAAAGACAAGTTATGAAGTATTATGAATGTTTAATGAAAGTTTTATTTTCCGCGTAAAGTTTTAAATAACTCTGATATTTAGAACTGTCTTTACGAGTAAATCCAACGTCCAAAGTAGGGCACCGGTAACGGGGCCTTACAGTTAAGGATTTGGTATGTTATGCAGAAATTGCAAAGTGGTCCTCGGATTATGGGAATGGAAACAATAAGGGGTTAAAGTTTGGTTTAGGTTAATTTTGTATATTTTTCAAAGTTAAATTTATATAATAATAAATAATAATAATAATAATAATAATAATAATAATTATTATTATTAATATTATTATTGTTATTATTATTATTATAAACAGTATGATAAATAGAAAGATAAATTATATTTTATATTGATTTAAATTTCCCGAAAATGAAAACGGGCAGGGTAAAATGGTATGTGTTTATTATCGAAAGATCCGAGTTGTTACAGATTGGTTGTCTAAGTTGGAAGCTTATATAGTGTGTAAGAGTAGGTTGATATGATTTGTTTAAAACTCGATTCGATCGGTTCAAACTTCAGTTTTCTAATGAGGTTTTTAGTAAAGGCTTATTGGTTTGAAGCTCGATCCCAACCAGGGGCTCCGCCCCTTGGACCCTGCTAGGGGCTGCCCCCTAGACCCCACTACTAGGGGCGCTGCCCCCGGACACTCGTTAGCTAGGGGTTACGCTAACCTAAAAGTATGATATAGTTAGAATTAGTTAATTGATACTTATAGTAATTACACAGTTAGATATGCACAACTAAGGAGGGGTATTGTAGTTAACCCTGAGAGGCACAGGACACAGGTGACTTTCTAGTCCTATTTTCTTGTTATGTTTTAAAGGCTGTGTGCATATGTGAATGCTTGACAAATGGTATAGAAAATTTTAAGAGTTTGCATGAAAGTATGTAAATATACAAGTAATGAAATGAATGTATGACTTTATGTTTGTATGGAAAGATGGGCACCAGACCCTAATGATATTCGAGGATGAAGAGCACCGGACCCTAGTAATATCCGAGGATGAAGGGCTCCGGACCCTAATAATATCAGAGGATGAAGTGCACCAGACCCTAATAATATCTGAGGTATGTAGGGCGAAATGCTCTTCATAATGTAAGGATAGTTATGCATGTACCACGTATATTAAAGCAAGAAATTATGTAAGAAAGAATGTATGTATGTATGGAAGAATGATAAACAGGTTAAGTATGTAATATGTACATTCGGGTATGTATATATATGTGACTGTAAATGATATTGCCTGATTAACTAGAACTCACTCAGCGTAGCTGACGTTTAGTATGCACACAAGTAAATAGGTTAAGGGAGATAGCTTTAGGATGGCACACGGTATGGACTGAGCGGCATGCGTCTAGAGAAGAAGACATGATGTTTTACTTTTATGTTTTAGGTTGAGACAATTTGTGATGTTTTGAGAGAATTATTCTATGGGTTGTAAGAAATGGTTGCCTTTTATTATTTCAGCGAAAAGTTTTAATTTACTCTTATGAGTAAATCCAATGCTAAATTAAGGCACCGGGACCGTGGCCTTACCATTTACTCGCTCTAGTGACACGTATCAGAACCGGTACCCTACCTGCACGCAATACTATGCATCTTACCACATGTTTTACACGGCTTTCTCTCCCACACCTTTTGCTTCTTATCCTTGGGATTCCACATCTGAGTACCTTGTAACTTAGCAGGAGCCACCCACTTCTTCTCTTTCTTCTCTTCCACCATCACATCGTCCACCTCTAGGACGTCATAAACCATTTGTGCAAGTTCAACATCATAGTCAAAAGTAGTTGGTTTACTAGTCCTGACTAGTATGCGGACATTCTATGGGAGTCCTCTGATGTAGCATTCTTTTTTACATTAACAGTCCTTTACTAAAAGTTCATATAGAAAACTGACTTTCCATGATTCTGGGTTAAGTTTAAACCAATTGACTCGAGTATAAATTCCTATCGAATTGAGTATGAAATTCCAACTGAATCGAGTCTAAAATTCCAATCGAATCGAGTCTAAAAATCCAATTGAATCGAGTTTAAAATTCCTATCGAATCGAGTCCCAAGTTCCAATTGAGTTTCTCCAGAAATCGATTCAAACATGGTTTTTCGTGTCCTTTCTTCCAAATCACATCCTTACATCCCGTTAGGCCTGTTAAAATAACATGTTCTGGGCCATAACGACTTCATTTACGCATTCCAACACGGTCCAAACATCACCCGCTCATCCCGTTTCATCCTAACCATCTTACTTACGTTCAAGTTTATATTTTTCTTACCCAATAAGGTCTAATTTTCCTTAGTGTCAAATCCTAGGGCAAATCAAACTCAAAAACGTAACCTTTAACCTAAAACGTACCTTTTTAGTTCACCTCTAGCTTCGGGTTTGGATTCAACACGCAAATCTAGACGTGTTTCTTTTTGTCTGATGATGCTCGAACATAAAATCCAACCTTTCTTCAGCTCGGATCTAGGTCTGAAATGATGAGAGTGTTTTGTGTGTGTTTTTTAGAGTGTTATGGAGGCTGGAGGAATGAAATGAGCGTTTTAGGGTTTTATGGAGGTTTAAGGGTGTTTATATACCCTTAAGCCCATCGACCTCAGGCCGATCACCATCCCTTATTCCACATTTTATTGTCCAATCACACATTCTATTCTTTATATTTAACCTTAACTAAATAATAGCACACCTTTAATTAAACTATATTCTTTTTATTTATTGTTATCAAAAGTAGAATGTTACACCGTTAGTAAATAAATAATTTTTACCTTTGAGAAAACATTGCATGTTTAATTATCATGAAGAATCTTCTAGTTCTTTAGTATTTCACATCATTGACTCGGTGTGGTCTAACCAATCATGGCAACTAATAGATTAAACATGACTCATAAACTTCTGGTTTATGATCGTAAATGTTTTTTGCTTATTTAACACAAGATAGAGAATATGAGAGAATAATTTGCTATCATTTTGAATGATTACGTTCTATCAATTTATATCTCCGTATTTTGTTCTCATATATGATCAATGCCTTTGCCACTTACGATGGTCGGTCTCATTATTAACCTGAATATACTTAAATATCCAATGGTCGATCTTACCATTAACGTGACCATAAGTACAATTTTATTAATGCTCACAACGATCAATACATCTCACATTCACTTCAGCAAACGGAGTAAAACTTCGTGGTTTTAATTACATCTCTGATACATGATATGAAGTCACCAAACATGATATACTCTTTCAAAAATATTTCTACTTCATGATCGTAATTAAGGTGTGACAAACAAAAACTGTCTTATCCCTTTTCCTCATAAATCATTTCAAGATGATTGCTAACGAAGCTAAATATAAAATAAAATATATTATCAATTATAATTATATTCATGATGCCGTTATACTCATTAAATGTAATACTTAATTGCTCCATTTATTATTCATTCTATCGGCCTATATCACAAATATATAAAATCAAATATTATAATTGACATAACCACACATTTAATGAGTATAATGGCATCATGAATATAATTAGGATGATAGCTAATCTGAATGAGCAATTAAGCATTTATATTATAGAAATTTAATCAAGCATTACATATATGCTTAATTGACGTATATGAATATGTATATGAATTATGAAATCAAGTATTTAGTAAATCTGATTTTTTCTTTTCAACGAGGCAAAAGGAATAATTTATATTGACCACCTTTAAAAATGCTTATATAAATATTAGTAGATTTATGAATGAATTTTATTGTGATAAACAAATATTTATGTTTTTCTATAATCTATATGATAGACAATATCTACAATTTATTAAAATTAGTGATTTATATTTCGAACATAACTTGAAAATTAAAATTACATATTAAATTCATCTGCATATCATATATTAATGAAAGGACATGAAAATTCAAAATCTTTGTTTTTTCATTTCCTTTCCCATGTTTTTCACTAATTCAAATGAGTTACCACTTATTAGTTGTTACTACATCGCCTCTTCGATGTATATTTTAATACAATAAAATTAACAACCAGAATATTAGAAATTACAGTTGGTGAGTTATTTATTTAAATTAGGTTTTAACTTTTAAGATAAATGTCGTCGGAGTTTCATACCCAAAGCCCACAAAGTCCAAGAACTATTTTACAATTAAAGTTAAAAGCAAAATTGGGATTACCTTTGTGATGGGAAAGACGGCTTTGTTGAGAACTTAGAGATCCAATTCCAAAAGCAGCTCGTGTTGATAACGTGTTGTGAAAAAAGTTAATTAACAAAGCAATAAGAGAAAGAGATTTGTAGAACTATGTTTATGAGTAAATCCGACGTAAGATGCAGGGCACCGAGATCGGAGCCTTACAGAGATGTAGGGCACCGAGACCGGAGCCTTACAGAGTTGTAGGGAGAAAATGAGAGATTTTATTAATAAAGTGTGTATTACAATTAGGTATAATAAGATATATATATTAAAGAAGATAACTTTAACAATAAACCCTAATCCCCTCCTCCTCTCCACTGCCGCCCAACTCCCCCACCGAACCCCGTCGCTCCACAGCCGCCCAACTCCCCCACCGAACCCCGTCGCTCCACAGCCGCTCAACTCCCCCACCGCTGCAACCCTGTCGCTCCAATGCTCCAGCGCTACCGCCCCCACCGCTGCAACCCCGCCGCCGCCGCTCCACTGCTCCAGCGCCGCCGCCGGCCTCTCTTCCCCATATCAAGTTTAATTTCATAATTACCTTTTGTTACTTCTCACCTCTTCTAATCTAATTACCTTTTGTTACTTCTCACCTTAGATTTTTAAAGTTCAGATTGTTAGATTTTGTTAGTTTGTTGTTAGTTTTGTTGGATTTTGTTAGATTGTTAAAGTTTTAGATTGTTAGATTTTGTAGTTTTTGGTTAATTTTGTTAATTGTTAAAGATTTTGGTTAATTTTGTTAGATTTTGATTAGTTTGTAGAAAGTTTAGGTTTGTTGAATATTGTTAATACTTTGTTGTTGAATAAAGTTTGTAGTGTTTTGTTAATTGTTAAAGGTTTTTGTTAGTTTTGTTAGATTTGGATTAGTTTGTAGAAAGTTTAGGTTTGTTTAATATTGTTAATACTTTGTTGTTGAATAAAGTTTGTAGTGTTTTGTTAATTGTTAAAGGTTTTTGTTAGTTTTGTTAGATTGTTATTAGTTTGTAGAAAGTTTAGGTTTGTTGAATATTGTTAATACTTTGTTGTTGACTAAAGTTTGTAGTGTTTTGTTAATTGTTAAAGGTTTTTGTTAGTTTTGTTAGATTGTTATTAGTTTGTAGAAAGTTTAGGTTTGTTGAATATTGTTAATACTTTGTTGTTGAATAAAGTTTGTAGTGTTTTGTTAATTGTTAAAGGTTTTTGTTAGTTTTGTTAGATTGTTATTAGTTTGTAGAAAGTTTAGGTTTGTTGAATATTGTTATTACTTTGTTGTTGAATAAAGTTTGTAGTGTTTTGTTAATTGTTAAAGATTTTTGTTAATTTTGTTAGATTTTGATTAGTTTGTAGAAAGTTTAGGTTTGTTGAATATTGTTAATACTTTGTTGTTGAATAAAGTTTGCAGTGTTTTGTTAATTGTTAAAGGTTTTTGTTAGTTTTGTTAGATTTTGATTAGTTTGTAGAAAGTTTAGGTTTGTTGAATATTGTTAATACTTTGTTGTTGAATAAAGTTTGTAGTGTTTTGTTAATTGTTAAAGGTTTTTGTTAGTTTTGTTAGATTTTGATTAGTTTGTAGAAAGTTTAGGTTTGTTGAATATTGTTAATACTTTGTTGTTGAATAAAGTTTGTAGTGTTTTGTTAATTGTTAAAGGTTTTTGTTAGTTTTGTTAGATTGTTATTAGTTTGTAGAAAGTTTAGGTTTGTTGAATATTGTTAATACTTTGTTTTTGAATAAAGTTTGTAGTGTTTTGTTAATTGTTAAAGGTGTTTGTTAGTTTTGTTAGATTGTTATTAGTTTGCAGAAAGTATATGTTTGTTGAATATTGTTAATACTTTGTTGTTGAATAAAGTTTGTAGTGTTTTGTTAATTGTTAAAGGTTTTTGTTAGTTTTGTTAGATTGTTATTGGTTTGTAGAAAGTTTAGGTTTGTTGAATATTGTTAATACTTTGTTGTTGAATAAAGTTTGTAGTGTTTTGTTAATTGTTAAAGGTTTTTGTTAGTTTTGTTAGATTGTTAATAGTTTGTAGAAAGTTTAGGTTTGTTGAATATTGTTAATACTTTGTTGTTGAATAAAGTTTGTAGTGTTTTGTTAATTGTTAAAGGTTTTTGTTAGTTTTGTTAGATTGTTATTAGTTTGTAGAAAGTTTAGGTTTGTTTAATATTGTTAATACTTTGTTGTTGAATAAAGTTTGTAGTGTTTTGTTAATTGTTAAAGGTTTTTGTTAGT
Source organism: Bidens hawaiensis (assembly GCF_021521415.1). Taxonomy (NCBI): domain Eukaryota; kingdom Viridiplantae; phylum Streptophyta; class Magnoliopsida; order Asterales; family Asteraceae; genus Bidens; species Bidens hawaiensis. The sequence goes on from NW_027491759.1 coordinate 192,535, forward strand.
TTTGTTAGATTGTTATTAATTTGCAGAAAGTATAGGTTTGTTGAATATTGTTATTAGTTGTTGTTGAATAAAGTTTGTAGAAAGTTTAGGTTCCATGAATTGTTGTTTTAATAGAATTGTTGTTTCTTGTTAGTTGATCATAAAAATGGGAGACAAACAACAATGGTCGAATGAGCCAATAAAATGTTTATTAGAAACATGCATTGAAGAGATAAACACCGTGGGTAAAAAAGGGTTGAGTTTGCACAAAGACTCATGGGCTAAGGTAATAAGTGTTTTTAAGGAAAAGTTTGGATTGGATTTGTCTCAAAAACAAGTGAAAAACGCGTATGATAATCTTAAAGCCAAATACATAGGATGGTTGTATTTGAAAAACAAAACCGGCAACATCTACAACCCTCAAACAAATACCTTTACCTTAACGAACGAGGAATGGGAAGAATTTAAGAAGGTATGTTCATATATTTTTATGTTTTAACATATGTCTCTACCTTAAGGTCCACCTCCTAGTTTATTTTTTAACATCTATCATTAATCTTTTAGGGGCATGTGAAAGCTGCATTCTTAAAAACAACTCCATTAGCATTTTCGGAACTTTGTGCACAACTGTTTGATAATAATATTGCCACGGGGAATCGCAAGTGGACCTCAACCCAAACATCAGTGGTTGGATCATCCTCTTCTCATCGGCTCCAATCGGTCCAACAACTGATGATTATGGACAACATTTTTGTCGACACAGAAGATGATGCTGACACTAATTCTACTACCGGGCCTACTACCGAGCCTACTTTCGAGCCTACTCTCGAGCTTTCCCCCAAAAGGGCTAAAACCTCAAAACCATCATCATCTGTCACTTTTGAGGATTTAGCAATTGACATGCAAAATGCTTTGCGACATTTGACTAGAGAAAAACCTCAAAAAACGCGCGGTAGTTACAACAGTTGCTAAGTGTTCTGAGAAGTTAAATTTGGTTGGGTTAGACCCAGCGAACCCTCTATATTTGGTTGCTTTTCATATTTTTGGAATGTCCACGGACATGAGAGAGGCGTGGATGGCATTGCCAAATATTCTCTACGTGTTAAAAGGGTGGATCGAGATGACGGCTAAAAATTTAGGACTTATGAAGTAGTTTTTGTTTTGTTGAAAACATTATTTATTTTTGGTGTATGTTTTTTTAGTTATGTTGAAAACCATCTATGCTTTTTGGTTATGTTGAACACATAATATGTTATTTTATGGCTATGTGACATGGTTGTTTATGCTTTATGATAATGGTTGCTTTGTTATGGCTATGTGACATGGTTGTTTATGTTTTATTAACAGGTTCATAATGAATAATGATGAGAAAATACTTCTAGTAGTTGTTATGTACTTGTATATCCGCTTTTTTTAGAAGAGGGGTTTGAAACTAAAACGAGACAATTATTCGGCAATCACGGGACATAGATACACGTTAGAGTTATTGTAAGGAAATCCTAAACAATGCATTGATTTGTTACGAATGTCCCGTGAATCATTTGTTCGACTATGTGCACAATGTAGAACAAATTATTCGTTAAAGGATAGTAAACATGTTTCGGTTGAGGAAAATATTGCTATGATTTTTATGATAATCGGCCATAACCAACGTAACATGGTTATCAAGCGTAGATTTCAACACTCAAAGCAAACAATTCATAAATTCTTTCATGAAGTGTTGGATAAAATGATGCTTTTCACCAAAGATATAATAGTACCAACTTCTTTCAATCCGAATCCAAACATTCCGGGACATAACAAGAGGCTACGAAAGATTTTTAAAGGAGTGGTTGGTGCACTAGATGGGACCTTGATACATGCTGTTGTTCCTACTAGGCAACAAGATTTATATAGAGGAATGGGAAAGGGTGATTGTTATCAAAACGTATTAGCAATTTGTGATTTTAACATAATTTTTACTTTTCTTGTGGCCGGATGGGAAGGGGTAGCACACAATTCTAGAATATTATCAGAGGCATTATCAGATCCACATGCGCCATTCCCATTTCCACTATCAGGTATTTTTATTGTTTGTTAATTATTTCTATGTTAGTTTAATGTTGTAATTAATTGCAACTATTTATAGAGAAATACTATCTTTGTGATGTCGTGTATGCACACATACGAGGATTTATGGCTCCATATCGTAATGTGAGGTATTGGCTTGGAGATTTTCGTCGGAGACGTGCGTTAATCAATAAAGAAAAATTTAATCATGCACATGCAAACTTCAAAATGTCATTGAGTGTGCTTTTGGTGTCTTGAAAGCAAGATTCACTATATTGAAGAGGATGGCACCATTTCCATTGGAAACACAAAGGAACGTTACCATTGCATGTTTCGCGCTGCATAATTTTATTAGGAAACAGGTTTCAGATGATGAGTTGTTTACACAATACGATCAACCCAATGTGTCGATTGGAAATAGTCGTGGGCAAATTGATGCTGATGAAGACGAGGTTGAAGCACTTGGTACTGCATCATATCGGGAATATATGACTCAGTTACGAGATGAAATTGCTGAGCAGTTAATGCAAAGTACGGAATAAATGATTTAAAAATTGTTTGTGGTATTATGAATATTATTTCAGTGTTGTTGACTATTATTTAAATTTGGATGTTGAAGACCTTTTTTTATTTATATTTTAGTTTATTTAAATTCCAGTTTAATTAAATTTCAACTTATTTTAGCAGTCTGCAGATGTTAAAAAATAAACACTCTTCTTGTTGCAGACTGCAGAGTTTTGGTCCACCTAGGTCATTCACATGGGTCATTCACATGGGATGCCAAGTAATACGATTTCTATAAATAAATTCCACATAATAAACAATTTAATTTTAAACATTAACTCTTAAGTTGGAGAAAGTTTCAAAAAAAAGGTTATATTCACCATATATTGAGTAATAAAGACAATTAATTGTTTTTATTGTCATTTTTTATATTTTGAGACTTTGTTACTTTATTATTATTATTATTATTATTATTATTATTATTATTTATTTTGAGAAATTATTTATGAACGTTTGGACTAGATGTTTGGATTGAAATGATGGTTTATGTCATGAGGTTTGGATTTTGTTGTTGCATTATTAAACGTGTTTATAAAAAATTAAAATTGTTATATCTCATTGTTTGCGCTTCATATTTGACAACATATGACTTTAGTAGATGTTGAAGTTTTAAATAATAAGTCTTTTTTATCTCATGGTATAAGTTATAAATATATTGTATAAGGTAGGAATATGTTTTAAATTATCATTTTTAAATGTTTGTCTTTGTATGTTAGATTCCTTTAATAAAACAACAATGTGATAATAATAATAATAATAATAATAATAATAATAATTTATGTTTAATAATAATAATAATAATGTAAGATATCTTATGTTTATAATTAATTAAAATGTATAACACGCATATGTATGTATATATATATATATATATATATATATATATATATATATATATATATAATTAGGTTCATTTCAAAAGTGTTTCTTAGCGTGAGAAATGCGAGAAATGAATCTAACCAATCACATTTTTTCTTTTTTTCATCATTTATTTAATGTTAAGGATATTATAGTAAAAGTTATATTTATTCATATTTGATGAATCCTAATTTATGGGGGAGTTACAGTTACAACTAATTTATGTTTTTATTTGTTTTCATTTTTCGACATATAACCAGACCAACTGTATTGAATTCTTTTTCTATTTTATTTTATCATTCCCTTGTGTCTTTATTCATATTATCATTTTTTTATAATTTAAATTTCAAATATTTATCCATATAATAGTATATTCTTGAGTTCAACTCTGTTGACTAATTCAATAAACTCTACTTATCGATTTCATTATTTTTTATTAATATACGCCTCGTATCAATAGTGACACATAACTTGTGTAATAAATACTAATTAGACATAGATATTTTATTTTCACAAATCAATTGAAATTTTTGATGATATCTTACAATATATGAATCAAGTTCGTATACATGTAGGTACGTGTATGTATGTACGTATATATGTAAGTACGTGTGTATGTATGTATGTATGTATGTATGTATGTAGGTACGTGTGTATGTATGTACGTATTTATGTATGCATGTAGGTACGTGTGTATGTATGTACGTATGTAGGTGCGTGTGTATGTATGTATGTACGTATGTAGGTGCGTGTGTATGTACGTAGGGATGTACGTGGGTGTATTATGTATCAGGGTTAGCCAGGTCTTGCAACCGCACAACACCAATAAAATTTTAGGGGCCTATAAATTTTTTTAATAATAGATAAATTATTTACAACCTATACAATTTAACAGTCGTGCCTATTAATGCATAAGGAGTGAACAATTTAATTTTATTATTCATCTTCTCTCTTATATATAACTTTTTTTTTTTACTTTTTTAGCTAAATAATCTTTTGATGATTTTTTTATTTTATCGGCAAGTAAACCTTTTGATGTTAGGTTTAGTTATTAAAATACTAAAACTATAAAGGAGTGAAATAAGGGAGCGAAAGATGGATCATCAAAGTTACAACATTTATACCTACATTGTTAGACAACTTTGCCCTTTTAAGCATAAAACACAAATAACATTCTCAAGATAATTACAAAAATGACATCCTATATTTTATACCATTGATTTATGTAATCAATGGATGAGATTCACTTCTCACACTTCTCGCTACAATATTACTTCTCGCAAGATCCATCCCTTATATATATATATATATATATATATATATATATATATATAGTTTGATATATTTTCTGTCCATGTGTAATACAGGATCTAACCTAGTCTTCTATATAGATGTATAGATTATTATCTAAACTTTTTATGAGAAGATATCTTTTAATATATATTTTACCATTTTAAAAATTGGTTTGAATACAGTGAAGGAGGTAGTGTCAAACCCCAACCTACGGCGGAAATGCCGGGGCGTGAACTGATTGTCACAGCTCTCAAGGTTACTATCATGCAACATTATAAGTTTCATTATCTATTAAATAAATTTCAAATAAAACAAAATCCATACAATATCCAAACAAAACAATAATGTATCAAACAATCATAAATAATATAGTCTCGTTATATTTATTCTAGCATAAATCCTTAAGTGATCCTCTAACTTCACATCACACGATAACCTGCATATGCGTTGAAAATAAAGTAGTTTTGTCAACACAAGGTTGAGTGAGCAACACACCAGTTTAAATGTACATATAGTATAGTATAAAAATAAGTAATTTCAACAAGTCATATGAGAATAACAAATTAACCAAATGAGCAAGTATAACTGAGATGTCGAGAAGCACAAAGGCTAACGACTGACATATGATCATACTAGACTAAGATTATGTTGGACATCACGAATGCGGAAGCATATAAAGCAAGTAAGCATATAAACAAGTAAGGTATAAGTTATTAACACATAAGACAATATTTGCAGTTTTGAGTATAAGTATATATTAGAAATATAGTTTATGCATATGTCCCCAAAACGTGAAAAACGAGTAAAATAAGGGAATGTGGTACTAACCTGATCGGATGAACGAAATATAAATGATGATGTGAAAAAAAGTTAAATCCTTTGACATATACCGTCAAGGATTTCTAGTTAGATAAGGATAATATTAAATTAATTATAAGAGCTGTAACATGATTTGTGGAATTAAGATTTCAATGTGACTTGAGTTATGTTTAGTGAATAGAACTTTAAATATTGAACGATTGAACTCTACGGTTATTGTTAATCATTTATTTATAAGATAAATAATCATCTTTAATTATTTATAAAAATCATTGCTTATACTTGATATAATATAAAATCAAATATATAAATGAAATAATTTAAAATGAATATGTTGAATATATATGTACTTATAATAATAATATTAAATAGATAAATAAAATAAAATGATTTGAGTTTATATAATATGAGCTATACATGTAATATTGGAAAATACAATACAAGTATAGATGAATATTTTTAATAATTAGATACAATATGTATAATAATAATATTTAAATATATACTTACTTCGATTCTTTAACGAAAATTAGTGGTAAAAAGATATTTAATACTTTTAACACATTTATCAAACTTATGTAAAAATAATATATATATATATATATATATATATATATATATATATACAAACCCTTTTAATCTTTAATATTAATATAGTTGATAGTTTAATACTCTTTATATATACATATACCTATATGAATATATGGTTTTTTAACAATGGTTTGAAAAAAAAGGAACACGTAGTTAACATGACGGTTTTGAAAGAAAAACTATCGATTAATTATGATTATAATATAATAGTTTAAAAAAATAACTAATAAATGGGCTGGGGGGTTTGAACCCGCGCCCCAGCATGCCTGCATCTTAACAAAAACACCCATGCCAAGCGCGCTTGGGTGTGATTTGCTTTAATACTGAAACTGAAGATTAAAATATACACAGACGCGAAACCAAACCAACCTCAAGAACCCTAGAATCATAATCCGTTAATCCAGTTTATATAAGTTTTTTAGTCATAGGGTTTTTGATATATGAATCAAGACGAACTTGTTGAAGAAATTGATTACCTTAAACGATGATTAAAAGTGCGTTAATTTGTATAGAGAGACGACGGCCCAGTCAGGTCAAGAACAACTATCAGACGCTTGTTATAACTCAATTCGTTATGGGGGTTTGCTTAGCGTTGGAACGAGGACTGTGTGGCTATGTTTAATTGAATTATATAGATCGATATGATGTATAATATTATACGAATTGAGCCGGCCTAAATAACATAATTAATACGCATCCTAACCGATTCGTTTTACCAAATTGAGAGTGTCGGCAAACCATATTAGGCAAGTATAATCAATTTCATGATTCAATTACTATGATTATACAAGAATTAAGGTTCAAGGTGTTAAACGGGTCACGGATTGTCAAACGGGTTCGGTACAGGCATATGGGTTCTAGGTAAAGAATATAATATAATAATATTCACATATTTTCAATTTGGGTCCTCCAACTAATAAGGTGGATACCTAAATAGGTTGAAATTTAGATTTGGGTTAAAAATGCAAATTTTCAAAGCTATATATATATGTGTGTGTGTGTGTTAAGTAGATATAATAAAAAAATAAAAATTATATCATAATTACACGATAAACGCAATATTTTTAGTGATGAAATCTCTCGAACATAAAACGGGTCGGATCATAGATATTATATAATAATCGGAAAACCCGAGTTGTTACAGTCTCCACTAATTTAGAGAATTTCGTCCCAAAATTTAAGAATAATATAACAACACCATTAAATTTTGAGGAAAAGAAAATTTTAAATATAGCCTTTAAAATTTATCGTAACAGGGAATTTTGAATAGTAAAACAATGCTCCAAATGAAAATCCGATAATGACACTTATATATAGGATGTACCAGCGGCGTATCCACCATGTCCTTATCATCTCTACATTTGTACCGTTGTCCCAACTACTTTCAATTCCATATTATATACAATTGTACGCATTATGATTTCCATGCGAGGACTTCGATAATTATGTACGTCTCCATAATTACTTAGGACGTCGGATGGTCCATATAACTCGTCTCATCGTATGGTTTACCAAACATTTGAAAGACATGATTTCTAGAGAAAACAAAAATCTTAATACATTTTGATTATGAATAGAAGACATTCATTGTGTAAGATATTGCTAAAAATGAATTGAACTCTTGAGTTGATTTATTAAAATATAAAAGTTTCTAAAACGTCTTTTGATAAAAGTTATAGATCTTGGAAGTTTGAAAATGAAAGGATTCCTTAGGGTTGAGAGTGAAATGAATTGGGATGAATGAAGTCAAGAGATAAACTAGGAGTACAATATTATTTATAGGAAGTTGTCTTTTGAAAAGAAAGATTTTATTATATGAGCGTAATCACAAAAAATCAATAAACTATTAAAAATAAAATTGTTTAATTCCAAAGATTGAATAAATATTAGTTATAATGAACGACTGAAAAGATAAAATATGTTCAGATAAAATTATAAAAACATCTTCTTTGATAAACTTAGTTATGATTGATTTGATTTACCTGATTTAACATAACTTGATTAATTAGGTCTATAAAATTTGAATAATTGAAGTTGATTGAAGTGAAATATTTTGATTAGGTTGCAAAGTAGGGTTCAATAAAATAAGTTTGGAAATTTTGAGCTTGATAAACATGATTGAATCGAGAACACATATGGCATAGATGATTATGGTTTTCACCGTTGCAGCAAGTACGGGTAGTAGACGTGTAAGGTTGAGCAAACGACATAGAATAGGTTTTAGAAATAGGCGACATAGGTCGTTGTGAAACGTCTTGTGGTAGGTGGAAAGTGTTAACAGGGTGATCGAACGATTATTGGGCACTAACGATACGAGGATTGAATTGAATAGTAATAGTGGCAAGTGAAGCATAACGAGTGAAGTTTGACGTAAAATTTCTTGTTTGAGATGCTATGATTTTGTTGAGATTGATTGTTAATTTAATGGAGGTTTAGACTTGCGTTTATTAATGTTGTTGTTATGAGAATGAGCAGGGATAAATGAATTGAGTTACCAACAATTAGTTTTAATGTACAAGATTGAGTTGGTTGTATTTATGTTTTGGAAATTGAGTTTGTATTTCAGAGATCGCAGGAGCTATCTCCTTGACTAAGCATGTGCCTATGAGGCGGTTATAGACAATAATTGATGGATGTTGTTTGATGTTGAGCAACCATTTTATGATTAATAAAGATGTGATTTAATAAGAAGATTGGATAGTTGTGTAGATTTCATATGAGTTATTGTGTAATGAAACTTAAGTATGTTATGTTGATGCTTATTCACAACTTAAGGATAAGTTAGAATCTAGATTGAAAATCAATGAGTTAATTTGATGAGTGAATGAGTTTTATCAAAGTTTAATATGTTTTCACAAATTAAAATTTGAAGTTGAATACTTGAGATACGTTTAATAGTTTATGTATATGATACCATGAGTATCAGAAGGCCATTTAATTAATAAATTGTGCAATAATATGATAACATGATAAGAGGAATAGGTAAAAACTAATTCAATAATAGAGTGTAAATTGTTTTGGGTGGCTCGTGATAACCAAGCCTTGATGAATGGAGAATTTGTATCCGATCAGGAGAATTAAAATGTTATGAGTGTATAAAGAGATCGAATCCATAGATCTTGATTCAAAAGTAATTTAGTAAGTAATTGAATAATTTAATAATAAAATAATATAATAATAAAATCAAATCATAAATCGTTTCGTTTATAATCAAACAAATAAACAAATAACGAATGTTCTTTGATGTATTGGGTTTCCCATGAGCTTTCCATGGAATTTTGTTTCCCCAACTTATTAGCATAACAAAACCAAAACAAATTTGTTAGTCGGCCTCCCATGAGCATTACATGGTAATTTGAATGGCCTAACTTAATTAACCAATCAACGAATCAATTGAGTTTGTCTGCCCATGAGCGTTAAATGGCGATTTGACTGACCAAACTAAATAACGAATAAACGAACTCAAGCATAAGTAGTTGAAACATCTCGTGTATCACCACAAATGATAATGTTCCAACAAAATATCGCAAATATAACAAATTGTGCAAATGTACAGTTGGCGTGTGTGACACTCGTCAATTTCAGGTTAACTCCGTTAACTCAAACTCCGTCAATTCAAACATAAGATCACTAAAACTATAACACACATCTCATTACATTTAAACTAGGGTTTAAATGACTCTTGACAATCATTACGCATGAAATCTTTCGGGATTGCACCGAAACGCACACGAGTTGACTCAAACTATTGGTGAACAAATGACGAACATCAAAACAACAAATACGTGATAACCTTATGTTAACATATGTGTTACTTGATTATATTATGTGTGATGCTAAACAAGAAACAAGAACCAATTTAATTATACTAGAAAGTTAGCAAACTAGAAGTTGAGGGACTAAAGTGTAACATCTTATTATTAAATAATATCAAAAATAAAACCCTAATCCTCTCTTTCCCTCTCCCCACACAAACCGAAGGCTCTCTCTCTCCCTCTCCTTGCGATCGGCAGCCCTTCACCACCACCATACCACCCTTGTTTGATCTTGGTTTTCACAATTGAAGCATCCCACACTCGTTTTTAGTCATCTCTCACCTTCCTCTTACTTGTTTTTATATTTTGAAGGTATAATTATAAACCCTAGATTTCGAAAATTATATATATGGTGCTCATATGCTTTGTTTTGATTAGATGATGTTTAGTTATGTATTGATTGTTGATTTTATAACTAGAATTGATGTTATTGCATGTTAATCGCTTGTTTCTTTGATTTTGAGTTCAAGTAAAACCCTAATCATGTATGTAGTGTGTAATTTATGTGCATGGATAGTGATTATGGTGTCTAGAATGTCATATGAACGGATTGTGGTCTATAGATGGTTAATATGTTGAGTTTGGATGCAAACTGTTTCTGGACAGATTGTGTTGTTGATGTTCAATTGACTTTAACGGGGTGTGAATTTGAGAATTGGTCGAGATTATTAATACTACATTGTACTAAGTTGAGTCTAGTTTCTAAAGAATATAAATTTGCAATTTTTGGACGTGTAAAAGTTAACTTTTATGATTTTACAAAAACGTTGTACAAATCTGAATTTTGAGACCTGATGTAAGGCTATTTTGTAAATGTCATAACTCGTGGATTACAAGACCAAATCGGTTGGTTCTACCTCTGGAAGTTAGCATTTTGAGTTAAGAAGTCAACCCAATTGGTCTTGCATTAATTGGATTTTTAGATTTATGGGAATGTTAAATAACATTCTGTTGCGCATGAGTCTGACTGCTGTAAGTTTGCTGTAGTAATTTGATCATTGTGAGAAACATATGTGGAATAAAATTACAATAAAAATGGTTCTGGAAACCTAAGTCATATATGTTTTTGTGATGATTTTTGATGAATTAATTAATGAGTTATGATCTGTGGGTTAGAGTAATCTTTACTAGTAGTAATCTGTCTCGGTAAAGCTAGTTGCTGAGTTAGGCGAAAGTACATGAAATATGTTGATAATCGATAATTGCTACGTGTTTGACCAAAATACCCTTGTGTTAGATGATTACTAGATGTATGCTATGTTAATACTTGATGCTTGAGAAGTTGTTTACACTTGTAACGAGTCACTAATGTGCTTGTCGAGTCACACGAAATTCACAAACGAAACACGAAGTTGATTATTTACATAGGTATTACGTGCCGAGTCTAGAGACTCGTTAATAGCCAAAATACTTAGAAAAATCTCATTTTTGTCTTAGAGCTCGAGTGAGGATTTTTCTGTGACGCACATCTCTCGGACTTTTGTTTTAGTAATCTTCGCAAACAGTGAGTTTCACTTTCCCCTTTTAAACTCTTTAAACGCTTTTCACTTGGGGGAGATAACATACTCCGAAAACGCTTTTAGATATTGTTAGTAGATTATATATCACTTGTAAAGGCTAAGTGGCAACGAAATAATTGAAGTCCTTCACACATCGAACCATTTAGTATTGTAAAATAGCGAGTCATTGTTGAGTAGTACTACTGGGTTTGACAAACCCCACCCAACGCTAAGCTCGACCGGAGGTCGAGTGGGTGTAATCTTGGCTAAACACATTACCATGGTCGGGATAGACCTGGTGGCAAGGCACATGATAAACAGTCAGCTTCGGTGTCGAACACTTAGTAATACTTGTTGTATAGGCTAGCTACCTATCGATATATAATTGATTTAACACTATCTGGTAACGCAAAACGCTAAACGCGGAACGCAAAACGCTAAACGCTTTATTTTATATAAACTTGTGAACTCACCAACCTCGTGTTGACACTTTTAGTATGTTATTCTCAGGTAGCCGAGGCTGGCGCGCGGTATAGGATTATGCATTGTTTTGAACGTTATTGATCATGCAAACTTGTCTTAAACTGTTATCAACTGAGTTTTAAGTCGTCCTGCGTGACGCCATTTTTGTCTTATGGTTTTTACGCTTCCGCACTTATTTACACTTAACTGTTTTCGTGGTTTGAAAGCTTTATTTACGGTTTGATTATAACTAATGATTCCGATCCTGTTAGTTCACACCCTCTGACGGTAAAACTCCGTTAGTGGATTTTGAGGGTGTGATAGATTGGTATCAGAGCCATTGGTTATAGTGAACTAGAAATTGCTTGCATGCTAGACTATAACCGCAACGACCCATTAGTTATAATTATACGCACCGCATATGTATTTTTCTTAGTCTCTCGCTATCTTATCTCTTTACCTCATTCACTCATACGCGCGCATACACGGCTTACCTGTAGGGATGTCGACGCTACCATCATCATCATCCGAACAGATGACTCATGCCCATGGGAAGGAACCGTAGTTACCTATCTCATCGCCACCCCGAGTAGTACTGGAGCTAGAAGCCCCTGCACCGAAGAGGTATCGCTTATCCGGAGGCATGTACGAAGACGAAGTTAGCTGGGATTGGTACCCGAATATGATCAGGCCTATGGTCTATCGCGAAAAAGTTCCCCCACTACCTCACCCGAGTCGTCCTGCTTACCCCAACACTCTACCACCTATAACCGAACCTGTAGAGCGTGTTCTCGCAGCTGTTGTTTCTTGTTTGGAGCGTGACGTTGGTTATATGCGCTATACGAGAGCGAACGTTTCCGGACTGTTAAAAGATGGAACCGAAACTAAGGAGGAAATTTCCCGCCTGACAGCGGCTATGAAGGAAATGCAAGAGGCTAGTGATCAACAGATGAAGATTATGAGAAAAATGCAAGCCGAGATGATAGACTTGCAAGAGCAACTCCAGGTGGCAAGGACCCGAACCGAGATAGCTTTAGAGCGTTGCGATGTCTTACAAATGTAAATTGCTCAGAACGCAGGGGAACCTGAGGCAGAGCCTGAAGAGGAACCCGAAGAAGATCCCGAAGAGGAGCCTGAGGAGGATCCCGAGGAAGATCCCGAGGAGGAACCCGAAGAGGAACCGGAGGAAGAACCGGCTGAGCCGGAGGCACACTCAGAGGTGTCCTTAGACGATGACATCTAAGGATGATAACACCTAGATGGAAGGGTTGTCTCCATCCAAACTATTATTTTCTATGATTTTAAGGATTGGTTTTAAATACTTTGTAGCGAATACAATGGTTTTAATCATGAATTATTATTTGGATTAATATATGGTTGTGATGTGATGTTTGTTCCTTTTATTTCTTTCTTACCTATCTTTTTATTACATGTATGGTGTGTTGCATATGAAACCGAGAATTCATGTTTGACATTTTATGCTGTGATTCTAGGAAATGGCAGGAAGAAACGTTGGACACGGTCGCGGTAACATCAACTTAACCGCAGCAGAACTTCAGACCTTATTGAATGACCACGCGGCGGCCGCTCTAGCCGCACATGTCCAGAATCAAGCTGGAGGTCCAACTGGAACGTGTACTTTCAAGAACTACCTGGATTGCAAGTCCAGTTCGTTTAAGGGCACTGAGGGGGCTATAGGATTCCTGCGTTGGGCTGAGAAGGCTGAATCCACGTTTGAGATGTGTAATTGTCCACCTGCCAGTATGGTCAAATTTGCTGCTGGAACACTGGAAGATTCTGCTCTCACTTGGTGGAATTCAAATGTGCAGATTCTTGGATTAGAACTGGCGAACGCTATGAACTGGGAGGAGTTCAAGAATATGATGCGGGAAGAGTATTGTCCTAGAGAAGAGATTGCAAAGTTGGAATCCGAGTTTTGGTCGTTGAAGATGGTGGGTTCCTAAATTGAAGCCTACACCACCCGTTCTCATGAGTTAGCTGTGATGTGTCCACGGATGGTAGATCCACCGAGCAAGAGGATCGAGATGTATATTGATGGGTTAGCACCGCAAATTCAGGGCATGGTGACGTCTTCCAGACCCGCTACGATTCAACAAGCGATCCGGTTAGCTCATAAACTGACGGATCAAGCAGTGACCCAAGGTGCGTTACCACATAGAGGTTCAACCACTAAAGCCCGTGACAACCCGAGCACTGACAACAACAGCAACAACAACCTGAGTAATGGAAAGAGAAAGTTCGACAACGCCAAGTCCTCATCCTCGAACCCCCCACAGCAACAACACTACCGTAAGCCCGAACTCACTCGGAGCTTCAATAATCAGGGTCACAACAATAACAACAACGATAGCGGGCAGGGTTCGAGCGGCTATGCTGGGAAACACCCGAAATGCAACAGGTGCAACTATCATCATGCTGGCCCGTGTGATCGCGTCAAGTGTTTGAGATGCGGAAAAATGGGTCATCAGGCCAAGGAATGTAGGGGAGACCTAGCGGCAAAGGGTGCTCCTAAACCACCTATGACGACTAAAGGGTGTTTCGAGTGCGGTCAAGAGGGTCATTTCAGGAAGGATTGTCCCAAGCTAAAACAGAACGAGAACAATGGAGGCAGCAGCGGTGGCGGAAGTAATGGTAAAGGAAGAGCTTTCGTCATTGGGTCGGGTCAAGCCCGCAACGATCCGTATGTGGTAACCGGTAAGTTTCCTGTGAATGACTGTTTTGCTTCTGTTTTGTTTGACACTGGAGCTGATAGGAGTTTTGTGTCGAAAGCCTTTAGTAAACTCTTAGACTTAATTCCAACCCCGTTAGATGCTAAGTTTCCTGTTGAATTATCGGACGGAAAGTCTATAGAAACAACTCATGTTCTTGAGGGATGTAAATTGAAACTGTCAGGTCATATTTTTGATATCGACCTTATACCTTTTACTCTTGGTAGTTTCGATGCCGTTATCGGCATGGACTGGTTATCCAAGAACCGAGCGGAGATTATATGTCACGACAAGATAGTCCACATCACTACCCCTTCCGGCGAGACTATTTCGATTCAGGGCGAGAGGCGCGGCATGACCACCAGCGTCATCACCCTCATGAAGGCGCAGAAGTATCTACGAAAGGGTCATCCGGCAATTTTAGCCCATATTGTTGAGAAACCCGCTGAGGAGAAGCGAATCGAGGATATACCGATTATGCGAGATTTTCCGGAAGTTTTCCCGAAGGATTTGCCTGGACTCCCTCCTATTCGACAAGTCGAGTTCCAAATCGAGTTGACCCCCGGTGCAGCACCCATAGCCCGAGCCCCATATCGACTCGCACCGGCAGAGCTTCAAGAGTTGTCCACTCAACTGCAAGATTTGTTGGATAAAGGTTTTATCCGACCTAGCTCATCGCCATGGGGAGCCCCTGTCTTCTTTTTTCGAAAGAAGGACGGGACTTTCCGCATGTACATCGACTACAGAGAACTGAACAAGGTGACGATCAAGAACCGTTATCCCTTACCCCGAATTGATGATCTGTTTGACCAACTTCAAGGATCGAGTTACTACTCGAAGATCGATCTGAGATCTGGTTACCATCAATTAAGAGTGCGCGAAGAAGATATTTCAAAGACGGCTTTCAGAACACGGTACAGATACTTCGAGTTTTCAGTTATGCCTTTTGGCTTAACCAACGCACCAGCCGTATTTATGGATCTCATGAATCGAGTATGCAAGGCGTACCTAGACAAGTTTGGGATTGTTTTTATTGATGATATCCTCGTCTACTCCAAGGACAAGCCTGACCACGAAGAACACTTGAGGTTACTTCTGGAATTGCTAAAGAAGGAACAACTGTACGCTAAACCCTCGAAATGTGAATTTTGGCTTCGCGAGGTTCACTTTTTAGGACATGTGATCAACGAGAATGGCATCCATGTCGATCCCGGTAAGGTAGAGGCTATCAAAAACTGGGAAGCACCTAAGACTCCGACTGAGGTGCGGCAATTCCTAGGATTGGCTGGCTACTACCGGCGTTTTATCGAGGGATTTTTAAAGATTGCTCAACCCCTCACCGCTTTGACTCACAAGGGTACTAAGTACAATTGGGGTGACGCGCAAGAATCCGCTTTTCAACTGTTGAAAACCAAAATCTGTAGCGCCCCTATTCTAGCCCTCCCCGAGGGAACAGAAAATTTTAAGGTACATTGTGACGCATCGATACAAGATCTCGGTTGCGTGTTGATGCAACTCGAGAAAGTTATAGCCTATGCCTCTCGACAACTACGGATTCACGAGAAGAACTACATGACCCATGACTTGGAACTCGGAGCTGTGGTGTTTGCGTTTAAGAAATGGAGACATTATTTGTATGGTACCAAGTTTACCATTTACACCGACCACAAGAGTCTCCAACATATCTACGATCAGAAGGAGCTGAACATGCGACAACGTCGTTGGGTCGAGCTGCTTAAGGATTATGATTGTTGATGAATTAATTAATGAGTTATGATCTGTGGGTTAGAGTAATCTTTACTAGTAGTAATCTGTCTCGGTAAAGCTAGTTGCTGAGTTAGGCGAAAGTACATGAAATATGTTGATAATCGATATTGCTACATGTTTGACCAAAATTCCCTTGTGTTAGATGATTACTAGAAGTATGCTATGTTAATACTTGATGCTTGAGAAGTTGTTTACACTTGTAACGAGTCACTAATGTGCTTGTCGAGTCACACGAAATTCACAAACGAAACACGAAGTGTATTATTTACATAGGTATTACGTGCCGAGTCTAGAGACTCGTTAATAGCCAAAATACTTAGAAAAATCTCATTTTTGTCTTAGAGCTCGAGTGAGGATTTTTCTGTGACGCGCATCTCTTGGACTTTTGTTTTAGTAATCTTCGCAAACAGTGAGTTTCACTTTCCCCTTTTAAACTCTTTAAACGCTTTTCACTTGGGGGAGATAACATACTCCAAAAACGCTTTTAGATTTTGTTAGTAGATTATATATCACTTGTAAAGGCCAAGTGGCAACGAAATAATTGAAGTCCTTCACACATCGAACTGTTTAGTATTGTAAAATATCGAGTCATTGTTGAGTAGTACTACTGGGTTTGACAAACCCCACCCAACGCTAAGCTCGACTGGAGGTCGAGTGGGTGTAATCTTGGCTAAGCACATTACCATGGTCGGGATAGACCTGGTGGCAAGGCACATGATAAACAGTCAGCTTCGATGTCGAACACTTAGTAATACTTGTTGTATAGGCTAGCTACCTATCGATATATAATTGATTTAACACTATCTGGTAACGCAAAACGCTAAACGCAAAACGCTGAACGCAAAACTCTAAACGCTTTATTTAATATAAACTTGTGAACTCACCAACCTCGTGTTGACACTTTTAGTATGTTATTCTTAGGTAGCCGAGGCGGGCGTGCGGTATAGGATTATGCATTGTTTTGAACGTTATTGATCATGCAAACTTGTCTTAAACTGTTATCAACTGAGTTTTAAGTCGTCCTGCATGACGCAACTTTTGTCTTATGGTTTTTACGCTTCCGCACTTATTTACACTTAACTGTTTTCGTGGTTTGAGAGCATTATTTACGGTTTGATTATAAATAATGATTCCGATCCTGTTAGTTCACACCCTCTGACGGTAAAACTCCGTTAGTGGATTTTGAGGGTGTGACAGCGTGTCCATGGCTTCCCATGGGTTTTACACCCGACTAGACATTTTAAAATAATAAAACACAATAAAGGGTGTAACCGTTTGACCGATTACATTAAACGCTTAAAGTGTCGGTTGTATGACAATTTCCACTATGGCGGGGAATCTTGTCACATTCTCTTGTTTTAAGTGAAAACGAGCAAAAACAAATCTAGGAAATTTGTAAGGAAATTTCTGACAATAAAAGGCAATGTAATAAAATTTAATATAAATATTTTAAGATTGAGGCATAGCCTCGAAGTTATAAAAAATATTTTGAGAATGAGACATTGTCTCGGGTCATAAAATATTTTGAGAGTGAAGCACAGCTTCGGAGTTTTGTGTGTGTGCATGACAAATAAAATAAACAATTAACTAAACAGTGAAATAAATACCTAATCTAGCACATCAAATGCGTAAGCTGTAAACAATAAAATAGAACACATCATGTAAACAAATAAGCACGTATGGGGCTCCTAAGCATGTTACTAAGGCACCACTAACGACCTATCTTAAACCTTCGGCTCTGATACCAATCTGTCACACCCCAACCTATGGCGGAAATGCCGGGGCGTGAACTGATTGTCACAACTCTCAAGGTTACTATCATGCAACATTATAAGTTTCAATATCTATTAAATAAATTTAAATTAAAACAAAATCCATACAATATCCAAACAAAACAATAATGTATCAAACAATCATAAATAATATTGTCTCGTTAACTATTCTCTAGCATAAATCCTTAAGTGATCCTCCAACTTCACATCACACGATGACCTGCATATGCATTGAAAATATGGTAGTTTTGTCAACACAAGTTTGAGTGAGCAACATACCAGTTTAAATGTACATATAGTATACTATAATAATAAGTAATTGCAACAAGTCATATGAGAATAACAAATTAACCAAATGAGAAAGTATAACTGAGATGTCGAGAAGCACAAAGGCTAATGACTTGCGTAGGATCATACTAGACTGAGATTATTTTGGACCTCTCCGAATGCGGAAGCATATAAAGCAAGTAAGCACATAAACAAGTAAGGTATAAGTTGTTAACACATAAGATAATAGTTGCAGTTTTGAGTATAAGTATATATAAGAAATATAATTTACACATATGTCCCCAAAACATGGAAAACGAGTAAAATAGGGGAATGTGGTACTCACCTGATCTGATGAACGAAATATAAATGATGATGTGAGAAAGATAAATCATTCAGGATATACCGTCAAGGATTTCTAGTTAGATAAGGATAATATTAAATTAATTATAAGAGCTATAACATGATTTGATGAATTATGATTTCAATGTGACTTGAGTTATGTTTAGTGATTAGAACTTTAAATATTGAACGATTGAACTCTACGGTTATTGTTAATCATTTATTTATAAGCTAAATAATCATCTTTTATTATTTATAAAAATCATTGCTTATACTTGATATAATATAAAATAAAATATATAAATGAAATAATTTAAAATGAATAGATTGAATATAAATATACTTATAATAATATTAAATAGATAAATAAAATAAATTGATTTGAGTTTATATAATATGAGGTATACATGTAATATTGGAAAAATACAATACAAGTATATATGAATATTTTAAATAATTGGATACAATATGTATAATAATAATAATATTTAAATAAATACTTACTTCGATTCTATAACGGAAATTAGTGGTAAAAAGATATTTAATTCTTTTAACACATTTATCAAACTTATGTAAAAATAATAATACACACACACATATATATATAACAAACCCTATATGAATATATGGTTTTAACAAAGGTTTGAAAAAAAGGGAACACCTAGTTAACATGACGGTTTTGAAAGAAAAACTACCGATTAATTATGATTATAATATAATAATATATGAGGTTAAAAAATAATTATATGAATATTTTAAATAATTGGATACAATATGTATAATAATAATATTTAAATAAATACTTACTTCGATTCTATAACGGAAATTAGTGGTAAAAAGATATTTAATTCTTTTAACACATTTATCAAACTTATGTAAAAATAATAATACACACACACATATATATATATATAACAAACCCTATATGAATATATGGTTTTAACAAAGGTTTGAAAAAAAGGGAACACCTAGTTAACATGACGGTTTTGAAAGAAAAACTACCGATTAATTATGATTATAATATAATAATATATGAGGTTAAAAAATAACTAAAAAACAGGCTGGGGGGATTTGAACCCACGCCCCCCAACATGCATGCATCTTAACACAACCACCCATGCCAAGCGTGCTTGAGTGTGATTTAGTTTAATACTGAAACAGAAGATTTAAATACATGCAGACGTGAAACCAAACCAACCTCAAGAAAGCTAGAATCATAATCTTTTAATCTAGTTTATATAAGCTTAATAATCATAGGGTTTTTGATATATGAATCAAGACGAACTTGTTGATGAAATTGATTACCTTAAATGATGATTAAAAGTGTGTTAATCTGTATAGAGAGACGACGGCCCAGGCAGGTCAAGAACATCTACCAGACGCTTGTTATAACTCAATTCGTGACGGGGAGCGATGGAACGAGGACTGTGTGGCTATGTTTAATTGAATTATAAAGATCGATATAATGTATAATATTATACGAATTGAGTCAGCCTAAATAATATAATTAATACGCATCCTAACCGATTTGTTTTTCCAAATTGAGAGTGTCGGCAAACCATATTTGGCAAGTATAATCAATTTCATGATTCAGTTACTAGGATTGGCGAGAATTAAGGTTCAAGGTGTTAAACAGGCCGCGAATTGTCAAACGGGTTTGGGTTCGGGTATATGGGTTCTGGGTAAAGAATATAATATAATAATATTCAAATATTTGCAATTTGGGTCATCCAACTAATAAGGTGGACACCTAAATAGGTTGAAATATAGATTTGGGTTAAAAATGCAAATTTTCAAAGCTATATATATATATATATATATATATATATATATATATATATATGGGTTAGGATCCTAAGAGAACCCTTTGCAAATTGAGAACCATTTTGGACCACTGAAAACACTTTTAAAAAATATTTAATAAAATCATAAAACAAAAAATAATAAAACTTTTAAAAAAGTAAAAAAAAAACCAAAATTCTTATATTTCATTCCGGTTTCATTAAACAAAATAAAAAATAATAATAAAAAAAAACGTCGTATTATACACATGTATAATTATATATAATCTTTCGTTACGTAATATACACAAATGTACAATATCATTTATCTTAAATTATATACATGTTTACAAAAAAACATGTAAATGTACATATATGTATATATTATACATAGGTGTATATATTTTTGCTAAACCGAGTTTTTTTTATTTTTTTATGAAACCGGGATGATAAAATAAGAATTTTAGTTTTTTTACTTTCTTTGATTTTTGTGTATGTTTTATTTTATGATTTTTTTTATTTTAGATTTTTTTGTGGTCCAAAATGGTTCTCATGGTTTTCAATTAAAAAAAGTTCTTTCATGATCCTGATCCATATATATATATATATATATATATATATATATATATATATATATATATATATATATATATATTACGTAGATATAATAAACAAATAACAATTATATGTTAATTACTCGATAAACGCAATATTTTTTGTGATAAAATCTCTCGAACATAAAACGGGTCGGAACATAGATATTATATAACAATCTGGAAACCCGAGTTGTTACAGGTAACTTATGTAGTTAGATGTAACTTTGGTAAATTGTTATCTTGGGCTCCCCATTATAGAGAATATATGCTTGACTAGCTAGAAACTGGAAGCCGATTTTAAATAAATTTGATACAATATCGTCCAAATTGAAATCAAAAGTATTATAGTTTGGCGGGCGACTTACACTTGTTAAATCAGTTTTGGGAATCTTGGGTGTATATTACTTTTCAATTTTTAAAGCCCCGGTCTCGGTGCTGAAACAACTTGAAACCAAATGAAGAAGATTCTAATGGGGCAGAAATGAATGTAAAGAGAAATATTAGTTGTGTGACATGGAAAAAAAATAATATGAGATAAAGATCAACGAGGTTGGGAGTTTGAAAGCTACTAATCTAGCGTTGTTAGAGAAATGGTGGGTGAGATACAAAACTTGCAAATTGGCTTTGTGGGTTACGGTAATTACCTTGGTTCATACCAAACATCAGAATTGGGATTGTTTTCCGGTTAAGAAGTCATTATGAGGTATTTGGAATGGGGTTGGTCGAATTTCACAAGACGAGCCTACCAACTCTATGAACTTAATCAAGAGAATAATTATTCAAGTGCGATACGGGGATAAAACTTTGTTTTGGATAGACACATGGGTTGGTGAAGTGCCTTTAAAAGACCAGTT
This sequence comes from Bidens hawaiensis, assembly GCF_021521415.1. NCBI lineage: Eukaryota > Viridiplantae > Streptophyta > Magnoliopsida > Asterales > Asteraceae > Bidens > Bidens hawaiensis. The sequence goes on from NW_027491759.1 coordinate 214,572, forward strand.
TCCTTTGTTATTCGATCTTGAACAAAAGAAAGACCTGTGGCTCAGAGATGGCTGGTCATACCCTGAAAATCTTATCTTAGCAGCGGGATACTTAACTATGTAAATCTCGAGCGATAACAGATGTTGATAGCCAAATCATGAAATAGAATGCGTAAATATATTAAAGGACTTGTTTATTCATCAGAGTGGATATATCTTAATATTCATAAGGTATCATTATTACTAGTCCAACATGTTCACAACATCAAAACACACATGTTCCTTGGTTCCGTCCCTTCTATTAATGCATGATTTGGTGTCCACAACTGATCGAATAGGCTAGGGGTAGTTTAGTCATTGAATTATATTGTAATATGGCCAATTCATTAAGCATGTTTAGCTAATGGAGTCCATAAGTTAGACTAAGTGTCATACCCTAGGAATGTTAGCATATGAAAATCCATTCGCTAGCCATTAGAGCTCTTAGTGTAGAGTATGAAGGCTCATTCGCTAATAGAAAGCCATTCGCTGAGGAAATCTGCGAGTGGGAGACCATTCGCTAGTTGGTAAGCCCCATTCGCTATTGTGTGTCCAACAAATGGGGGTTAAATATAAATATGCCTTTCCTAGTGAATGTTGCCTAGATATCCATGTCATTTTTAAACTATTCGTACCATTCCCATGCCGGATTTTCTCTAGAATGATAGGCTGCCTCAAGATGCACATCAAGGCGGACCGAGCTTAACCGAGTATGAATGTATGCATGTATGAATCCCTGTAATCATTCGGTTATCGTCATCAATGAAACAATCAATCAGCCAGATTATCGTTCTATTTAGGTCTCGTTTGATCTATAGTATGTGACGTATCCAATTGCGACTTGATCTTGGCTCGTATAACGTTTCCACAGAGGGGTTATTGTGCGTAATAAAGCAATATTGGTGGTTCGAGGTTTTAACCAAAGGGAAGGCATATACTACAATGAGGTATATGCTCAGGTTGCAAGAATGAAGGTTATTCGTATCTTTCTTGCCTGTGCTGCTTTCAAGAAATTTAAGGTATATGAGATGAATGTGAAAAGCGCATTTTTGAACGGGGTTATACATGAAGAGGTGTATGTGATGCAGCCTCCTGGTTTTAAAGATCCGGGTTATCCTAAGCGTTTTTACCATTTAAACAAAGTTTTATATGGTCTTCACCAAGCCCCGAGAGCTTGGTCTAGTATGTCGGCTAACCATCTTTTGGGACTGCGGATTGTACTATTTTATACAAAGAACTGAAGTGTGATCTTCTTCTATTTAAGATTTATGTTGATCATATCATTTTCGGTTCTACAAACGATGGCTTATGAAAAGAGTTCGAAAAGGCGATGCGAACGAAGTTCGAGATGAGCTTGATTGGAAGATGAGTTTCTTCCTATGCTTGCAGGTTCATAGGTCTAATTCAGGTATCTTTATTCATCAGATGAAGTATATGAACAATGTCTTGAGCCGATTCGAGATTTCTACCAAAGAATGTCCTCTACTCCTCTTCTCGTGGGCCATAATTTGTCACCAGATGAAACATCTGATTTTTGATGTTTCTCATGGTGTATCGACTGGATAATAAGTTTGCGGTCGGTTGGTGTGCCTGATATCAATCGACTCCTCGAGTGACTCATCGTGTGAAAATGAAGCGTATCTTTTATTACCTCAGGGGTAACTTGACAGTGGGTTACGGTATCCCAAGTACGATGATTTCGAGCTTATTGCCTATACAGATTCGTACTATGGAGGTGGCATGATCAACATCAAGTCAACTACAACGGGTTATCAATTTTTGGGAAACAAGCTTGTTTCCTAGTAGTGTATGAGGCAGACAACGGTCTCTACTTCAACAGCATAAACTGAATATGTTGCGACCTCAAGTTGTTGTTCATAGGTTCTATGGATCCAACAACACTTACGGGATTACTACTTGAAGTTTCTTACTACTCTTTATATTGTTAACTCTGTTGCTATGTGCATAACCAAAAACCCTGTACATCATTCAAATATAAAACACACTGAAATTCGATATCACATTATCTATGAATGTTTTGAAAAGAAATTAATCTCTTTGATGAAAATTCACACGAATTTTCAAAAACCTGATGTTTTTACCAAAGCCATTGATAAATCATGTTTCGTTCGTTTGCTTGGTTTAAACGGTCTTAAGTGATTTTCGGAAATTAAAGCACCGTGGATCATTATTATTTATGTTTGAATAGTTTTTTCTTTATTTTATTTCATCACTCTTTTTTTTTGGGGGGGGGGGGGGGGGGTATTAGCAAAAATCTAAAAATAATGTGATTTTCGTTTGCAATATATAAAAATAAAAAATATATAAAAACTTGAGAAATTTGATCCAACCTTATGGAAAATAATGGTACATTGTGTAACACCCCGTAACCGCAGCGGAAACGTAAACGGAATGCAACAGACACATCTGATATCAACAGCATTGCTTATAAAGAAAACACCACTACATTAATTTACATCATATTACATTGTTCCGAGTTTAGTTACCGTCTAGGCGATATCACATAAGTTTTACCAACATTACATTAACATAATTAATACAAAATGATCACTAAGCTTCCACAAAAAGCACGCATCATCAAGTATGTAGCACTTATTCCAGTTTGGGAGTACCTAGAAAGCATGGAAAGAAAACGGGTCAACTACGAATAGTTGGTGAGTTTCACTAATGTAAATAAACATTGACAAATCATTATGATAAATCATATATTAGCGATGTAATTATGCTGAGCCCACAAGTGAAACCTCTGACTATCACACACAACCCCGTGGCATACTCCGCCCACGAACCTGCCCCAAACCGCTATGCCTAACATTACATAGCAAAATAAATATAACACCCAATATAGACATGTGCAACTGGCTGGGAAACATCAGCAAATCCATGCCGGACCAGTTGGGTTTGTCAGACTAATAGTACTATCCACACTCTACCGGCTTTCAGTTAATCACTCGTGTTCCGGGGCCTTAGAATGTTAGCAACTCAGACCATTACCATCTTAGTACATTTCCGTACGATTCCCGTACAATAAAATATATATAAATCCACGCAAATCCATGCGTTCAGTATGTACTTAAACATTTCAGTAGTAACATGCTTCCGCCCGGGAAAATATTTAAAAACAATTCAGAAAAAGGGGCTCATGAAACTCACCTTATCGCAACAAGTAGGTATCACAGTACACCAGCTATTAGCCCGGATCTGTAATACGATCCCTAAGTTCGTTACTATACAATCACTATTAATACAACTTTAACCCAGAAACACTTTTCCGGACTCAGATTGTGATTCGTTTAGAGTGTAACAGTCAAAATTACTATTATTTTGTTTTCCCCGTTTTGCGTGCCTAGCACGGTTGTCCGTTTTTACGTTTCAAAAATGGGTTTGGTCACACATGACCCGAAAATAGTGGTTGACTGATATTTTATTTAAAGTTGTGAAATTAGAGCTCGGTTTAGGCGCCCCGATTGGCCGCGGGACCCGTTTCCGTCTTTAGCGCACCGGAAACTGTTAAATCGGGTAAAAATTACTTAAATCATCCGAATTATTTTCGGATGATTTATTTTTACTTTTTTAGCTTAGTTATATGAAAATAGTCCATTTTTAGGGTTTTTATACACCAGTCAGCTCGCTTATGCGAACTTTACCGGTTTACGCGTTTTAAGCTTTAAAAGTTTGTTTTTATCTTCTTTTTAGCACAAATAATTATCCGTTTAGACTCGGATCTTTAAATTTTGCACAAATCACTTTCTGACAGTGGGGATTTTTATAAAAATATTTCCAGAATTATTTTTTATATTTAAAATTTATTTATCTATTTTTAAACACCATTTAAACACTAAATATGTCGTAAATACCAAACGATCTTAGAAAAATCCCAAATTTTTCCTGGATGACCCCTGCCATCGACATAGTCCCCTGTAATTTTTCCAGAACCAAAATCTCGTTTTACATGCCATTTTCACTAAAACCGAGCTAGAAAACCCTAGAACTCATTTAACCGAAAAGCCTACTTAGACTTCTCCAACTGACCCCAAATTTTTTGTGTTACTAATACATGTTATATAAAGCTTATCTGAAAATTTCCAGAATTTTTCATGATATTTAACTATTTTTCACCATTTTTGGCCAAAACCGAGCATTAAATTCACCAAATATTCATCATTTGTCCAAAAATTACCAAAAATTCACAGAACTCATATTTTCATATATCTAACACCTCTGTAAAATTTCATGACCTAACTCTAAACGAATCACAATCTGTCCAAAACTTAATCATCACACAAAAAACCAAACTACCTTGTGTTTCTAGCTTCAAATCGCAAGGATCTCGCTTTCTAGCCTTTGCTATCAATTAGATACAACACCTACAAGCATAATAACACCACACCAAGCAATTTACACCCACAATCAAGCCATTTCTTTCATGGTTTCGGTTATGATATAAAAACAAAGATTTAACCGTAAAAATTCGTTTTTGGTTCGTTTAACTCCTTTCTTGGACCAAGATCCCTTGTATAACCCGTATACATCACTTGATCATGCAAGAATCGGTTTCATCTCGGGTTTTCACCCTTTTTTCACTTGAAACCTCATTTTCTTGAAATTAAACTCAAGAAACGAAGATAAACACGTACATAACACGATCTTTACCTCGGTTTTCGTGCTAGGATCTCGGGTTTTAGTTCAAAGGTTGAGAGAGAGTTGAAAGATTGATGAATGTGTTGGATGAAAAAAGAAAATAATAAGGGTATGGAAACCCTTGTTTCCGATCTGACCATTTGGAGGGTGGGGTGGGACCCACATCTCCATTTTAAGCCACATATTCAGATTCTTGTAATCCAGATAATGTTTTGGATAATCTGGTTCAGTTCATTTTTCGGTTAAATGTTTAATTCGGCTTAAAACGAGGCTAAAACGGTCCCTTTTTCGGCTTAAAAATGAAATTTATATAAAACCGATTTAAAAACTTCAAAAACTTAAACCATGACTTTCATTAACTTAGAACATCATATTATTAATAACTACGCATCTTTTTCGGCTTGATAGATCGTCTCTTGCTCGGTTTGGTATTAAAGGTTTCGTTTAACGTACCGACGTACCGTTAAATCGAAAATTCTTTTCTGTGCTTTAATTCACTTATCCCGAAGCTTTAATACTTCGTAAACATCACTATATATTATATATCTCGTCTATAATGTATCCCCGATTCGTTCGGGCTTCAATAACCGTTAATCGGTTGATCGTTTTTCCAATACGATTAACTGTATAATCGAGTATAATCCGTACTGTGAATCATACATACTCGTATAAACACATTATAACTCATATATTCATTATTAAATAACACATAAATAGTATATTCCGGTTAGGGTATACCTGATTCTGCCGGAATCGTTACACATTGACTTAACGTATCTAGCACATGAAGAAATTAGAATAAACATTGTTGTAAGCTGATTTGTGAGTGAAAGAGTGTGCTTTAAGTGTTTAATATCATGTGTTTTAGTTGTTTATATCCATCGAACACGAGTACTATTAGTTATTTTATGTTTACAGGCACTCGGAGCTTAAATGACTAATTTGGAGTACTTGGGATGGAAAGGAATTGAGGTATGGGCAAAAAGGAAGCAATCATGGGAGTTCGGAAGTTATTCGTGTGCATTTAAAGTAAAACGGGCATATCCGAGGCTAGAAAATGAGTTACGGAACCCACAATATGTGAACTTTGGGTTTCTCGACGAGACAAGTATGAAGATGCAAGATAACCTTAAGGAAGAAGCTTCACTCCATAGGATTTGTATCTGAATTTTATTTAAACCTTCACTTTTGATTTGGATTTGGTAAACTATTCAGTTAGTTGAATCTTTATGTTTCTACATATCTTATCATCCTTAGGCGATTTTGGGGCCGTTATACAGCATCCTAACAACCTTGAATCACCATAATCAACCGTGCTTTCATCCTTCCACTCCACATTCAACCTTATCAAGATGAAGATGTAAGGTTAAAATATTAATAACCATCACCGGGAGTAGGGTTGTGATTATGGTTAGACTTGATGTTTTAAACCTTTGTATTGGATTTGGATGGTTAATTCGATAAGTTAACTTTTGATGTCTGTTTGTGCAATTAAACAGTTTTTTGTATTTGAATGCTTTGAAGTTTTATCAGTTAATTGATTTGGAGTCATCAACTTTTAGAATTAGGTTCTTAGAGTCATTGACCCGTTTATCTTTAACCATTAAGCCTATTGCATTTATCAAACCCAAAAACTAGTAATCAATTAGGTTATTATTCATCAAAATCAATTGTTCGGATTAAGTTATGTAAATCAGTAAGGTCAAATATTTAGTCTTTTGATTATAGGTATAAACAAACTAATTATACAACCTGAAACCTGGAGTTGGTTATTTTCCCATAATTGTTTACAATTCACAAAAATAATTGATATGGGTTAAATTATATATAAATATTATAACTATTTCTACACTTTTGGGTAGCTTTAGAGTTGTTTTTTATTAAATAATACCCCTAATTGGCTCATATTTAGATTTTAAAGGTTTCAAGTGTCAACGAGCTAAAATGTAATATTCTTACTAAACTAGAGACTAACGAGCTAATATTCTAATACAGATTGTAAGTTGTTATTATTATTATTATTATTATTATTATTATTATAACTTAATAAAAGTATGAAATTAATCTTATTTATTATTGAAAAATAAACAATTCTCTTATCTTGATTCTAAATACTATCATGTTTGTTTGTTCTAAAACAGAATTGTGAATCATTGAGTGGCCTGTTAAACAAGATTTACGGCTATGTGGACGGATGGACATAAAATAGAAATACAAGAAGAAAACCTAAGGGGGAATCAAGGAAAAGAGGAAGTAGGTCACAAATAGAGGAGGTAGATTGTGTCGCAGACCATCAAAAAAGATTTACGGCTTTGTGGACGGATGAACATAAAATAGAAATACAAGAAGAAAACCTAAGGGGCTACCCCTGTTGGTGACGAGTTCGAAAGAGATAATAAAAAAGGAAAACAAGAATGAAGGGAACAAAAGGCTAACAACTCAAAGACTCGCGGCCATCAAAAAAGAAAAGGAGAAGCCGGCAACCAAGAATAGACGTGAATAAGTTTAACAAGACTGCCAGACTAGTAGCTCAATTAATTTTATTTCTTTTTTATGAACCGCGATATATATTTTGTTTTTGTTTCCTTCAAAATTATGATTGGCTAAACTGCTAAATTACCTGAGTTTGGATGAACACTTTGTAGGCTTGTTTATTTTTTGTATCACACCCTCAATTTCCACATGCGGGGTTTTACTGCGAGGCGCGTGACAAGCCAGGATTTCAATCATTAGTTACAACAAATAACGTCGAAATATTTTAAAATATTTTACTGTCCTATATTTGGGAAAAACATTCAGTTTTAAAGTCTTAATGTTTTAATATAAGACTATCGTGTTTCTAGTAAATGAGACGCCCAACGACTCCCTCACCCGAGAGCCCCAAGGGGGTTCGTCAAACCCAGTAGTACTATCTTTTATTACCCAGCAAATACACAATTGTTAACGGTCCAATGTGCATGGGGGACTTTAGTTTATGTTCACTATTTACACATGAGGTATTAAAAAGTCTACAGTTATCCAAAAAGTTTTTGTGTTGTATGCTTTCTCCCCTAAATGGAGTAAGTAAAAAGAGGGGCAGTGAAACTCACCTCGAATGTGGTTCAAATTGAAAGTCAACTACTTAAGTCAAAGTCGTTCTAGTGCCTAAATCATACAAACAATATAAGTATTTGCTAATCGATTCCTAGAAACCTTAGTATCTAAACTATCCCATTGTTTATTAGAAGTTTGATCAAAGTTTGACTTTTGTTGACTTTGACAGAAGTTTGACTTTTCATTTGAATTTTGACCAAAAGGTCCAAGTTGTTGACAGTTGACTAAAAAGTCCATGTCTCGATGACCGAAGACTAAAATTTAAGTTTTGTTGACCATTGACCAAATTGTTGACCTTTGACCAAAATATTGACCAACGATCCGTTTGTGACTTTTAACCAATATTCTAGACATAGAATGATTACAAGATGTTCATAGTCAGAATTTAACAACAATCAAGTAATGTGCACTTAGCCACTTTTCATACAATCCTATGACTAAGTCTAACTTCTACCACTTTCAACACTTCACAAGTATGACTAACCACTTAGTCAAACAGTTCTAATTTGACCCATAAAGTCAAAATTCAATTTACCACAATCATTCTATTACAAATTACAATTATTTTTACTAATTAATATGCTAATCATCCATAACAATTTTTCAATCATCATAACTGATTTTTCCAACCAACCAAAACATTTAATTAAAATGCCAAATAATTCACACATATATATTTCAAGTATTAGGTATACCATACATTTTTTTTATAAATTTCCAATTCACACAAACATACAGAATATTCACATTCTACAACAACCTAATTTCAGTCTCTATTTTAACACAACAGTACACAAATATTTGTCAAAAATTCCATATTTGTCCAATTGATGCAAGACTAATTGGATTAGATTTCTACTTCAATTTATAACATTCCAGAAGCGGTCATACGTATATCTATTTCAATCTCAAGTTATACAATTTACAACACAGCTAAGAAAATTTCTCTTTCAATCAGGATTGCAACCCGATTTTGTAAATTAATAAAAACTAGTCAAACAAAGTCCAAAAATTATGATTCTTGACCTTTTGAAAACTAGATTCGAAATACTCAACCCTAGTACTAAACATCAATCAAAAACACCACCGTATCAACAAGTTATACAACCTACAATCTAACACATAGGATCTGTCAACAAGCAAATTCAAACCAAAAGTCATAAAAATCATGATTCCTATATTCTTATGATCTTTAATCATCAAGGAACACTTTTATATAATCAAATCTCATGTCTTCCATTATCATACTAATTTATAAAATAATATAATGTGCAAAAGTTTTCCATCTTTTCTTTTATAACAAGACATAAAATTTCTTTTAAAGCCATCAAACTTGATCATCTTTTTATTTCTTATGATTTCATGTGATTGGATAATCAATCCCACAATCCCAAATCAAAGAAACATAAACAAAATATATATTAAACATGCTTACTTACTTGCTTGATCAATACTATATCACTACTTGTTCCAAGAATCACCCAAACAACCCTTGTGTATGGAAGCTTTAGAGAGAGTTTTGAGAAAATAAAAGTGTGTGTGTGTGTTGTGAGGTGGAAGGTCACAAGAGAGAGAGAGAGAGAGAGGGAAAGGAAAAGCTATAACCCCCTTGTTAACTACACACTCATTAACACAATCATTAAGTCATAATCAATTTTATTAAACTTTAGGTTATTTTATTTTAATTAAGTGTGACATGTTACATTCTTTTATAAACATTTTCTAGCAATCGTATGTTGTGTACTAGTTCTTTTTGTTACTTGTCATGTAATATATCATATGTTATGTTATTTTAATTATTCAGTTCTCTTACAACATATAAGTAATCAAAAATTAATCATGTAACATATTAAGCATATAACACAATTACATCCATCACATATAATACATGTAACATATCATGTGTGACAAATTTATTATAAGCTATAACATGTGTGACAAGTTTATTATTCTAGTTATCAATAACTAGTTACTCTTACTTAGGTCACCAACGACACGACTGACTCAATGTATGCATACATGAAACTACATGTATAAGAGTTCATTAATGTGGTTAACAGAACTAACTGGGTTTACAGACATAGTCAACAAGATTTAACTGAATTTAGTTAACGGAGTTAACCTGAAAATTGGTAGTTGTCACATCATCCCCTTGTTAAAAGAATTTTCATCGCGGAAATTATATAATGTCACTCAAAGGCTGGGAAGGAAAGAGAAGAAAAAAAATTCAGGCTGACACATCATCCCCTTGTTAAAATAAATTTCGTCTCGAAATTTAGATCGTACCTAAGGTTTATCCTTGGGTTTGAATAACTGAGGACACTTTTTTTTCATCTGATCCTCGCGCTCCCACCTGAACTCCGGTCCACGTCTTGAGTTTCAACGAACACGAACAATAATTTCGGGTTTTTGTCTTCGGGTTTTTACTTCCCTATCCATAATTTCAACAGGTTCCTCTATGAAGTGTAACTTTTTATTAATCTCTAATTCCTCTAAAGGAACTATGAGAGTTTCGTCTGCCAAACACTTCTTAACGTTCGACATATGGAAAATGTTGTGTACTCCACTAAGTTGTTCTGGTAATTCCAATTTATATGCCACAGGGCCAATTCGTTTAATAATTTCAAATGGTCCTACATAGCGCGGGCTTAGTTTTCCATGTTTCCCAAAACGGATAACACCTTTCCAAGGTGATACTTTCAAAAGTACTCTTCTCCAACTTCAAATTCTAGAGGTTTCCTAAGTTTATCAGCGTAGCTCTTTTAGCGATCTCGGGCTGCTGCCATACGAATTCTGATTTGCACAATTCGTTCATTTGTTTCGTGGACTATCTCGGGTCTTGTTAGCTGTCTTTCACCGACTCCTGCCCAACATAGTGGTGATCGACACTTTTATCCATACAAAGCTTCGAAAGGTGCCGGTTTTATACTCGTGTGGTAACTATTATTATAGGAGAACTCAACCAAAGGTAAGCGAGTTTCCCAATTCTTACCATAATCGATGACACAAGCTCTAAGCATATATTCCAAAGTCTGTATCGTTCGTTCACTCTGACCATCAGTCTACGGATGGTATGCTATACTCATATCTAGGCGTGTACCTAACGCCTTTTGTAATGATTGCCAGAAATTTGAAGTCCAGGATGAGCGACAACTTCTCTAATATAAATCCGAGCTAATTTATGTTTTTAGTATTCTCAATAGAAAACTGTTAACCTTGTGTGGTATCAATATTTTCCTTACCTGCTATATAAAAATTAGTTTATTTGAACGCATTCTGAGAGGTTCATCGTATTCACATTATTAGTATGATCATACGACCGTCGTAGTAGCCGAAGCCCACTTTACAAGGCAATGGTTTTACCATCACTCATTAATTGCTCATTGGCTTGATTGTAAGTTTCATATATTATTTTTTCCTCTTTTCATATTAGATTATGTTTAAATGAATTGGTGTTTTACTTACTCAACCTTGTGTTGACAACTCTATTTTTATTTTATGCTCATATGCCGGTTATCGTTTGAAGTAATTACAAGACTTGGTGAAGAACTTAGAGATATTCGTATTAGAAGAAATAAATCTAGACTTAGCTCAAATTTTGAATTTGAATTATATTGTTGCTTTCATTTCCAATTATACACTTTGTTTGTTTGGATTTATTTGAATATTTAATATAAATTAATAGATACTGTCACTTTTAACTATTGCATAATAGTATCTTGAGAGTTGTGAACAATCAGTTTTCTCCCCGACATTTTCACCTAAGGTTGGGGTGTGACACTGTACAACTTCAACTTACTTTAATATTTTTATTTTGGTAAAATGAAACCTTATTTGTGTGTAGAAATACCAACCTTAAGGGAAAAATTTTAACTTTCTGGTATATTTTCTTTTTATTTTTTTTGCAGGGGTCACAGCTAATCAAATTTATATGAGAAAATGATATATACACGTGAAATAAAATGTATTTGATAGGTGCGGTTCATGTAAGATTTGTGCCAAATTGAACCTTAAATATACCGTAAGGCTACAGAAATATTTCTATAAGTTTAAAGTGGACAATTATAACTGCAATCATCTTTAAATTATGTGCATAATACTGTCGAAATGGAAATGTACTTTACGACGTTACCGGTCGTTGCGATTTTTCTCACAAAAATATGTACCGCTTATTGTATTTTTATTCATTTTTATCTTTTATGTTGAAAAAATTCAAAAATATTTTCTGTGTGTTCTGATAAAATATTTTGAAAAAGAGAAAAAGATTTTAAGTGTGTTTTATCTTAGAGTTTGTAAAATCTAATAAAATTACTGCTTTATTTTTTTATCATCTAATTGTGCAAATTAAGGTTAAAATATTGAATTTTTTTTACCAATCTTAAAAAAAATTTTACCTCTAATTTTGGTAAAATTTTTGGGTATTTACTTCAAGAGATAGCAGTTGAAAGATAAATTTTTATAAACAGTTGGTCAGTTTGGTAAAATTGCATTTCATTCGCTAAACATATTTCCCTTTCATCAAATTGTTCAGGAATGGAGAATGTGTTATTGAGTGATGGACCCAGTCGCCATTTGTTCCTTTCGCTTGAAACAATAAGTTAGCAAGTCGCTAACTTTGTAAGCGAATATGTACTCATTCTCTAGCAAATGGATGTACAGAGTCTATACGTCGTCTTTGGTGTAGCGAATGGATGTAAGGAGTATAAATATGGATTTTGACGAATGTGAACTCATTCATTAAACACTTTTACAATCTCTCTCTCTTAACGAAACGTTGTCCAAATTTTTCTTGATATCAAAGTGTTGTTATGATTCATCATTCATCATTGTTTTGATTTTGGACTAAACTTGAATGAACCCTAACCGGACTTATAATGGACCAACTGACCACTAGAACTGGTATAATATCAAAATTAGTTATCATAATTGTACTATAGATTATGCATTGATATCAAATTTAAGGGATTTTGATATTATAATCATGTTTTATGGTCAACTGTAATTTTGGTATGGGTTTGACTTTTTAAGTTCATATGTTAGTTTGACTCCATAAGTTGAAGTTTAGCTCATTCGCCAGATCTGATCATTCCCTGTGTTTGTTACATTCCGCTAAAAAGCGAATGGACAATGCTCATTCGTTAATATTGTGTGTTGGCAAATGAAGGGTATTTTGGTCATGTTACTTTGATTATCAAGACAAATCATCTCATTTTTTGCAGTTATGGCTAATCAAGAACATGTTAATATGCCTGATGGTCAACCAGAACAACAAGAGGATCATTAGGCTCAGCTAATTCGACAACAACAAATGAAAGGGCCTGCGTCCGAACGTGTACCTGAGCAAGAAGAACAAGAAGCTACTACCGCTTGGGTAGCTAATCTAGATCATAACATAGTTTCATTTACCGGTTATAACTATGCTAAATTTGATGGAATCATTAGCTTTCTGAGAAGATCAAGGATTTATAGAGCTGTCTCCACCAATCTGCCAGCTTACTATAGAAATATTTGTCCATACTGGGAGACTGCTCGTTATGTGTCTGCTCAAAATCATATTTGCAACAACGATCCAAAATTAAGAAGTTGTTATTACTCCTTAGATTATCCGAGACACATTATTGTTTAAAGACGATGACAACGATGTGTACTTCTTTGAGAAGGACTTGATTCAAGTTTTGTTTAGATGGTTGAAATATGGTGGGAACTTGAATGACGCAAAGTACAACAAACCCAATTTGTATGATCTATACAAGTACTTGATGCACATGTTGACTCACTATATCGATGGGAGACATGCAGGGTTTGAAAAATGTCGTAATATGTAGCAATCGACAATGGTTGCTTCGATTTTGAACAGGCCTCCGTAAAACAGATTGCTTGATCATTTGATTAATGCGAGGTATCAACCGTCACCAAATTATCATTGGATTCATGATGACTCAGATTCCGAAAAAATAATATGGTGGTAATGCGGATGATGATGGTGATGATGATGAAAATAATGATGATGATGATGATGATACAATACGGAAGAAGGCTAGGGTAAGACTCATGTTGTGGAAGATCCAAAGAAAAGGAAGAAACCAAAGAGGAGGAGATCGGGGGTGTTAGTTATTTATACCCGTGAACGTGTTGTGTCTCTTGATGTCACTCCACAAGAAGAAGGAAAGAGCCAGTTCGTTGTCCTACTCACAAACTCCGGTTGTGACTCTAGTTACTAATGCTTCTACCGATCCATGATTTACATTGATGCCTCAACAGAGTATACAATAACTATATACTCTTATTCCCTCAAATGTTCATGTGTCTACAACAACAACCATGGTGTTAGTTGGAACCGTTGGTATTCCTACTCATGTATTAAGCTCTAACAGACCCCAAGGAGCTATTATGCCTATTCCTACAAGCTTTGTTAACATGCTTGTTCAACATCTATGTTTTATTATCTCAATTTGGTGCATATTCAAATCAACTATGGTTGATCGTATATATCAAGATGAGATGCGATTAGATCAAGTGAATGTTTTTCAAGGGATGAAGATACTACATCGAGAAAATGCCGAGTTGCAAGCTGTGGTAGCTTCTTAGAGGGAGAGAATTAAGGAGCAGAGGGGTCTGGTCTTACAACTTGAATGCAAAGAAGATGACTTAAAGAAGCTGAAGAGCAAATATTATGATGATGATCCCGAAGTAGGTCAGTTTTATAAGCAACCAGGTGCCTCAACATTGGGTTTTTCTCCTATTTATGGGTAGTCAAGTGGAAAGAGGTTGTGGAATTTAAGAGCTTGACTGAAGCATAGTCTGTCAGCATGTTAAAATTGAAGAAAATTATGTTTCTTGATTATGATGATGATGATGATGATGATGATGATACAATACGGAAGAAGGCTAGGGTAAGACTCATGTTGTGGAAGAGCCAAAGAAAAGGAAGAAACCAAAGGGAGAAGATCGGGGGTGGTAGTTGTTTATACCCCTGAACGTGTTGTGTCTCTTGATGTCACTCCACCTGCCTCAAAAAGAAGAAGGCAAGAACCAGTTCGTTCTCCTGCTCACAAACTCCGGTTGTGACTCTAGTTACTAATGCTTCTACCGATCCATGATTTACATTGATGCCTCAACAGAGTATACAATAACTATATACTCTTATTCCCTCAAATGTTCATGTGTCTACAACAACAACCATGGTGTCAGTTGGAACCGTTGGTATTCCTACTCATGTATTAAGCTTTAACAGACCCCATGGAGCTATTATGCCTATTCCTACAAGCTTTGTTAACATGCATTTTCAACATCTATGTTTTATTTTCTCAATTTGGTGCATCTTCAAGAAAATCAAAACTATGGTTGATCGTATATATCAAGATAAGATGCGATTAGATCAAGTGAAAGTTTTTAAAGGGATGAAGATACTACATCGAGAAAATGCCAAGTTATGAGCTGTTGTAGCTTTTTAGAGGGAGAGAATTAAGGAGCAGAGGGGTCTGGTCTTACAGCTTGAATGCAAAAAAGATGAATTAAAGAAGCTGAAGAGCAAATATCATGATGATGATCCGGAAGTAGGTCAGTTTTATAAGCAACCAGGTGCCTCAACATCGGGTTTTTCACCTATTTATGGGGAGTCAAGTGGAAAGAGGTTGTGGAATTTAAGAGCTTGACTTAAGCATAGCCTGTCAGCATGTTAAAAGTGAATAAAATTATGTTTCTTGATAAGACAGGGGTGATTCAAAGTCAACTGAATGCTGACGAAATAGAAAAAGGCGAGTTTGCTGAACACTATCTATCAAAGGAAAAAAATGTCATGTTGTTTGATATGAACAAAGAAGATGTGGATGTGTTGGAGATGAAGGAGGATATATAAGTGGAGGATGAGGTGGATTTGGGCGTTAATTAGAACATTCCATTTAATAAACTTACTACGATGATATGGAAGTGGAAGACGTGACAGCCGAGGAATACCGTGATCTTTATACGAAGAACAACACTGATGAGGGGATTCCATTTTTCACTAACTAAGCATTTTGATAGGCTCGAGGAAGTACTTCAGAAAGAGAAGTAGAAGGAAAAAGATCATATGTGCCCGTGAAAATAGAATCATCTGATATGTTCAACTACAATGCCAAAAAGCTTAACAAATGGTTGGAAACTGTTTGACATGTTGAACAACAATAATCTCTCCAGGCCAAGGCTAAGCTATCTGAGAATCAAAAGAAGAGATTTATTTGGCTGATGACAGTAAACGGTGATATTATCTCCTGGATATACGAGCCCGAGCTGAAAGTCTGCATTGTAAAGTGGGAGAATGGTATGCAGTATTTGGAAAGAATCACTGATATTCTCTCCATTCCTAGATGGGATGTTAGTACGTTGGACAACCATCCGTTTATTAATTATGGGAATGTTGAGCTGCTAAGGTTGTTTCACAGTCACATAGTATATCAAGTCTATCAGGGATTAAGTTTTTTCATCCACTGGTCCCCAAAAGACAAAGTCCTGATGAGATAGATCTGGAGGAAGCTTGTGTTAAATTGAAGAGGCCTCGGGCTATGAAGAAGATACCTTTGAAAATGATGCCACATAAATTGTATAAGGACTTAACAGGTGGTACTATGATGATAAGACAGCTGAGGTTGTTATTGTGTTGGGGGCTAGAGATAATGTGAAGTTCATATGAGATTTTAATCTGATGTGGCTCGTGAACCTTTATGAAGAAGATATTCATGTGTTATTCAAAAATAGGATAAGGTGGATACACGGCCAAGACAACGAGCTTGTGATGCAGTATCAAAGACTTGTCCGAACTTGTTTTGCCTTCGGGATCAATTGTGGAGCTGACTGGAAAACCAAGCGTTGTCTAAAGAGATAAAGACAAAGCATGAGACCGGGGTGGGTGGGGGGGGGTGGTGTTGATACATGTTTTATCGTCTTGGTATTTGTTTTATTGCAATTAGTCTTCTTATAATAGATTAGGAACTGAATATGTAACTTACAGTTTGCCTATTCGCCAAGCCTGTTTGATGAATAGGTTTTTAGGCTTGTAGGTCCATATGATGGATTATCCAGCATATGAGGTTTGTTTTGATGATAAGACGTTCGCTAGTCTGTTAGCAATTGGCGTAGCGAATGTAGTTTCATTCGTTAGGAATGTTAGCGAATGGATTCGTCACTAAGAATATGTTGTAATTTATGTTTTAGTTAATAAATCTGATTATTTTTATTATTGAATTGATGTCCAAACTCCGTCCATTTGCTTTCAGTAAACACACATTAACATCCGCTAGTCCTAATTGAACTAAATCACTATTATCAAAGAACTAGATCCGAGATTCATGAATATATGATAAAGATCATGCATTCTCAAGGCATGAAAAAACAATCATTTAAGTTCGGTTAATATAAGTGTTTGTATCCGTGCTATTATCAACGAAACCTCAGTCTAAATAGTTTACAAAAGGTATATAAGTGTTTGTATACATTCATAAGATCATAAAACAGTTAAAAAATCGTCAAAAAGATGTCGAATAGATTTTTAGCCTTAACGGGCCAAATCATAAGAATAGACGGACCGGGTCAAAGATCATAGAACAGTCTCATCCCAACTTTTGAAACGGGTCAAAGATTTAAACTTGTGACAGCCTATCACACATATACGAACCGTCTCATTATGATACACGCCGTCTCATATTAAAATTCATTATTTTAAAAGAAAATAAGTTTTAAACTAATAAATCGAACCAGACTGTATAAACGAGGTTTGAAATAATAAAACCACGCCAGTGTGGTCTGTATCGGGATCAAGAAGCACCATCCAGGTATTAATACGAACCTATTTAATTATAGGTTAATATCATTCATTCAAGAAAATTTTCAAACGAACCACCGACGCTACAGGTGAATACGTTAAACCTTTAAAGAAAATCAAAGCAGATTTATACTCTATAAGATGAATGTGTTGTTTGTCTTAAAGAGTCTGTTAAACCTTTACAAGAGATTAAGTGATCTCTAAAACATTATAATACAAAATAGAGAATAAAAGCAATTCAGATCAATTAACATGTGTCTGGATCGAAACAAAATAGAACAAGCAGACATACTATTATCAGTCATAACCAGTTCTCCAATGGCCATCAGTTCCCGGAGAACCTTGAATTGTGTGTGTATGGCAGTGGTACAAATCTCGGAAATTAGAGATGTTTCCGTTGAGCTTGTACAAAAAAACTATATTTGTATTGTAACAGTATTTTAAATGATTTTAGAGTCAAATGTTTCACCAGCATATTGCTAACGTATTTTTCCCCACATTTAGGCTAACTAAGTAAAGTCATTGTAGCAAGGATTAAGAGTAATTATGGAGTTAAATGATCGCAATATGAAGATAGTTAGATTTTGATAATTGAAATACTTGTAATATATGAAACAACATTTGTAAACCGGATACTCGAGTATTTAACTCTCGAGTAAATTTTCATTGTTAATTAATATTCTATAGCTAAAAGTCTTCCGCTAAAATAAACCGCATCTATGTATATTTACAAAATAGATACCAACGGGTGTCACACTTATGAGGCCAAAGTTAGGGTGTGACAAAATGGGACATTTTTGGGTCTATCCGCGAACAGGAGTATCGCATACACGTTCATGTGTTTGACATAAATCATACAAGCATACATGTACGACCAAATTCAATTGTGGACAGTTTTTTGAGCATCAAGTCTCATACTAAATGCTACTCATTTAGGCACAAACCCAGTTTAACCAGTGTATTGGTTAAATATACATATAATATCAAATGAACATATTAACTGACAGACTCCCAAATTTAATTATGTTCTCTATTGTGTAAATGAAAAATTTAATACAAAACCAAATGTTAGAATTACTATTATACAACATGAGTATAGAAAAACAAAACGTGATTTTACCTTTTTTCTCCCAAAAAATGACACAAAGTCATCACCAGCAAGATTGCCAATGCACCACTAAATCCAAATGACATCAGGCCTTCCTAGCATCTACACAATATTTTAACAACTATTTAGAGCTATAATAACAAAATTATGAATTTAGTATATTATCATACCTAAAAATACTATAAATTTTAGTGACTATATCAATTACAATTGGCTGTGCTATTAATACACCATTTACAAACATTTGACACCATTCCATCATCTTATCATAGACTTTATACTACAATATAGTAGTATCAGAAGTATAATAGTCTCAAAAACCAAGACAAAAGCCCCACGTGCAGGAGGCACTAGGTATATACAATACTTACAAACTAACCCAAGACTATATTTACCATATTGTTAACCCTTGAGTACAAAACATTGAATAATTGAAATAATTACACATAGTTTAAGAATATAAAAAAAATCCATATTTGAAGAACTTTTTTTATGTACAACCAAGAAAGCTCTGTTTACAACCAATTGAGATCAATGTACAACCTATTAAGTTCTATATGTAATCAAAGAAGCTCAAGAAACAAAAAGAGTTTAAAAAAATTCAGAAAATTTAATAAAACCCGTAGCATTTGAACCATAAAATTTGAGACAAAACTTATACACACCCGAACATAATGATGCCAAAAAGCATAAATGCACACACTAAAGTCCAAAAACATCTTCAACAATATACCAAAGTCCAAAAATATAAAAATCGAGCATTCTGTTATACAACATCGTATGAAGGAGGAAATTACTGGTGATGACGAATAACCATAAGTAAGGCGGCATACCCACCGATTTCTCCAGCCTTCAGAAAAGTCTTTCCTAATGGGGTTGTGTGCTGGAATACACCAGATAGCTGGGCCAATTTATACCAGACTTGACTTCAATCTTGCCACTTCGGTCTTGACAAAATTTCTCAATATTTGCCTAAGGTTATAATAACTTATTTATTTGTTAAAGAAATAATCAACAAAAAACTGCAAAATAATGAGAAATAACCATGTTACACCTTAAAGATCACCCTCCTGCTATGCTGCTGGAGCTTCGTTTGTTAACCCAATGTTTGTTGTTCATGTTATGTTGTTCACTGCCAAGTTATCGTCAATATGAGTCAAATTAGATTTAAAGTGTTACTGTTGCTACAACGAATATAGCGACAATGAGAAAATTTTAGGGTAATGATATGGACGCTTCCGGTGCCACATTTCAGCTTCCTGCTTGTACCTAAAACACAAAAGAACTTATTGGAAGGGGACCAGAGACCCCGGTCTCTCAACCACCTTCCGACATGAAACATTAGTTAATTATCCCATGAAAGTATATAAAAGTAAATATTGACATGTATACTAGATATAGAAAATGTAAGAGGAGATAGTGGTCAAGGCCTGACGGTTAGAGAGCGGCAGTAAAAGTTCATGAGATGGATCGAAATCATGTTAACGAACGGATTCAACTCCTTAATGTATCGAGCGGAAACATATAAAATATGAAAAAGACGATAGATATCTCGTTTAAGCCCAATGTTTATTGATAGTAGTCACACGATACAAGATATGAAAGTTAACATACACGAGCTAACTAGATATGAAAATATAACAATAAGAGAAAATTTATCCAAAAGCTTAACAAAAATAACAAACCTAACAACCTATTTATAGAGTTACATCATCATCAGCGTATATCATGTCAATGTGCCGTATAAGTACAGTGATCCGTATAAGTCACTTATACGGCTATCATGTCCAACAGCACACAAACTTGTCCCTTATATCTCCATGTGCCAAAGTCAACGTATTTGCATAAGTCAACATTAGCAACTCATATACTTTCATATTCATCAATCAATATGCGACTAGCCATGTATGTCAATTAGTATGCTCATCATGACATCATCATTTAACATGCAGCGTATAACATATTTCTATGAATATGTGACGAATACTAACCGCATAAGTCAACCTGCAACATGTCACACCCGGCCCTGAGCGGCGGAAACAGCCGGGCGCGCACGAGTGGGGATTGATAATTAAGCACGGGCCATTGCAAAACATTCAAAGATTTTTATTGCGCATGAGAAGTTTAGTACAAACACATTACATTGTTCAAAGATTACAAAAAGAAACATCCAAGTATAAAACTGAAGATTTCCTCGCCATATCCCCTTGCGCGGCGGGTAACCGTGCGCATCGAGGGGATAAAACCAAAATCTTCCAAAAAGCTTGTTTTAGATGTTCAGCGTGTGGTGCTCTAAGTGTGACTCCATGCGCTACCTAGTTATCTCCTGAAAGACACGTAAAAACATTTGAATCAGTATAAACTGAGTGAGTTCACAAGTTTTAGTAACTTGATAAAATCATTCTGAAACATTTCTGGCAACATCATTAACATCTGCTTGGTAAAATCGTATTAACACATAATTCTGACAATATTCTGATAAAAATCGTTCCGCGGGTTACGCGTGAACAAATTCTGGATACGGTGCTCGTCTATGTAAGTGGCGCAGCCACTACGAGCTAAAATAACGTAAAACCGTCCCGCGAGTTACGCGCAGACGTTTCTGGAAAACTATGCTCGTCTATGCAAAGAGGCATTGCCCCTACGAGCTAAGGATACTGTCCCGCGGGTTACGCGCGAACAATTCTGAGAAACTGTGCTCGTCCATGCAAAGAGGCATTGCCCCTACGAGCTAAGGGTACCGTCCCGCGGGTTACGCGCAGACGTTGTGCCGGAAAACAAGGCGCTCGTCCATGCAAAGAGGCGCGACCCCTACGAGCGGGCTCAACCCCATAGTACTGCCCCATGCCAGGCACTCGTCCATGCAAAGAGGTGCGACCCCTACGAGTGGGCGGATCAAACCAGCAGTCCCTACCCTTAGAGTTCCAATGGTAAAGTGATCACTTACTCGAGTTCTAGCGCACATACATTGAAAACCTTAGATAACCGTTTGCATTGCTCATCATGAAACATAACTTAAACACATAATCGCTTGCATAGCTTGTAAGTATACCATGATAAAACATTATTTAAGTACGTGTCCCTCGCCCCGAAAGCAGTTTAAAAACAGTGAAAACAGTGAAAATAGGGGCTGTGAGACTCACCTGTGGTTCTTGTTAAGGGATTAATCGAGATTCGGGTTTTCTTGGTGTTGGCCTCGGAATCGAAGGTCTAGAATACGATTAAATAACAAGTATATATATTAAGATCAAGAAATAGGAGAATATAAGGGTTGGATAGTAGGTATCAAGGTTATATTCTCGGCTTACCTAGTAACAGGATCGGAGCTGGAAACAACGGATGCTTGGGAAAGGATTAGTGCAAGTTTGTAGTTCTTTGAAGTGTGTTTTGGGTGATAATTTAGGCTACAAATTTATAGGCAAACTCAAGGGAACACAATCCCTTGCTTTAGGGGATTGAAATCTTTTCATATCTAAATGTAATGATGATAAAGTATGGAAGTTATTATTATTTACTTAAGAGTGGAGTGGTGGATAAAAGATTTTGATTTGATTTGGACAGAACATGCAGGTCTGGGGTTGGTGAGAATAGGGTGGCTGACAGTTGACTTTTCATGTTACAGTGTGCTTTTTCAGGTACTTTTGTCAGTGTACAGTAAAAAGTGGAAAATCTCTGAAACACGCTACTGTTTCCTTTCGGGCGGGAGTAATCTCCTTAACTGGAGAATAGACCAAGTGTTCTGCGCGTATAACTTGGTGCGCATAGCTTTCTGCGTATAGGACATGTCTTTGCTGCGGGTAGGTGAGTAACCTTCTCGCAGTTAGGGACATTTGAGTTTCATTTGTAGATTCTCCAGGTGGTCTTGGTATTTCAACATAGTGATCAGTCATGTTGAAGTCAATTCCATCTTGGAGCTTCAGACAAACTAGCTCTCAACGTTCCCGCCATGCGGGTAGGTTAGTTCCCTTCCGCACGCGCATAAACGATGTAGGATGCACCCGCCTTAGCATCATGCGGGATGGCCAAATCATTCACGCATGGCGCATATAACATATGCTCACGCTGGTTCTTAACATGGTGCGCTCGCGCAGGTTGCACATAACAACTGCACGCGCTGACTAACATGGCGCGCTCGCGCAGGGCGCACATAACAAATGCACGCGCTTAATATTTACAATCACCTAATTATTAGGTTGATTACTTAGCTTATGGGTTTGGGAATTTACCGGTTGTCACATTCTCCCCTCGTTAAACGAATTTCGTCCCGAAATTTAGGAGACGTTGCTGGCAGAAGCCATGTTCTGAAAGAGGTGTGGGTATTTTGTGCGCATCTGGTCTTCTCTTTCCCAAGTGAATTCAGGCCCACGCCTCGAGTTCCATTGAACCTTTACCAACTTGATTTTGCTTCTGCGTAACTTTTGTTCTTTCCAATCGGTTACTGCTATGGGTTCTTCTACGAAGTGCAGCTGTTTGTCAATATGAATTTCTTCCAACGGTAAAATCAACGTTTCGTCAGATAAACACTTCTTGAGGTTGGATACATGAAACGTATCATGAACTCCACTGAGTTCGGCGGGTAGACGGAGTTTATAAGCAACTGGACCGATCCTCTCCAGGATCTCAAATGGTCCAATGTAGCGCGGATTTAGCTTCCCTCGCTTACCGAAACGGGGGACTCCCTTCCATGGAGAGACTTTCAAAAGTACTTTATCCCCTACTTGAAACTCCAACGGTTTCCTTCTCATATCAGCATAACTTTTCTGTCTGTCGCGTGCTGCCTTAAGGCGATCCCTTATCTGAAAAATCTTGTCTGTTGTTTCTTGGATCACTTCTGGACCAGTCATTTGCTTGTCGCCCACTTCAGCCCAACACAGTGGGGATCTACACTTGCGCCCATATAACGCTTCAAACGGCGCTGCCTTGAGGCTTGTGTGATAACTGTTATTGTAAGAAAATTCAACCAACGGAAGGTGGGTATCCCAACTACCTCCAAAATCGATCGCGCACGCGCGCAGCATATCTTCCAATGTCTGGATCGTTCGTTCGCTTTGTCCATCCGTTTGGGGGTGATAAGCCGTACTCATGTCCAGTCGAGTACCTAACCCCTCTTGTAATGATCTCCAAAACCTTGAGGTGAACCGACTATCTCTATCAGAAATGATGGACACTGGGACTCCATGTTTTGAAACTACTTCTCGAATATATAGTCGGGCTAACTTTTCCATTTTATCAGTTTCTTTAATCGGCAGGAAGTGCGCTGACTTAGTTAGCCGATCTACAATAACCCATATCGTGTCGTAACCCCCAGGTGTCCTTGGTAGTTTGGTGATGAAATCCATGGAGATTTGTTCCCACTTCCACATGGGAATTTCTGGCTGTTGAAGTAACCCCGACGGCTTCTGGTATTCAGCCTTTACCTTTGAACACGTCAGGCACTTACTGACATGTGTCGCGATGGCGCCTTTAAGATTGGGCCACCAATACAACATTTTAACATCTTGGTACATCTTGTCTGCGCCAGGATGTACGGAATACCGCGTCTTGTGAGCTTCGTTTAATACCTGCTCGCGCAGTCCTCCCTTGAGAGGGACCCATATGCGGTTGGCAAAATATCGAGTGTTCCCTTTAAGTTCCAAATTCTTAATCATACCCCCAAGGGATTCAGTTTTAACAAACTCTGGTTTCAAGGCTTCTTGCTGAGCGTCTCGGATGCGCGTAGAGAGCTCTGCGTGAATTGTTAGCTTTAGGGCCTTGACCCGTAGTGTTTTTATTCGCTCCTTTCTGCTTAGCGCGTCTGCTACCACATTCGCTTTCCCCGGATGATACTTGATCTCGCAATCATAATCATTCAACAATTCAACCCATCTTCGTTGCCTCATGTTTAAATCCTTCTGATTGAATATATGTTGGAGGCTCTTATGATCCGTAAAGATTACACATTTCGTACCGTAGAGGTAATGGCGCCAAATCTTTAGCGCGAAGACAACCGCTCCAAGTTCTAAATCATGCGTTGTGTAGTTCTTTTCATTGGTCTTGAGTTGGCGCGAGGCATACGCTATAACTTTGTCTCGCTGCATAAGGACACATCCGAGTCCCTGGTGTGAAGCGTCGCAGTAAACGACGATGTCATCCGTCCCCTCTGGTAAAGATAAAATTGGCGCACTACATAACTTCTGTTTCAACATTTGAAATGCCGCTTCCTGATTCTCGCCCCAAATAAACGCCTTGTCTTTCTGAGTTAGCGCGGTCAGAGGTAGAGCTAACTTGGAGAAGTTCTCAATGAAGCGTCGATAGTAGCCAGCTAGTCCAAGGAATTGCCTCACCTCAGTTGGGGTTTTTGGCGCTTCCCAGTTTTCGATGGCTTTAACCTTAGAAGGATCGACGTGTATTCCTTTCTCGTTTACAACGTGACCGAGAAAGTGAACCTCTCTAAGCCAAAACTCACATTTAGAAAACTTTGCATACAACCTTTCTTTCCTTAACAATTCCAAAATCAACCTCAAGTGTTGCTCATGCTCGGCCTTGGTTCGAGAGTAAATTAGAATATCATCTATAAACACAATCACAAACTTGTCCAAGTATGGTTTGCACACACGGTTCATCAGATCCATGAATATAGCCGGCGCATTAGTTAGCCCGAAAGGCATCACTAAGAACTCATAATGGCCATATCTGGTTCGGAAGGCTGTCTTTGGCGCGTCTTCCTCATGGACCCTAAGTTGGTGGTATCCTGACCGTAGATCTATCTTCGAATAATAACTGGATCCCTGCAACTGGTCAAATAAGTCGTCAATCCTCGGTAAGGGGTACCGATTTTTGACTGTCAGCTTATTCAGCTCCCTGTAGTCAATACACATCCGGAACGAACCATCCTTCTTCTTAACAAACAGTACTGGAGCTCCCCAAGGTGAAAAGCTTGGGCGTATGAAACCCTTATCCAAAAGTTCCTGTAACTGATTGGATAGCTCTTGCATCTCAGATGGAGCTAATCGATAAGGCGCTCGGGCTACTGGCGCAGCTCCTGGGACCAAATCAATTCGAAACTCGATTTGTCGCGGTGGCGGCAATCCGGGCAGATCTTTAGGAAAAACTTCTGGAAATTCGCGCACTACAGGTAAGTCTTCAATTCTTCGCTCATCTCCCTTCTCTATTACATGCGCCAGGAAGGCGTAGTACCCTTTCCTTAGGCACTTGCGCG
Source organism: Bidens hawaiensis (assembly GCF_021521415.1). Classification (NCBI taxonomy): domain Eukaryota; kingdom Viridiplantae; phylum Streptophyta; class Magnoliopsida; order Asterales; family Asteraceae; genus Bidens; species Bidens hawaiensis. Next base: position 240,450 of record NW_027491759.1, read on the forward strand.
CCTTTAGGCACGAAATCAGTTTCGTCGCAACTCCCTTTCTTTCCCCTTGAATCATCAAAGTTTCTCCGTTCAACAGTGGAATCCGAACCTGCTTCTCATGACAAACAATCTCCGCGAGATTCTCGACCAACCAATCCATACCTACCACAATATCGAAACTTCCCAAATCTATTGGCAACAAGTTTATATTGAACTCATGACCTCCCATGACTAATACACATTGCTCCGTCCTTTCATTCGCGCATAACTGCCTACCATTGGCTAGTTCTATAGTATAAGGTTTGTCTAGCCTACTGGTCGCTAAGCCCAGGGAGTTTTTAAACTCATGGGATATAAAACTTAGGTCAGCGCCAGTATCAAATAAGACAGATGCATAATGACCGTTAAGCAAAAACGTACCGGTTACCACATTCGGCTCTTCCTTTGCTTCACCCGCGCCGATCACAAAAGCTCTCCCGCGAGCTTGGTTTCCTTTCTGTGGGCAATCCCGACTGAAGTGTCCAGGCTTCCCGCATGAGTAGCAGCTGTCGCTCGATCCAGCTTCTCTGATGCGACAATTCATCGCCTTGTGTCCTGGTCTGCCACATTTGGCGCATTCGATTTTTGCGCATTCACCCTCGTGGTGATACTTGCATTTGCTGCACCATGGGCGAGGCCCGCTGTATCCTTTCCTTGATGGTTCCGCGGCTTGAATCGCGTAAACCCTTGTGCTTTCCTGCTTCTTGGGCGGTGGCTGCTTGAAGTCTGACCCTCGGTGGGAGTTCCATTTCCTCTTGGAGTCAGAGGTTCGCTGCTCGTTCAAGCGAGCGGTCAACATACCCGCACGAACCGTATCCCTTGTAAGGGTGATGGCTCGCGCAACCGCCTCGTCAAAGGTCGGAGGTGCGGCGGCGTTGAGCGGGACTCTAACGACAGGAGGTAACCCAAAGATATACCTCTCGATTTTCTTTTCTTCTGTGTTTGCCATGTCTGGCACCAGCTGGCAAAGCTCGTTGAAACGATTGGTGTAGGCATCGATATCCGTTCCTACCATGGTGTGGTTCCAGAATTCTTGTTGCAAGCTCTGAATTTCTGCGCGAGAGCAGAACTTCCTCATCATCATTTCTTTCAATTCTTCCCAGGTCTTGTGAAGAGCAACTTCTCGCCCCAAAGTCTTTACTTGGAGCTTCCACCAAGACGAAGCTGCTTCTTGGAACATGCAGGTCGCGTAAAGGACCTTCTGGTTTTCACTACATCCGCTGATGGAGAGAACGGTCTCCATCTTGTCAATCCAATTGTAGAGCCCAATGGCTCCTTCGGTGCCTTTGAACGGCCAAGGCCTACAGGCCATGAATGTTTTATAGGAGCATCCTTTGTTCAAGGCTCCTGATTCGGGTTCTGGGGTCTCGTTCTCTTGGCGACCCTGACTAGATTCGGCCTTGCTGGCCTCATGCGTTGCAATCGCCTGCGCGATTATTTCTGCGAGCTCCTCGGGTGTCATGGTAATTCCCTTGGCTCTGGTTGGAGGCATTCTTTTCATAAAAAGAAAATATAACAAACTTAGCGCATGTACTCAGAGCACATAATGTTCTTATCTCTAGACACTGTGACCCGTGTTCCTAAGTGCGTGTGTGATTTTTCTTTTGAAAATATTCTTTTGAAAATATTCTTTGAAAAATATTTCATGCGATTCCCCAAAGGTTATAGTCTAGGTTAAAAACTTCTTTTCCTAGTTCGCTATAACCAGTGCTCTGATACCAATCTGTCACACCCGGCCCTGAGCGGCGGAAACAGCCGGGCGCGCACGAGTGGGGATTGATAATTAAGCACGGGCCATTGCAAAACATTCAAAGATTTTTATTGCGCATGAGAAGTTTAGTACAAACACATTACATTGTTCAAAGATTACAAAAAGAAACATCCAAGTATAAAACTGAAGATTTCCTCGCCATATCCCCTTGCGCGGCGGGTAACCGTGCGCATCGAGGGGATAAAACCAAAATCTTCCAAAAAGCTTGTTTTAGATGTTCAGCGTGTGGTGCTCTAAGTGTGACTCCATGCGCTACCTAGTTATCTCCTGAAAGACACGTAAAAACATTTGAATCAGTATAAACTGAGTGAGTTCACAAGTTTTAGTAACTTGATAAAATCATTCTGAAACATTTCTGGCAACATCATTAACATCTGCTTGGTAAAATCGTATTAACACATAATTCTGACAATATTCTGATAAAAATCGTTCCGCGGGTTACGCGTGAACAAATTCTGGATACGGTGCTCGTCTATGTAAGTGGCGCAGCCACTACGAGCTAAAATAACGTAAAACCGTCCCGCGAGTTACGCGCAGACGTTTCTGGAAAACTATGCTCGTCTATGCAAAGAGGCATTGCCCCTACGAGCTAAGGATACTGTCCCGCGGGTTACGCGCGAACAATTCTGAGAAACTGTGCTCGTCCATGCAAAGAGGCATTGCCCCTACGAGCTAAGGATACCGTCCCGCGGGTTACGCGCAGACGTTGTGCCGGAAAACAAGGCGCTCGTCCATGCAAAGAGGCGCGACCCCTACGAGCGGGCTCAACCCCATAGTACTGCCCCATGCCAGGCACTCGTCCATGCAAAGAGGTGCGACCCCTACGAGTGGGCGGATCAAACCAGCAGTGGCTGCGGGACGGTTTTACGTTATTTTAGCTCGTAGTGGCTGCGCCACTTACATAGACGAGCACCGTATCCAGAATTTGTTCACGCGTAACCCGCGGAACGATTTTTATCAGAATATTGTCAGAATTATGTGTTAATACGATTTTACCAAGCAGATGTTAATGATGTTGCCAGAAATGTTTCAGAATGATTTTATCAAGTTACTAAAACTTGTGAACTCACTCAGTTTATACTGATTCAAATGTTTTTACGTGTCTTTCAGGAGATAACTAGGTAGCGCATGGAGTCACACTTAGAGCACCACACGCTGAACATCTAAAACAAGCTTTTTGGAAGATTTTGGTTTGATTTGGACAGAACATGCAGGTCTGGGGTTGGTGAGAATAGGGTGGCTGACAGTTGACTTTTCATGTTACAGTGTGCTTTTTCAGGTACTTTTGTCAGTGTACAGTAAAAAGTGGAAAATCTCTGAAACACGCTACTGTTTCCTTTCGGGCGGGAGTAATCTCCTTAACTGGAGAATAGACCAAGTGTTCTGCGCGTATAACTTGGTGCGCATAGCTTTCTGCGTATAGGACATGTCTTTGCTGCGGGTAGGTGCGTAACCTTCTCGCAGTTAGGGACATTTGAGTTTCATTTGTAGATTCTCCAGGTGGTCTTGGTATTTCAACATAGTGATCAGTCATGTTGAAGTCAATTCCATCTTGGAGCTTCAGACAAACTAGCTCTCAACGTTCCCGCCATGCGGGTAGGTTAGTTCCCTTCCGCACGCGCATAAACGATGTAGGATGCACCCGCCTTAGCATCATGCGGGATGGTCAACCCATAGACAACATAACGTTTAAGTTACATGAAAACATAAAGCCAAATCATTCACGCATGGCGCATATAACATATGCTCACGCTGGTTCTTAACATGGTGCGCTCGCGCAGGTTGCACATAACAACTGCACGCGCTGACTAACATGGCGCGCTCGCGCAGGGCGCACATAACAAATGCACGCGCTTAATATTTACAATCACCTAATTATTAGGTTGATTACTTAGCTTATGGGTTTGGGAAATTACTGGTTGTCACACTAACTTACTTAAGTTTATAAAAATATTAAGACTACCCGTTACGGGAATCAAAATGGAAGGCGCCAAAACCACATCATCGCCAAACGATCTTGTGAAAGCTGGGTGCTAAAATGGGAGGTGACAACCCATTAACGCCCGAATTGTATCAATGAGATGGGTTCCGCTCCAAATCAACCAATCAAACTTTTATTTTTTTAAAACTTTAATTAAACCACGGCATATAGTTAAAGAATGTGTTAGTTAAAACTCATTGTCCACGTGACAGAGCATGTACTTTTTAGTTAACCTACAGCAGACGATCATATAAACAAAATGTGAAACCTAAAGTGTAAAAGGAACAATAAATGATTTTGGAAAAGAAGGCTACATAAATTTAGAAAATCTCAAAAAAAAAACTTAATGGATTTACCGCTTCCGCGGGTCAGCGCATGCGTAGCCGTCCCAAAATGTATTAACTAGGGCAGTTACATAGACAATTACCAGTCTAACAGTCAGGCTGATTCTAAGAACACTAGACAAAGCACAAGGATTCAATTACTTAAATGCGACTTGATTACTTGCATTGAATGCAAGTTAACTTCAATTTTTATGTCATTGAAGATTCTTAAGCTATACTTCTTTGGTTCATTAAACTTATACCACAAAAGCTTCATATATATATACGTTTTCACCCCTCATCTTTCGTAACGAAACTCTTGCCCTTTCAACTTACGTCTTTACTTTCTGGTCACCAAGTCTCATTACGAAACTTTCACTGCAAAACTTTTATCATAACAAATCGGCCTGACACTAACACCAACCGACTTCCCACACAGTACCTTTCAAACACGTAACACATTAATCCGCTCCACCCCAACACGAAAAAAAACACTTCTTATATAAAAAAGACCTTAAAAGACTTTGCTTTTACAATTTTCTTTACTATATATACCGGTGTTTTGAAACCCAGCCGGTGGTCCGAGACCCGGTCCCTATACCAAGCGGGGTCAGGGTATTTGGCCGTTTTCTAAAAACCTGGCCGAGTTTTGTAGGTGGCGGTCGGCCCGGACCTGATGGCCCGACGGGTGAACCAGTAAAACCCATTTTTTCATTAAATCCAAAATAAAATGTGCATGCCGGGATTTGAACTTGGATCATTTCCGAGATAGAATAGAAACTTTAAAAATACCACATAAGTCAGCTTACCAAGCTTCATTAATCCTTTTATTAATCAAACATAAATGATATATATTTAAAAAACAATGTATAAAATATAAATAGGCATTAAAGTTTGTATTGTTATTATTTTTTATTATATATATATCCTATATATAATATACCACTGATGTAAGTAATTTACAAGATTTAATGCGTTAGGTATAACATTCAATAGGGTCAAAAATGTCATTATAACATTAAATCTCGTATGCATTTGAAATTTCATCAAAATATTTACAGTTTTCATCCCCTAAACTTACTACATTGGTTCTTAATCTTTTACTTATATATTCTTTTATTTTCACTTTTAACCCAATTACCCCCCACGATTTTTAAACGTTCATAACTTTTTCATACGCTAATATTTTTTAAAATAAATGGTATCATAAAAACAAGCATTTTATTATCTTTAATTTGAGTATGATATTGCTATAGTTTTTGAAGTAAAAAAAACATTTTATGCATAGGTGTTTACGGTTCGGTTTTAATGGCTTTAAATTAAACCATGAGTCAACTGTACACGTTTTTTTTCGTCATCGAAAACCAAAAACTGAACTGTTTAAAATTAAAATCCAACTAGGCCGAACAATTACCAACGATTATGTTCCGATATAGTTTGTACTTCGATAATAAATTGAGTTTAAAATAAGAATTATTAATCTACCTATATGCATTCACTTCAAACTAAGCACCAACTAATATGTTACTTAAGATAATCATAGTATGAACAAAGATAACTTTGGTCACATAAATGATAAACCTTATTAAAATAAATAGAATGTGAATTCATAACAAGAACAAAGATTACAAAAAATCATATTGGAAATTGGGCTAAACTAAAGTTTAGATGTAATCCCGCTTGTCTTCTGTTCGATGTAATCCAATAAACAATTAATATTCACAGTTTGATAATAAAAGACTAAAGTTGTAATAGACGAATTTACTCATATCAAATAAAACTTTGTTTAACTATATTTTAACTATATCTAATATATATTATAAAACATATATAATACTAAATAAGTAAATAATTAACATTTCAATATGTATGGTCAGCCCCGGTTTTAACCGTGAAACCAAACTGAGGTCTCACAATTTATGGAATAATGAACACCCATGAATTTGTTACATGATTACCAAAATATGTGTTTCCCGCTGCATCGCGCGGACACACTTCTAGCATATATACAGGGGAAAGTTAATGTACAAATAAAATTAATGTACTAAACATGAGAGTCAAGTAGAGTAATTATATATACAAGTATAGTAATTATGTAATTACATCATAAAGTAATTACGTAATTACTCTATGATGTAATTACATAACTTGTATATATAATTACTCTACTTGATTCTCACGTTTAGCACGCTAATTTTATTTGTATTTGATCCAAACCCTATATATATATATATAAATTATTAATGACAAATAGCGGCCCGCCCTCCGGGTCGGTCCGACATTCGGTCCTGTAAGACGTCCAGGTTAAAGTTCGGGCCGAGTCTGAAAACATTGATCCAAGACCAAAGGGCAAATTGGTCATTAAATAATCCAAAAAGTCATTATTAAATATTAATATTATAATTATTATATTATTATTATTATGATAAGCCCCAAAGTAGCCGTTACACTTCTCATCCTTCTTATTCAACCTCTCAAAACCTTCCCCTGTTTCTACACTAATATTATTATTCGCCGGAAAACATTTTCCGGCCACCGTTAAATCACTCCGATGCCTCCAAACACCCTCCGCTTCTCCGATATCACCAACGAAGGTATCGGCATCACCGTCAGCCTCACCGCTACACACCCGGATCACACAAAGAAGCGAAAACGGCCACCGATGATTGAAATCCCAAATTTACGCAAACAAGCCGAATTCGCAGGCGATGAATTTAAATTGAGAAATGGTGGACTGAAAGCTGATGGTGTGGAATTGGGAAGTGGGTTTGGTGTAGGTGTGTGTTCGGTTAAAGGCCGGAAGTTGTTTATGGAAGATACGCATACGATTGTGTCGAGTTCGAAAACCGATAAGGTACGGTTGAAATTGATGTGATTGATGACATGGGTTTGAGTTGCGGTTCGGTTTGGGTCGGGTTTGGGCTAAAACAGGACAAAAATCAAAACTTTGGTTTTTGAAATTTTGAAAACTGTTCAGTTTTGGTTTTTCGGTTTTGCCATTTATGACTGAAAAATAATGATTTATTAAAATTTTAAGTTTAAATCACGGTTCTGTTTGGGTTGGTTTTGGGCTAAAACCGAAGCAAAAACCTAATTTTGAATCACAGTTTGAAGGGAATCTTCGGCTTTTGAATTTTGAAAATCGTTCGGTTTCGGTTGGGTTGGAATTGTCATTTGAGCTTGAAAAAGTTGGGCCAAAAAATAATGAATTTAGGAAAATTAAAATTAAAATCCATCCAAAACCCTTTGGGTTGGATTTGGGCTAAAACTGAGCCAAAAACCTAAGTTTGAATTACGGTTTGAAGGGTATCTTCGGTTTTTGAATTTTTGAAAACGGTTGGGTATCGGTTTGGTTTGGTATTGTTATTTGATCTTTGAAAATTCCATGGCAGAAAATAATGAATTTGGCTCTAAATTGTTTTGTTAAGTAATAACTAACTGATTATTATACGTTTTGGCTAGACATTTGAGTTACATATTTATTAAACTTGTATAAGTTACATAAGAAATAAAAAATGGAAATTTATTAATTCAATTCAGTTTTGTCATTTAAGCTTGAAAATTTCTGGCCGAAAATACTGAATTTGGCTCTAAATTGTTTGGTTAATTAATAACTAATTAATTGTTATGCATATACTTTTGAGTTACATATTTATTAAATTCATATAGTTACTCAAAATAAATTTGTTTTGGTTCGGTTTTTCTGTTTTTATTACATGCAAAACCGTGATATTTAATCATTATCAAAACCGAGATATTTAATCATTATCAAAACCGAGATATTTAATTAGTCATTATCAAGATAAAACCAAAACCGAACTATAAGTTTGGTGTTGACATAAACATACATAAAAACATAAAACCAAACCGTGGTTTTTGTTTCAGTTCAGTTTTGATCAGTTTTTTTGTTTTCATGCACACCCCTAATTTTGATGTTCGGCTAATCGATTTTAAGCTGTGAAATCAGGGCTTTTTCGGGGTTTATGACGGGCACGGAGGTAACAAGGCTGCAGAGTATGTATCGAAGAATTTACACGCATACGTATTCGATATGTTGGATAAATGTTCAGAAAATACATCAATACAAGAAGCTCTCAAAGCCGCATTCATGAAAACTGATGATGAGTTCCTTAAACAGGTTTGAATATTACTTATTATTATTATTATTAAGTAAACCGTTTGGTTTGAAAGAAACAAATATGTGTTAAAGAATTATATTTCTCATTCCAAGCTTAGACTATGTGCATAGAAACTGTATTGTAGATTGTGACAATAATGTTAAATGTATGTTTAATAATAATAACACTTTGACTAGGTCTTATAGTCTTATTATAGACTTCTAGTGTTATAGGTCAAGTTAGTTAAGAGTTGTTCACATGTTTGCTTACTTTTTCAAGATCTAGACTTGGTCATATTATTATACCAAAGGGTGTGCGTGGTGCGGTTCAGTGTGGTTTTGGACAAAAACTGAAACTTCAGTTTTTGGATTTTTTGAAACCGTTCAGTTTCGGTTTGTTCAGTTTCAGTTTTTCGCTTTCCATTTTGGTTTTGGTTTTTGTTATTTGAGCTTGAAAATTTTAGGCCGAAAAAAATTTGGTAAAAAATAATGATTTATGTATAAATATTTGAGTTACATATTTATTAAATTCTTGTAAATTACTTAAAATAAAAATTTAGGAATTCTGTTCACATGTTTACTTATTTTTTCAAGATCTAGACTTGGTCATATTATTATACCAATGACAAAGTCACATACCAAGGGTCTAAATGAGTCGAGCAGAGCCCGAGATCTCATAAAAGTCTCGTAAGAGTCGACAAGCCTAAACAAACTTTATTTGAGGCTTGCGTTCGGCTCGAGCTCGAAAAAGATAGTCTCGTTTCGAGCACTTTATCGATTCCAGCTCGTGAGCGACTCGGCTCGTTTGCCCTTGAATGTTTTAAAAAAAAGACTGATTATTATGGTGATGACTTGACAGGGATTAGAAAGTGGTGCTTGTTGTGTCACTGCTTTAATAAAAGAAAAGGAGCTTTTCGTGTCGAATTTAGGCGATTGCAGAGCGGTTATTTCAAAAAACGGAAAGGCCGAATGTTTAACTAAGGATCACAAAGCATCACAAGACGATGAACGTAAAAGGATACAAGATAAGGTATAATCAAAATTTTGGGTTGGTTCGGGCCATGTTTTATATTAAATGGATTGAATAAAAATGACCCGTTTAAACACGAACCAATAAATGTGTGTGATACAGGGCGGATATGTAGAGCTGCATCGCGGGACATGGAGAGTTCATGGTGTATTAGCTGTCTCGAGAAGCATAGGCGATGCGCATTTAAAAGATTGGGTCCTGGGTGAGCCCGAGACCAAGATTTTACCATTGACCGACGATTTAGAGTATCTAATCTTGGCTTCTGATGGATTGTGGGATGAGGTAATATAATAATATCATGCATTGTTTGATAATTTTATTACTTATGATGATAAATAACAACACACATATATATATCTTGCATATGTTGACTATTGAGGTCAAACTAGCTAAATTCTACCTTGGATTAACCATAATAATATAATTTTTTAATAAAAAGTGAGATGGTTACCTTAAACTATATAACAAACTCTACGAATCAATATGAGATATCGTAACATCTACCGACAAAATCTTAATAAATTTTGGATCGAAAAGTAACACGTTTGACTTCAAATGTGTTCTTAGGTTGGAAATCAAGAAGCTATTGATGTTGTGACACAACGCATGACGAATCTTTCTCCAAAACCGAAGAAAGTTTACCATGTCAAACGAATGAAACGCAGTGAAAATAGTGAAAATGATGAACCACAACACACGGCTCGACGAGTGGTCTCATTTGTTAAGACCATGGCCCAGGGCCCGGGCCATGGCTTGACAAGTCATGGGCTTGTGGATGCATGCAAGGAACTAGTGAATCTTGCTATAAAGAGAGGTAGTTTAGATGATATAACTGTCATGATAATTGACCTTAAAGCTTTCCAATAGCCCCGGTATCTAATCATGCATTGCTGACTTGTACATTGTGCATTAAGAGTTTTACGGTCAATTATCTCTATTTTTATTATCTTGTAATGACTTGTATCTCATGCATTATATTAAAATTTGTATATTAAGTTGGTTTTGGCCATTTTTTTTATACACCCTTGACTGTATTTATGCATATGTTCTCGCGCGCCATGACATATATTACCGCGTGCTTTTTTTCCTACAAATGTTGGGCTTCTTAAATGGCTAACTTAACTTGAGCGAGCTTGGCTCAGCTTCTCTATTTAGAAGCTGATTTTGAGCGAGCTTTGAATCATGAGTTAATTGAACAGACTTGCGTGCAAATAGACAAGTAATGCTTTTCTTATGCTTGAATATGCATCGCTATCTTGTATCTTATGCATAAAATGTTGTATGGTATATATGCAGGATGAGTTTCATTACATAACTCCTAAATTATTTCAAAACTTTGAGGACTCTTGAACTTTTAAGTTTTTTTTATTATTATTTTTGTATATTAATATTATTTGAGTGTTGCTTTATCACTTTTTATATTTATAGTATTTACGCATTGCAATGAATCACTTCTGAAAACACTAATTGAACTAAAACCATTAAAGAGCATAATAATATGTTTTAATCACCATACAAAGATGCATTAGCATAAAAATGAATGCTACAATAGTTATAAATAATACATACCAAATAGAATAACGGTACATGATAAATAATGCAAGTCTGCAATTAAAACAAACATACCCAATAGAATCATGCTCATCACACAAACTACTTACGACTAGGGAGTGTGAGGTGATGACAAACCTTACCTCCCAAGTCCGCAATAGTATACGATAAATACTACAATAAGAGTAAGCACTCAATATGGAGATAGTGACCGCAACCAAATCAAACTAACATACCAAAAGCCGGACAAAACTCTCCGGTTTTATTACTTATTCGGTTCCATTTAGTTATTTTTGTGGTTCAATCAATGGACTCACAAATACATTTGTGTTAAGTCCTCCTTTCTATGGCAAGCCATCTTTAGTGGAACGGGTGGATCAGAGTACGCCCCGTCAGCAATCTGACTGTACACCCATTTGTTAGCCGTCTCAGTATAGTGGGTCCCGTCCCAGTTGATTTGTGATGACGGGTCTTCACAGGACTTGGCAAACACAATTTTTGTACCGTTCACCGTTTTCGTCTTCCCACACTTCATTGCGTTGTTGAAGTTGTACTTTCCTCCGTACCCACAACACACCAAGAACGGATCACTGAATCCTGTTGACCCATTTAGGTATGTAAGGTATGACCCATAAGGTTACCCAAACTGCCCCGTCTATGGCAGTCAGATAACAAGTATTGAGTATAAACATTAGTTTGTTAATATTTTCCCAATAGGATTCCCAATACATTTCAACTTATTTAAATTTTATATAATTTTATTTTTCTACAAACTTAGAAATATAAAAAAAAACACTATAAATTAGTGAATTAGTAGATTATGCTATTATTTAGTTTAAAAAGAAAAAAAAATGTTTATCGGTATGATTCATGTAAATGAGTGTATAATCGGGCCGATATCACCCAGGAGTATTAGAAAAACGTTGAAAATGTCGGAACTACGCAAACCATGCTAAATTGTTTTGGTTCGGTTTTGGCAAATCACAAAAAAAATAATACATCACTTTTTTATCTATATAAATTTAACTAAAATAAGTTAGTTTTTTCGCATATAGGTATCAAGGAGAAAGTTAACTTACAAACTAAATTAGCATGCTAATTATGCTAATCAAGTAATGTAATTATTTATGCAAGTAATGCAATTACACTACACTATAATTACTCTACGTTGTATATATAATTACACTACTTGATTCTTACATTTATCACATTAATTTAATTTGTATTTGATCCAAACCCTAGGTATCAAACAGTTAAAATACTTATAAGTATCTTAAGAATACATATATATTGTTAATTTAACCAATTTCTTCTATTAATTTTGCCTTTTCACCTTTTATCTAATGGTACGATTCCATGCTAAAAAAACGACCCGGACGGTTCTGTTCTGGCCGGTTTAGCTCATAAATTTTGTCAAAACTGACTTAACAGGACCATCAACATCCTTAGTTTTTTTTTTCTTTTCAAACGCTCTAGGTTTCAAATTTCCCGTCAGGTTCAGGTTCATTTGTCATCTCTACAACCTTCTTACCACCTAAAAATGAAACATAAACATAAACATAAACGTACCGAGCTCTTTTGATCGGGCAACGAGTGAATATTTGACCGAATAGATATCAACATAGGTGATTGCAGCCAAGGGAAGATCCTTTCGGAGTTGGATTACGGCTTCCTTGAGTTTCTGGTTAAAATACTGCGAAACATCATTATACGTGGCAGCACAACCATGTTTATCCATTTGTGCTGCCGTGATCGCCTTAGTATCCAAGATATAAGGCAAGCAACCAACTGGTCCTGTGTTGTGTATCCAAAATGTTCTTCCACCAAGAGCATACACCTTCTGTTTTTTGACAACCATATTAAGAGTTGTTACTTTTAAATTGGTTGGCTCGGGTTTTAAAACGAGCAAACGAGTGAATGGCGTTATTATGCTGAATAGCGTTATTATGTTACAATACATTTTCAACTTGACTAATAATAATTACGCTATAGTTTAACAAGTAGCGTAATAATTATTACTCTAGTTGTATTTTGAGATGTGATTACATTCTTTATAAAAGTGCCATCTTGTGTTTCCAGTGACAATTTGGTAATTATGCTGAATAGCGTAATGTTAAACTTGAGTAATAATAATTACGCTATAGTTTCAGAAGTAGCTAATAACTATTACTCTAGTTGTATTTTGAGATGTAGCGTGATTACATTATTTATAAAAGTGCCACCTTGTGTTTCTTCCTTCGTATCGCACGTTAACTTCACTTTGTACTTAATCCTGACCTTATACATACATATATGAATATGTGCAAAAAAATAAATAGTTGTAATTAAAAAACTAAAAACACGAGTTGGCTCGACCTTTGGACAAGTTGAGCTCGTGCTCAACATTTCAGCTCGTTTTCATAATTACCGGTTTTTTTTCGGTTTTATATATAACCTATAGGTATGGATTAACGAGCGAGCCCATTCTTTTTCGGCGAGCGAACTCAGTATCATTTAAAAAAAACATTAATTATGTAAAACTTAGTTAAAAAATATTTTAGTAATGAATATTTTTTTATATAAAATATAAAAAGTTTTAAAAATACTATAAAAAAATACTAACGAGCATTTAAATGGGCGACGGTTATATGAATGATACTTGATTTATTGAATGTTGACGATATATTTTTGTTATAATAGTGATATATATTCTATTTATTTGGCCAAATGACTGACCCGACCCGACCTATCTGGCCCCGAAAACTTTGACGCTGAAAAATCGAACACCGAAAAATCCGAACCCATAGGATTTAATTTCTGGCTTCGCCACTGTGAAACACCTCACAATACAAAAAGAAAAATTACAAGTTTTGACTCATTATATGACACATCAATTCGCACCTTAATAATAGGGGTAAACCATGATATAACATTAGGAATGTAATTTCTAACTTCCTCTGGAGACATATTAAGTTGAAACCCCGCGCTGAGATCGTTTTGGCCTATATCAAACACATACAACGCGCTAGAAAACGTGTACTCTGCCGGGAACATGTTTTTAAAGACGTCCCCTGCACCATTGTAATATAGTATCACATGATGTACGAGTTATTAATGTTATAATAAATCAAGAACAAGTACCTTTTTGACGGATTATTTGGAATTTGGTTAAGAAATTGTTGAACTCTGCATATTGAACATCTAAGGAAATCGGGCTATACCCGCTTTGGAAAATGGTAGTGTTTTGGCGTCGGATTGTGGATCCAATAGTTGCGTAATTGGCTCCATGACTAAAATTTGTACCCGTTGAATCCAGAAATGGACTAAGATGAGGTATATCTAAATCTTCAGCTGTAAACTAGAATAACTTAGAACAAAAACTACATAAAAAAAAGTAAGTGTGATAAAAGTTATATATTGCCATTTTACATCTTATGATAACTTGTTAACTTTAATAAAATATTTATTTATTAGAAAAGTGGTATGATGAAAGTTTATTTCCTTTTGACATTAAAAAATGGTATGATGTAGTTGATGTATTTATTGGTCCAAATGTCACACAATCTTATGAACACATTTAGGAATTTTCACTTATATATTCCTTTCTTTAATATATTTGTTTTTTTTTTTGTTATTCATATAAGAAAAATGTTTAGTTTTATATCCATAAAAACTGCAAGAAGATCTTAAAAAACACAGGATATTGGATATTAATATCATTGGCTGACGCAAACCATAACTTAAAAAATGTATCGGAATAGTCCCATCTTTCAAGTTATTTTTTCAAGTTGTTTTCCTCCAACATAGACGGAAGGACCAGATCAAGAGAGAAATGACCTCCACCACCGACGACCTGGACTTCCGTTTAAAGGGTAGGACCATACATCGTGACAATGAGATTGGGTCTAATACCGTAGTAGGAATCGTAACATCATAATTAAATTCTCCTATCACCAGCCCCGATTTGACATTGGTGGTGGATCTCACATTGGGGACTTAATTTCACCTAAACATGAGGACGAGTGGCTGGCAATCTCGATTTAGGGTTGAATGCGTGAATATGCTAGAGGTACCTAGTGGTTTCAGGTGGCGATTTTGGTAATGGTGGTGGTGGTGGTCTCTAGAGATGGTGGTGGTTGCTGAAAGAGAGAGTGTTAAAGTTACAACCACTAGCTTAGTAGTTTGTTCTAGTGAGAAAAGTGTATTGTCTTGCAACAAAATGGTTGGCTGGTTGTGGGTTTAATCTTACTTAAGACATGGGATGAAATACATGAAAAAATAAAATTAGTTGTTAAAAAGAAGAGTATTAAATTAGTTATTTATTGTCTTATATGTTACATCATAAAACTAACGTGTTAGATTCCGTTACAAAAAAAACTCTGTGAGGAAAATTAAGTTGAAAGTTAGAACTGCCCTGATAAATTAGCGTCGACCAACAGCTAAAAATTTAGATTATTAAAATCCAATTTTTAAATAAACGTTTTATTTTCATGATTTGTCCCGTATAGTGGAGTTTTTACCAAACTAGGGTACTTGATAAAATTATTTTCCGATCTAGTGTAGTTTGAAACTTATTTACCAAAATGATTATTTTTAATGAGACCCACCGGCCACCACCCATCCACTTCATCTTCTTCCTTCTAACCACGCTCTCTCTCTCTCTCTCTCTCTCTAGACCACCACTCAACTATGATGTTCATAACAATCTCCGGCGACCACCGATACCTCCGTCGGAAATACATGATGCCGTGGTGGAAAGATTAATAAAAAACACGATGAAGACATTAATTATTCATAAAAATAATATGCAAAGAAAATATTATTCATCAAAATAATCAAATTCAACTATGCCCCCATTTTCTTTCAATATTTGCCAAAAAGATATTGACCTAAATTGTTATTAGGGTGGTGAAATTGGTGAAATGAACCAACAGATTTCTTTCTCTATATCTTCATCGTGTTTTTTGCGTGATCTTTTCATCACGGCATCATGTATTTTCGATGAAGGTATCAGTGGCTGCCAGAGATTGTTATGAACATCATAGTTGGGCGATGATCTAGATAGAGAAAGTGTAGAGAGAGAAAAAGTGTGGTTAGAGGAAATAAGATGAAGTGGGTCAGTAGGGGTGCAAACGAGCCGAGCCCGAGCTCGACTAGGCTCAAGCTTGGCTCGTTTAACTTACACAGAGCTCGAGCTCAAGCTCGGCTCGTTTCGAGCTATATTTTCAAAGCTCGAGCTCGGCTCGGGCTCCGGCTCGGCTTGATTACTATTTATCAATTGTTTTTTATATAATTATAATTATTTATATATATTTTTCTATTATAATTTTATGTATAACATAATATATATTATTAAGTTATTTTTATTTATTTTTTCATAAGAGTATATATATTAACTAATAACTATTAAACATATGTTTTTAAAAATTATATAAATGGCAGGCTCGTCTAGGCTCGCGAGCCGGCTCGAGCTCGATAACTGAAGCTCGGGCTCGGGCTCGTTTATTAAACGAGTTTACTTTTAGGCTCAAGCTCAGGCTCGGGCTCGATTAAGCTCGGCTTGATCGAGCTTTTTAACGAGCCAATCTTGAATAGCTCGAGAGTAGCTCGGCTCGTTTGCACCCCTAAGTGGGTGGGTGGTGGGTCCCATTAAAAATACCTATTGTGGTAAATAAGTTTCAAACATACACTAGATTGGTAAATAATTTTATTAAGTACACTAGTTTGGTAAAAAAAAAACTCTTTTATAGTGTGTGGTCCCCTTTTTAGTTATGTTTTTGGGTACATGAAATTTTCTTTACGGGAAATTTTAGAGACACCACCTATTATGCTAAAAAAACTTATCAATACGTCCCGTATAACCTTATAAAGTCTCTTATAAGCCCCATATAATCCTACCCAGGACGTATAGGGCCCAAAATAATCCTATAAGAGGCATATTAGGGGGTGTATGAGTATCCCTAATAGGACCCTTCTCTTAAAAGGTGTTCGACACAATTACCCCACCTACTTATGGTAAAATGCTAAAAGCATCAAATTAATGGATTATTTTATGAGTTGACAATGAAAAAATATTATCTATATATATATATAATATATATATACACACACACTGTTTTCGGAACGTCGACTTTATTTTTTGTGTTTAGACCACCACACTTTCTGATTTGGAGTGCCTCGTTGTCCACTCTAGCCATACTATATAGTCGGGCTCACGCTAGCTTTAGAGTTTGACTTGGTTGTTCTCCCGAAAAGTCATACCTCCGACTGCCACTTAACAATCGTTGTACCGCCACAAAAGTACTCTTTATCGTAACACACAGTAAGATGAAAACCCGACCGACTACTAATATTAGTATACATGCTGAAAAAGGTGTGTTTGAAATTAACATTTTCAAATAAATATATTAAATAACTTTTCTAAATCAAAACTATTAAAAAAATAAAGACATCAATACATGTACTATCTAACAAATAAAAGCATCAATACATGCATTATCTAATAAATAAAAAGTTCTATTAACAAAACAAAACCTTTAAAACCCATTAATAGTTAAAAGGTCCTGAATTTAAGTATTGACAGAACTTTATGGTTGAAAAAATTAGATACATAAAAACATCTTATATCATGTGTTTGTGTTGTTTGATTGAGATTTTGAAGGGGTTTTTTTGAATAAATCCCTATATTTTCTTTTTTTTATTCTCTAGTAAATTTAAAAACATATTTGTATAACAGACTGCCAGACTAAAAACATATTTGTATCCAAATCTTCAGTTAGTTACATACCTATGAAATCGATTATAAGACGGCCATCACAAAGGCGGCCAGCAGGAAAATGGAAGTAAGTTTCCCCATTGGGTGCCGGAGCAGCATTTTGTCCAAACATCGACTGTAAAGCACCAGTATCCGAATTTGAATCGCCAAAGTTAAATATAGCCGGGAAGTTACACTCCGGCAAAGCGAACGCCAAGATCGGAAATAATAATGTAACCAAAACTAGTGGCTTACACATGAGTTCCATTTGAGTTAGAGAAAGAGAGAGACTACAAGTCAAGAAGCAGATAAGGAGATTTTCTAATAACATTTATATACTAAGTTACTATTAATAGATGTTACCTTATTCCACTAGTCCAATTACATCTTTTCATTGGACAGCTGTGTGACTAGTAATAAAAGTTACAAACTTACAATATTCCATCTACAACATCAAGTCCAAAAGTCATTATTCAGCACTGCACAAAAGATATTCACTTTATTACCTTTTTTTTTATATTTTTATTATGGTATATTTTATCAGAGAAAATCAGAAGAATACACGGTTTGATCGACAAAATTAACAAAATAGGCGTTGAAATCAAGGCGTCACTAGGATAGACGATCCTAACTGAAATGGGTAAATCAGGAAACGGCTAGGATTCAGCAGGAACAAAAAACCTTGAAAATACAATGTTCACGAAAGTAACTGATCAAAATAATATACATGCAAAGTGGGGGCTATAAAAGCTCAAAGTTGCAGCCAACAAGTAAACTTAGCCGGTCTTAAGACATGTATTGATTTGATTAGCTGTTTTTTTAAGAACATTGTACTTTTAAGGTTTTTTTACGACTAAATCTCAACTGTCTTAGCAGTTCCTCCACTAGTCCAGTTACATCCTTTTCATTTTACAGCTGCGTGGATAATAATAAAAGTTACAATATGGTTTTCTCTATTCCGACACCAATATTACTATTTGGAAACCCTATCTACATATATGACTCGTATAGCTCATACTAGTTGTATAGGTGGCAGCTTTTTGTCAGTACCTGTTGACCACTTAATATGAGTAACCCCCATACGAGTTATATGGACTATACGAGATCATTTGAATTTTATTATACGACATGACAGCTTCATGCCACACCAGCTTTCTACCATAGCACATTTTTAGACTGCCTATACGACTATGCCCATACGAGTTGTATGGGTTATACGGTCCCATACGAGTTGTATGGGTTATACGATATGGATTTGTACTCTATACGAGTGGCATTAATTCATATGAGATAAAATACATTTTGTTTCAAACAAAAATACCAGTATGGGGTGGAGAAATATAGCCATTAGAAATAAGGACCGTAAATACATCTTCATATTTAACGACATTTTATCAATGCGAGCATCCATAATCTAGTACAAACATCCATAATACAAAACAAGAGTTCACCTTACGAACCTCCATAATCTAGTACAATCATCCAAATGTAAAAAGGTACGGTACAGACCACATAACAAAAAAAAAAAAAAAAAAAAAAACATAACAGTCAACACAAAAACATAAGTCCACATAAACAAACAAGTTGTCCAATGAAATCCCTATGCTAGTTGTCACACCCCGACCAAAGGCGGCGGAACATGTTTAGGTGTAACGATTGTCCATAAGCACATGACACTAATTAAAGTGACAGTATTTAATAAACTCATTTCATTTCACAACATCGAAAATGTCACATAACAATTATCCATAAAATAACCATAAACAAGATATCATAAAATATGGCAAATTTGATATTGTTCATTTTTACTAATATCCTAAGGTCTTTGATGTCATTTTCTTCACAATCATAAATCAACCAAGATGCAAACCTACAACATTTCAGAAAATAAAGTTTGTCAACACAAAGGTTGGTGAGCAATTCATAAGTTTAATCATATTAGTATATAATAAAAATAGCCACAAAACTTGCATACGAAACGATAAATAAAAGTGGTAATTTGGATAAATAGATATCGCTAAACACATTAGCGACACCTAGCTATAAGGGGATGCCAAATAGTCTAGGATTTTATAGTTATCGTTAATTGCATTACGTTAACGACACCTTGCTATAAGGGGATGCCAAATAGTCTAGGATTTTATAGTTCCACCAACCAAAAGCGATAAACACATAGGCATTTAAGCATAGAACACCAAATCGAGTAATTATTTAGGTAAAATATACAACTACGTTTGTGGTTTAAGATTCAAATATAAAGCATTTTGTTGAATAAGTATGAAATGTCACCCCCAAAATAAAAGATGGAAAATGGGGTATGAAGTACTCACCTTCAAGTAGTAAACTTGAAAGATGATAATTTGGAGATTTGTCGGAACGACGAGTTTAACGCACAATGCCTAAAAAGAAAAGAAGTCTTGAATTTAGAAAGGTTGTCTTGAAGGTCTTTAAACAAAATAAATGTTGAGAAATGTAAATAATTAAAGTTCAAGGTTTTAAAATGTAACTATTTAAGAATTTATAATAATAACCCTTTAAAAATGTAAGTTTACTCGAAACCGGGTTAAAGTATCTAACCTTAATATTTACTCAACCTATGTTAAGTAATAAGGTGGGTAAAATGCAAGAATGCAAATCCCTTTGGAATAAATATACTAAAACGGTTTTTTTTATCGAGTGTTCGGGTTGTCGGTTCGGGTCTTGATAATTGGTCAAACCCAAAGTCAACTTTCCAAAATATTGATGTTATGAGATAACTCAATAAAATTTAATAAGACTTAACCAAGTATGTAGTTCCATTATTTTAGAACTAACAACGCACGTTAAGCGAGTGTTCGGTTTTGTCGGTCCAAACTTTGTTATGAGATCAAGTTGGATCCAACATTTCCAAGTACTTAAGAAAATATTTAAAAATCAATTTATAACTATTTTTAAAGAAATATACAAGTCTTGATGGCAAAAAAAAACACACTTGTGTGTCTTAAGCGAGTAAGAATCGGTTTGGTTTCTACATGTCCAAACACTAAAGAACTTGTATAATAATGTATAAATAAAAAAAATACTTTAAGTTTTACAACCAAAAGTTAACAATAAAGTCTTTAAACAAAAGTTCGGTTTTCGGTTCGGATCGTGTTTCGGGTTAAGACCGAGGTAAGATTCTACAAACCCATAACCATAGAATTTGTAAAAATGATTTTAGAAACTTAGGTCTAACAATAAGTATGTTTAAACAATTATTTAACAAAACTAGTTACAAAGTTCGGTTTACGGTTAAACCGAAGCATAGACTCTTAAAAACCCATAAACATGGAACTTGTAAACATGACCAACAAACTAAAATAAGCAAGATTAATATGTATGAACAAGTTATATAGATGTATATATATCAAGGACACGAAGTCCTCCATGAAGCCTTGCCTTATGAGGTTCGAAATCTCACCGACCGGAATCGGAGAAGTAACTACCAAAGGCAAACAAGGGGTGTATATTATATATATGTTGCACAACTATAAACAAGTATTAATAAGGCTACATAAACTAATTAAGATGAAAGACTAAAAACCTTCAAGAACACTTAAGAAGATAACCTTGAATCTTTGATGTTTGAGAGAGCTTTTTTTTTTTTTTTTTTTGAGTTGTAGCAAGGGAAAATGAAGAGGAAAGGTGGTGTATATATAGGGCAATGTTGGTGGTCAAATACGAGTGTGAGACACAAGAGTTTTCATGCAAAATGGATCAAGACAAAAACACAAAACAACAAAAATAAATAAATAAATAATACTAAAAATAAAAATATGATGTTTTCAAGACCCAACAAATGTGAAACAATATTGTAACATAAATCCATCATTTTGATTATAACATAAGCTTCGGTTTACAAATCGGGTCGGTTTACATAATAAACAAATACAAAAACGAATACAAACAAGACCCGAAATTGACGAATGTCACACTGGTGGAGGTGGATGCTGAGCGGGCTGGTGCTGCTGACCCGAAGACTGAGGTGGCTAGTGCTGCTGACTCAGATGCTAAGGAGCAGGAGGGGGGGGGGGGTTTAAACCCATGTGTCCTAACCCATTCAAGCATCCAATCATGAAACCAAACCTGACTCGCCTAAAAACGTGCCGGACCTCTAACAACATGCATGTGGTGTCACACTTCAACCTACAACGGAACATGCCGGGGCATGTCAATATTTGTATCATAGCTAAAAAGACACTAAATAAATACAGTGGCAATAACTAATTAATTTATTTCATATCAAAGAACACAAGTGTTCACAAAACAAAACAACCAAAGCAATACATAAATCTCAAAATCAAACATATTGTTCTTTATTTTTTATAAACCTAAGGTCCAACTACGTCTTGCATCCTCAATCATCCAATGTAGCTACCTGCGATATGCCTAAAAATATATATATTTTTTGTCAACATAAAGTTGAACAAGTAATCACAAATTTGAGATAATAATAATAATAATAAATGACAATCCCTTTACAATATCATGCATTACTTCAACTAGCATAACATTAAATAAAAGAAATGACAATCCCAGAGTTGGACTACGGCGGCACAACCATATTTATCCATTTGTGTCACCGTGATCGCCTTAGTATCCAAGATATAAGGCAAGCAACCAACTTGTCCTATGTTTTGTATCCAAAATGTTCTGCCATCAAGAGCATGCACCTTCTGTTTTTTGTCAACCAAATTAAGAGTTAGTTACTTTTGACAATTTGATAAATGTGTAGTGACAATCCGGTAATTATGCTGAATAACGTAATTACACTACAACATATTTTCAATTAGAATAATAATAGTTACGCTATAAATTTACAATTAGTGTAATAATTATTATGCTAATTGTAAACTATAATGTAACAATTATTACGCTGGTTGTATTTTGAGTTTTAGCGTAATCACATTATTTACGAAAATGTCATCACGTTGTTCCTCCTTCGTTTCGCACATTAACTTCACTTTGTACATGATTCAAACCCTATATACATACATATATCAACAGAGCTGGCTAGGCCGGTGGCCGACGGACCTGGGCCCGACACCTCAACAGGCCCAAATTTTTGTCTTTTTTTTTTTAATTTTGTATTTTTTTTTTGAAGAAAATATGTATTTATAAGTTTAATATAATAAAATTATTTTGAAAACTAGAATTTAAATTATCATTAAATGTAAAAGGTTTTCATTTTACTCCTAACAAAATGCTACTTGCTAGATTGATAAAATCATAAAATCCAGTTAATAAACCGTTGAAACCGATTGCAGTATGTCAAACCGAAGCAAGTGGGCCAGTTTGAGGTCCAAACAGTCCAGTTTTAACGGTTTTCTATCCTATATGGAACTTGGAACCAACCATTTAACTTCTATTTATTTTTATTGTTTATATTTTTTTCATTTGCTAATATGTATTATGATCAAAAACCTCTTGGGTACTTCAAAATCAAAACTTTATTTTTTAAATAAATTTATATTAATGTTCAAACGAACAAAACGGAACCGTTAAACAGCCAAACCAGTAAAACTGTCAGTTGGCCATCCCACCCAACCCGCTGGTATGATTTAATAATGGGTTCCCATAATAACCATTTCAGAAAATGGTTCTAATTTTGTCCATCTTTTACAAACAATTCCCAAAATGTCCATTACGAAATAGGTGGGATGACTTTTTAATAATCCAAGACGACTAGTTCGTAGAGCCAATGAAAAGCTAACATGTGTCCACAAAGCTGACGTGATGACTAGTTCGTGAAGACAATCTAAGCGCCAACAAAGCAGTCGGCTCGACGACTGTATTCATGTCTATGTCGGGCCTACTAGATTGTGAATGACAAGATCACAACCGACTAGATCACATTGTTAAAACCATTTTAAAATGATAATCTAGTCGTCTCGGTGTTTTTGTATCATGATCTAGTCGTCCTGGTTTTTTTGTATCATGATCTAGTCAGCATGTTTACGCTCTATTCGCCAAGTTCACGATCTAGTCGTCCCTAAATTTTGATAATGCTTTTTCAAAATCTTCATTTGATATGATCTAGTCCTCCAACATAAGTTACTAGTCGGCCCGTGTTTTTTAACAACGTGATCTAGTCGGTTGTGATCTAGTCGGCGTTTTCACGATCTAGTCGGCATGTTCACGATCTAGTTGCCCGACATAGACAAGAATGCAGTCGTCGCGCTTAGATTGCCTTCACGAACCAGTCGTCGCGTCAGCTTTATGGACACGCGTTCGTTTTTCATTGGCTCTACGAACCAGTCATCTTGGATAATCAAAAAGTCGTCCTGCCTATCATACCGGACATTTTGGGAATTGTTTGTAAAAGAATGACAAATTTAGAAAACCATTTTTTAAAATGATTATTATGGAAATGTTCCCTTTAATAATCACATTTGTATAAAGACTGGGATGGTGTTTTTTATTTTTTTTATTTACTATTACTATTTTCAGTATTCCCATATTGGTCTATTTGTATTGCTAATAATAAATAACTGAGCAGGTGACAAGCCCTAATCAACCAATTTAAAAAAAGTAAAAAACCATAATCTTCAAGTGCACACCAAGTGTTTGATAAAAGTCCTGACTGAAACTTTTCACTTCATTTCACCAACGTTCATTCACAAATCACAACTGCAACTATGGACTTGAGATCAAGGAACTTAGCAATAGCAACTGGAGCTCTGTTAGTTGCCACATACTCCATTTTCACAGTGTTTATAGAATCAACAATCCCAAATATTAATAATAGTAAGTCAAGTTATTGTCAAGTTCCTGCAATATACAACTTTGGTGACTCAAACTCAGACACTGGAGCTGATGCAGCTGTGTTTGGTCCACTGCCTCTTCCTTTTGGGATGACTTATTTTCATAAACCTGCTGGCAGGTTATCTGATGGGAGGTTAACCATTGATTTTATAGGTACCTTTATTTTAAAAAGTTGGATGAATCTTGATGTTTTGGTTGACTTTAGAGAAGTGGCTCAAATCTTGACAAAAAAGATTCAAAGGTCTAAACTAGGGGTGGCAAATGTGACCCATTGGGTTGAATGGGTTGTAATAAAATGTATATAATGGGTCAGAATGTGTCAAATTTAAAAAAGAAAAGGATCAAAACGGGTTGACATTTGTTGAGGTTCTTTTTTTTTCTTTTTTTTTATGAAACGAGAAAATGGAGGAAACTTTTTAGTTTTTTTTTACTTTTTTAGTTTTTGATTTATATTTCGAGATATAATTTTTTTAATTATTATTTTTGAATATTTTAGCGAGGGTTTCTGAAATGTCAACCCATTTTGACCCATTTCAAAAAAAATAATTAAAAAATCATAACTCGAAATATAAATAATAAATAAAAAGTAAAAAAACTAAAACGTTTCCCCGGTTTTTCTCGTTCCATAAAAATAAAAAAAACGTAAGAAATGTCAACCCGTCTTGACCCGTTTCAATCATTTTCTTTTTTAGTTTGACCCATTCTGACGCATTATATACATTTTATTACAACTCATTCAACCCAAGGGTCACATTTGCCACCCCTAGTCTAAACTTGTTGGCATAAAGATTTGTTTTTTTTAAAGTTATGGTTGAATCTTTAATCTTGAAAAAGAGATTCAAAGACTAACAGTTGGCTAATGGGTTGTCAAAACTAGTCCTGGCAATTTTAACCCACCATTTCAAAACTAGTAACTGAAGCGCTCGGTTAAGCGCGTACTGACATTTAAACACGCGTAGCCTAAGCCGCGTGCTTATCTGACGCCTGAACATGTGTAGCCGGTGCTGAAAACCAGAAGCAAAGCTGAAATGTACAGAGATTTAAAAATATATTTTTTTAAGCCAACCCCTGTTTTGACCCGAACCCGTTCTTACCCGAAACCTGTTATGACCCAACCCATTTCGACCCAACCCAATCCGTTCCAACCCGGCCGAACCCAAGCCAAAATTAACCTTTCTTGATACAACCTGCTCCGATCGTAACACGTTCTGATCCAACCCCTTTCGGCCCAACCCGAACCGAAATAAACCTTTCTTGAATCGACCTGCTCCGACCCTAACCCGTTATGATTCGTGAACCAACCTCGCCCTGACCTGTTTACAAGTCCTAGTCAAATCTAGTAATTTTCTGGTCTGCAACAGGTTTTTTTTATTTTTTTTTTATGAATAACAAGCAGGCCAACTATTATCACCAAAACTACATTTATGAATTATGAATTCGAACCAATATGTGCAGCTGAAAAATTAGGCTTACCTTATCTAAGTGCATATGTGGATTCCATCGGAACAAATTTTCGACACGGTGCAAATTTTGCTGTAAGTGGAGCCACCATTCAGCGCGCGGATGCTTTGATGCTAAACAAGACTTTTAACCCTTTAACTATTCCTGTACAACTGTCACAGTTTCAACAATTCAAAAGGCGAGCTTCCGATTTGTATCTTGAAGGTATGCATATGCATATTAATAGAGATAAGATTTACAAATAATTTCTATCACATATTATGTCATGTAGCATCCGGTGTGATATTTAATAAATATTTAACCACATTATAGCAAAAAGTAGCGAAATTAAAGACCGGCTTCCAAGGCCCGAGGATTATGCTCGGGCCCTTTACACATTCGACATAGGACAAAATGATCTTCATGCCGGGATTACAACAATGAAAGAAGAACAAGTGAAGACCTATATTCCCGCCATGATTAATGACTTATCTTCTGTTATTAAGGTATTACATTTAGATGTTTTTCGGTTTCATTAATGTTTCTTCAAAAAAATAATAATGTGTTTATTTTGATGGTTTTTTTATAGAAACTTTATGAAGGAGGAGCAAGAAAATTTTGGATTTATAACACGGGTCCAATCGGGTGCTTACCATTTTTTGTCAAGAATTATCCACCAGCTCCCGGGAATGCAGACAAAATCGGGTGTGTGGAATCATACAATGAATTAGCACAAGAATTTAATAAACAACTCGAAGATGAGGTGTCAAAACTCGGATTACAACTTCAAGAGTCGTCGTTGGTGTATGTTGATGTTTATTCTCTCAAGTATTCTCTCATTAGTGAACCAAAAAAGCATGGTAAGCTACTATTTTCACGATGTTAAGTTAACACGAAATTTGCGGTTCGGACCAGTTTTGGGTCAAACCTATGAGCCAGTTTAGCCAAACGGGTTGTGTTTGTGTCAGCACGGCCACAGGTTGATTTGTTTAACTCCTTTGTATATTTTTTAAAATATTTTTTAATGTGTTTTATGTCATAAATAAAGTTGGTTGGATAGTTTATGTCAACACTCAAAGTTAAAAACGTTACGTAATATTTTATAATTAAAATATAATTGTTTTATGCACATTTATATTTTTGTCGCAAAATTATTTTAAAGTATTAATATGTGAAAATAAAAAAAAAAAATCAGGTTCAACAGGTCATGCTTGTGTCAACCTGCGAATATTCGTGTAGTTTTGGGGTTCATGTGTCTGACACGATTTTCGAGTTCGTGTCATGATCGGGTCCATATGTCTGACACAATTTTTGGGCTTGTCTGATTGGAACCACCAATAATCTACCCTTTTAATTTTAAATTCTTTTTATTGGTATACCCCTTCCCACTGGCGTATGCCAAGGCGAAACTGTCAATTGCCAAACGCGCCTTTTTTCCAAAAGATTATTGGTGACTATTGATGAAGTGGAATATGCAGGCTTCACGGATCCGTTAGGGAAATGTTTATTATGGGAAGATGTGGACGTTATGAAAGCTTGCGACAACCCATTAGAGTATATTAACTGGGACGGTATACATTATACGGAAGCCGCTAACAAATGGGTAGCTGATCACCTTCAAGACACGTTTGTAAATGCATCCAAGATACCCCTAACCGAATCTTGCTGGCCTGTTTCGGGTTCTCATAGATAACGTTAAAAGACTGATGTTTAAGATTCTATAACGGTTCTCTTGTTTTTGGATACTTGCAATTTCTTTTGGAGTAAACTCCGGTTTTTGTCCCTGTTATTTGCCAAAACTGCGGTTTTAGTCTAATAGTTTCAAATTTGCGATTTTCGTCCATGTGGTTTCATTTCACTTGCAATTAAACCCGAATTCATTAACTCTGTTAAGTCTGGTTGTTAAACCCATCAGCGTGCCCCTCACGTGAGGGGCAGTTTTCTCCTTTTTCTCCCCAAATGAAACCTAGTCCTAATTTGCAAGCCCCTTCACATGAGGACCTGGGGTGTATTTAGGAAAAAAAGGACAAAAATGCCCCTCACGTGAAACTGGATTAAGGTCGGAACACGTTAACGCTGAATTTAGAACAAGTTAACAATTTGGACGAAATTGGCAACGGTTGGGAAACATCAAGGTCTAATTGCGAAAAAAAAATATTTTTGGATGAAATTTGCAAATGAGACCAAACCTCAGGGACGATTTTGATACTTTACTCATATAATAAAGAAAGAGTGAAAAGACATGTCTACTCCTGACTTAACAATTAAATTTAACGGGGTTAGTGATTTGGATGTAATTGACAAGAATTGAGAAACGTGGATGGCTCATATGCAAAAAATAAACTTTTTAGACTAAATTCGCATTATTTGTTAAATCACAAGAACAAATATGAAACTGTATAAATAGTTCTAATAGTTAATAAATTATACTTAATACAAAATAGAAAGAGGTAAATTAGCTAGAAAATACTTCAATTAAAAAGAAAAAAAATATGTGTGAAGTTATGGGCCCACAAGAAGTTATCAAGTGTCAATTCTAAAGCCAAATTTGAAACTTAGGTGCATCTTAGCCATTGGATCTACCAAACTGTTGAAGGCTTGATATTAGATACTTTTTTTTAATTAAAAATCCATAAACTATTACTAACTTTTTTTAATAATAATAATCCATAAATTTTTAAAAGATTTAATATCTAATTATATATTTTTTTATTTTTAAAATAGTTCTTTTGTTTAAACCCATTAAACGGTTAAAAAAAAACTAAAACAAAAAACCGTCAAATCCACCAACCCAACCAACCGCGCCTTGTCTTTAACGAAAACCGTAGCTAGCCGTTATTTCTAAAATTAAACCAATTAAACTAGGCTACAAATATCTTTTGTGTTCCTTTATTTTTAAGGTTTTGATTACTACTATTATTATTATTATATTTTTCGTAAGAACACATGCATATATTATATTGATGGGTAATTTAATTTCAACTCAAATTCGAAAGTAGAAAAGACTTCCACTTTTATTACAAACAAAACATAAAAATTAAGCAAAAACAACCAGTAGGTAAGAAGTACTTATGAGGTCGATAACTAGGTGGCCATCGGAGTACCATGAAAAAATTTACTCTCCATGAGGCGGTTCAGCCTAGGGATGAGCTCGATACCCTACCGGTACTGACCGGTACCGGTACCGAAAATCCTGATCCCGAAAATCGCAAATTTTTTGTACCGGTACCGGTATTTAAGGTAAAATTCGGGAAATACCGGTACCGTACCGTACGAGTCCCGAAAACTCAAAACTTTGGTACCGATTCAGTACCAAATCGGTACCGGTTCGGTACCGCTATCAATCAGTACCATACCGATTTTTACTCGTCCCTAGTTTAGCCTGTCCAAACACGGCCAACAAGCCCCCCTTATCCGAATTTGAGTCTCAAAAGTTGAAAATAACCTTAAAATCACATGGGTGTGTGTTTATTATTATATTCGCTTTCGCAAATTGACTCGACACCAAAAACACCATAACAACTTCTAACGGAATATTCCATATTCGTCGGAATCCCATGACTTATAGTGAAAATTTGTTAAGGGTTGAATGTGGGCTTCATGCAACTTGTGTCTAGTAAAAATGGGTCGGTTAACCATAGGTCCATTAACCGTCGTTGGCTATGTGTCGGTTTTGGTTAAGTTCGGTTATTTACCCAGTGTATTCTTTTTCCTTGTTCTAGTCGAAATTAGTTCAGTTATGATGTTCCAAGCTCAAATATAAAGTTTTGAAGTAGAAATATGCTAGTCCGAAGCTAATTACGGTGTTCCAAGCAATGTTATAGACAATTACAACATAAATTTAAATGTTTGAAGATGGAAATATAGAAGTATAAAAGACGGAATACATGTATAAAATCCGGAAAAACATAAACATTCAAGGTTCGGTTTGGTTTCGGGGCAGTCCGAAGCTAATTAAATGTTTGAACTGCAGATTATGTCCTTTATGTTTGAGGTGAATTCCACATTATGTCCTTTAAGTTTGATAAGTGCAGTGACTGTCCCTCAACTTCAAAAACCGTTGCGGTTTATGTCCTTTAGATGACAGACGTTAACTTAAGCCGTTAACTGTAAAACAATTGCCACTCACATGAGGGTAAGATCGTATTTTTAGCCCCTGAATTTCAATATATTATTATAAATCCCTATTATTATAAATCCCTATTTCATTCATGTCGTTTCATATTTCTCCTAATTCTCCAAATTAGGGTTCAATGGTGTTTCTTCATCTGAAAGGCATGGCTCAAATCAACATTCGTGATGTACTCGATCAAGACGAAGTGAATGAAATATATGGTAAGCCAACAACTTCTTTTATTATAGAAGAATTTATGATTTCATAACTTGTTTTGTGTTTAATCGAACTATATATTGAATACAGGAGGTAATGTTCATCTTTTTTCCATACACTTGCATCATGGGGGTTATTTTACTCGATTGCCGGGGCGAAGATACGTTGATGGTAAAGAATCGTTCATTGATTTGCTAGACATTCAAAGGTTCTCGGTGCATGATCTAGAGCGTGTGATGGTAAAGCTAGGGTATGTTGATAGTCAGGGTATTTACTACCACTTTCTAATACCCGGAGATGATTTAGATTTTGGTCTTAGAGCTTTACGTAGTGATTCTGATGTTTTTCCTTTGTCTAAGTTTGTGCGAGACACTAACTTGATTAGTGTGTATACTGAACATGGAGCTACCAATATAAGTCATGCGAGTGAGTCTAATGTTATTTTCAATGAATCTGGTCAAGAGATTGCAAATCATAATCTGATTGAAAATAGCACTATTGAGGTTGAGAATGAGACTGAAAGTGATAATGAGGGTGCTGATTCCGAAGACAGTGATTTCATTATTGAAGAGGAGAATGGTGTTGTTGATATTGAGGTTGATATGAGGGATTTTATGTTGAATGTGGATGCAAATGTGGAGGTTCCTTTACTCGATTCAAATGAACATCAATATGAGGATGATATTGAAGTGTTAGACAATGATTTTTATGATAGTGGGACAGATTATGATGAGCAAGTTGCTAGCATAAGAAAAAGGAAACTGAAGTATCTTAGGAATACAAATGAAAAAAATGCAAACTTTTACCTTGGGCAGATATTTGGGACTAAAGAAGAGGCCAAGAAAATGGTCAAGGAACATTCAGTTGCAACAAGAAGGCAACTTAAAGTGGCCAAAGATGATCGATTAAGGTTCAGAGTAATATGTGAAGGGGATATGCCAACTTTTGAAATAAATGAAGATGGAGTCCACATTCAAGGTGTAGGTAAAAATGACAGTTCTAGCAAAGGTAAAGAACCAAAAGAAAGAAATGTTGGTGGCAGGGGTAAAAAGACAGATCCAGATAAATATGTTTGCCCTTGGAAACTTTTGATATCTTGGGATGTTGAATCTGAAAGTTGGATGGTGAAGACTTATTGTCAAGATCATAAATGCTTACAAAGCCGAAGCATTAAAGCATGCACTTCTTCTTTTATTTCTGAAAAACTAGTAGACCAACTAGCAGAAAATCCATATATTCCTGTCAAGGCAGTTCAAGATCAATTTCAAAAAAAGTTTGAGGTTGGGATTTCTAGAACAAAAGCATTTAGGGCCAAAGAAAAAGAAAAGATGCATCTACATGGAGACTACCGCGCACAATACGGGATTCTTAGAGATTATATTGAAGAACTCCAAACTACAAATCCAGGTACCACAGTGAAATTAGAGGTAGAAAGATTCACAGATCCAACTTTAGGAACTCGAAAATTTAAGAGAATCTATATTTGTTTGGGGTCTTTAAAACAAGGATTTAAGTCAATTGGAAGAGACCTTTTAGGTCTTGATGGTGCTTTTATGAAAGGTCACTTTCCGGGTCAAGTTCTTACAGCAGTTGGTGTTGACCCCAACAATTGCATATATCCTCTTTGTTATGCTATTGTAGAAGCTGAAACTCTTGACTCTTGGACATGGTTTCTTGAGTGTCTTGGTGATGATCTGGAATTAAATGCAAGGTCAAACTTCACATTTATCAGTGACAGACAAAAGGTTAGTGAAACAATCTTATGTTTAACTATGTTAATATTTTATAATATATGAGTTTTCTATAAGTATATTACGATGTTGTAACAGGGCATTCTGCCAGCGGTTGCAAATGTTTTCCCCTGTGCTGAACACAGGTATTGTGTTAGACATATAATTGAGAATATGAGAAAAACTTTCAAAGGAAAAGTATATCAAGACATGGCATGGAAACTTGCTACTGCAACTACGGTAATTAAGTTTCAAAAAAGATAATGGATGAGTTGAAGAATTTCAACAGTGACGCCCATTTGTGGTTCTTAAATATCTCTCCTGAACATTGGTCTAGATCTCACTTCTCAGGTATGCATTGAAAATATGCATTTGAGCAAGATTTAATGCATTAAAAAGACACATTTGCTTTGAGATTTTAAGAAAATGCATTGAGCTAACTGAGATGCTGAGTAATATGATTTAAAATGCTATTGTAGTATATGATGTGATTGCCAATTTTTTAATTATTTATTCTCATTTATTGTAGTTGAATTTGTCAAAGTCTCAACTACTACACAACTAAATATGATTAAATATGCTCTATTCTAAATGTAAAATAGTATCATTAGCATTTATTTTACTGTCAAAAAGTGCATATGTAGAGGCTTTGATTAAGATAGCTAGGATTGATCATATTTGTATTATTAGATAAGGAAAATATGGTCAGACCCGATTCCGGCCCTACCCGACTCGGACCTGTTTAATGGTATTCTTAGTAAGGATGAGAAAATTCGGTACCGGTACCGGTACCGATTTGGTACCGTCGGTATCAAAGTTTTGAGTTTCGGGATCGGTATGGTATCGGTATTTCCTGAATTTTACCTTCAATACCGGTACCGAACCGAATATTTCGGAACGGTATTTTCGGTACCGGTACGGCACCGAGCTCATCCCTAATTCTTAGGACCCGAGAACCAACCATATTGTGAATAACCGGGTCAGGTCTTGCGGTTCTCGCGGGCCTCACTCAATTTATGCTTACCCCTATCCAAGATCTCCCCCTCTCAAACTGGGTGTTAATTTTATTTCACCATCTAAAAGAAATTTTCTTGCTCTAATAATTGTTTAGGTAAGTAATGATGTATTGCTAAACAATATGTATTGAAAATAATTGTTATTATGCATTTCAATTTATGTGTTGGATGGTCACGGGTAGGGCCGTTTCTGATGTGTTGCTCAATAATATGTGTGAGCAATTGAATTCCAAGCTACTAGATGGAAGAGACAAGCCAATCATCACAACATTAGAGTTTATTAGGGAGTATTTGATGAGAAGAATAGTCAATGTTTTAAAGGTAATAGATAGATCCGATGGTCTACTGACACCCTATGCCACAAAAGTATTAGAAACAATAAAGAAAGAAGCTGCTAAATACTCTGTGATTTGGAATGGAGGGGAACATTTTCAGGTGAGTGGCCCATTTGGTGATCAGCGTGTAGTAGATTTAAGTCAAAGGTTGTGTGCATGCAGGAGATGGGAGATAACAGGTATACCGTGCAGGCATGCGGTGGCTGCAATGTGGAATATGCAGGCCAATGGAAAACAATGTATGATCCCTGAAAAATGGGTAAACCCTATTTATATGATGGAGACTTGGAAAAAAGTTTATAGCTTCAAAGTATTTCCAATCAATGGTTGGTCCATGTGGCCAAGGTCTCAAGTTCCTACCATCCTTGTCCCACCAAATCATCACAAACCAACTGGAAGACCAAAGAAAGTGAGGAAGAAATCAATAATTGAACTGGAAGACATCACAAAAGGTAACAAATTATCAAAAAAGAATTCAACCATGACTTGTAGCAAATGTAAGCAAAAAGGCCATAACATCAGAAGTTGCACAAGCCAACAAGGTTAGTGTTTTGGATCAGCAACCGTGACGGGTAGTCTTTTGGATCAACAACCTTTTATTTTGGGAAAAATATATAGTATTTTGGTAGTATGTTTTGGATTAATGGCTTGTATTTTGGATAATGTTTGGTATTATGAAAGTATCCTTTTAATATATTCGGGTTTTAATGTGTGTAATGTCTACTTTGTTAAATATTGATTGGGTTAAAAAGACAATATTACCCTTATGTGAGTGGCAAGTGTTTTAGAGTTAACAGCTTTAAGTTAACGGCCGTCACCTAAAGGACATAAACCGCAACGGTTTTAAAGTTAAGGGACAGTCACTGCACTTATTAAACTTAAAGGACATGATGTGGAATTCACCTCAAACATAAAGGATATAATCTGCAGTTCTGTCAATAATGGTTTATTCATATTTGAAATTTTTAGAACTCTATCTAAATTTCGATCCAAATTAGAGATGTTCCCATCCGATCACGTTCTATCCGATTCAACTCAGATCGATTTCGGATAGATCCAAATTAAACCGAATAACAATTTTTCCTAATTTTTTGTTCTCATTTATTTTCATAACTTTTGGTTTCGGACATTTTACTACTTATAAAATCATAATAACCATACAAAACCGGAAAATACAAAATCGTCTTGAACCCAAATTTTCAAACTTCAAAAAATAGTCTAAGTTAATTCTACTAACAAAAATATCACATTCTTATTCGAGTTAAACAGATATCTAAATAACCTAAGCTTTGGCTTGATTAAGGCACTAAACAAGCTCTCGCTCTCATAACTCAAAACGTGCGTAAAAATATATATATAAATTAATAATCAATAAACGTGTACTCGAGCTCTCGCAAGTCAAATCGAGCAAGCGACAAGACATTTAAACAAACCATAACTAGAACACTTTTTTTGACTTAAAACTCCTTACTGAAACTTTTACTTAAATTCACCAACAATTATTCACAAGTCACAGCCTGTCAGCCTGCAACTATGAGCCGGAAAACAAGGAGTCTAACAATAACATTTGGAGCTCTGCTAGTTGCTACATTCTTTATTTTCACATTGTTTATAGAAGCCAGAATTAATAATAATAATAATAATAATAATAATAATAATAATAATAATAAGTCAAGTTATTGTCAGTTTCCAGCAATATACAACTTTGGTGACTCAAATGCAGACACTGGAGGTGGTGCTGCTTTGTTTGAGCCAATGCCATTTCCTTAGGCTGAGGGGTGTGGGGGGCTCCAACGGGGGCGCGAGTGGGGGCTCCAGCCAATAATATTGTGACGTGTGGCAGAGAGAGAAACTGGATAAAGTGGGTGTTGGAGCCCCCGCTGGAGCCCCTGGCCCTGGTGTGGAGGGGCTCCAGCAGGGGCTCCAGCGGATTTTTTTTTTTATTTTTTTATAAATATATTCAAAAAACGTATTATTAAAAAAACTCATAAATTATTAAAAAAAACACACATTTTTTTTAAAATTCAAATTACAAAAAAAAACATACTAAAAATTAAACAAACAATAATACTTAATAATAACACTAATCTAATACAAGATCATCGGGTCGCCCCGCCCACAAATGTTCAACCAACTCATGTCGAAGATCCCCGTGTATCTCACGGCTCTAAAAAAAAATGTGTGTTTTTTTTGAAGAGAGGTAAAACCGGGAAGACCCCTAGCATCCTCCCTTTGTTGAAAAAAGGGATACCGTGCCTCTAAATCACTTGCTATACGCATGAACAATTGTCTGCTCATTCGGAAACGAGTTCGAAAATCCGACTCCTCGTATACCGGTTGAGGGCTAAAATAATGCCTAATCAAAGTATCGTTAGCACCCGATCGATCACGATCACGAGGTGGTGCTCTAACCCTCGGGACTCGAGGTTGATGGGCTTGATTTTGCAAGAGATCGACCACGGTTGCGGTCAAAACTCCCCCTACATGAAGAAGCAAATCATCCTCTTCGGATGAGTCGGAATCAGACGAGTACCACGACATTTTTTTAAAAAAAAGTTGAGATGATGAATTGATTTTGGGTGAAGGTTTGAAGTTGTGGTATAAAAATGGGATGAAATGGGATATTATAAAAAGAAAAAACGTTTTTTTTTTTAAATTAAATAAGAGCCAACGGCTCTTTGTCCCTTCCCAAGGTCACTTTTATGCCCTCCGCAGCCGCGACCCACCTTGCGCCTGCTTTGTTTTTCGTGCTCGCGCCCCTCTCGCGCCCCTCTCGCGCCCCGGTGGTGTGGTACTCGCGCCTGGGGGCGCGAGCGGAGGGGCTCTCGCGCCCCCGTTAAAGCCCCACACCCCTCAGCCTTATGGGATGACATATTTTCATAAAGCTGCTGGCAGGTTTTCTGATGGGCGTCTAATCATTGATTTTATAGGTAAATTTTAATTTATCGCTTGTATTCTGTTTCGATGTAATCACTGTCTTTCGTAATTTAATTTTAACAAAAAAATATTAATTAAATAATAATTTTATAATTTGTGCTAAGCAGTGTTTACGGCATAATAATCAAAAGCGCTCGCTAAGGGCGCCTAGGCGCTAATTTTAGTAAAGGCGCAATTTCAACGGCTTGCCATACTTAAGGCGTAATTATAGGAGGTTAATATGGTTTTGATATTTTATAGACACACACACACGCACACACACACATATATATAGGGTAAGGTTAAAATGAAAACCCACGAAAACCCTATGTAACATCGTTTTTTTTTTGTTACATGTAATATATGTTGTAATTTAATACAAAACATTGAAACATCAAAAAAAAAATGTTTTGCTATTTTTTAACATTTTTTTACTAATTTTTATATATGTTTTCAGGAGAGAGAAAAAGTTATATTTATATTTACATTTTTTATTCACTTTAATTGTGGACCACAAGATTTAAACATTAATTAAAAACATGTGGTTGAGAATGGGTTTTTAGAGTTTTCACAACTCAAGTGGGTTTTCATTTTATACTTAGCATATATATATATATATATATATATATATATATATATATATATATATATATATATATATATATATATATATGTTTAAGTTCAGGAGAGAAATGAAATTACTGTGAGAAATGAATATGAGCCACTAGTTTTATTTCATGTTTTAAATGTTTAAAAATAAATGAAAAAAATATAAATACAACAATAAATGCATTATCTCTCTTCAATTAATACAATTAGTATAACCATAATAAATCTCTCTTTTTCAATTAATCAACTAATATAACCATAATAAATCCTCTCTAATTAATAAATATCATAATATAATATTTTTTTTTTAATTGAAATACTTAGAAAAATTATTGTTATAAATAATAATAAAAAAATATCATACAAATGTGTTAATTAAATATAAACAATAAATATACAACCTACACAAAATTATATAACCTACACTTGTTTTGAGCAATAAAAACGTACAACATAAAAAATAGTATACAACTTTCATATGCAATTCGACATCAACAATTATATAAACTAGACAAAGATACACATATCCTATATGTGTGTAAATTATATGTTTTTCGTGTGCAGGTAATATGTTTTCTTATTCTTAGAACAAGTGTATGCTATATGTTTTTTGTGTAGGTTGTATATTTTTTATTGATATTTAATGCTAACATATGTAAGATAGTTTTTTGTATTATTCATCACAATGTACCTACGTGTTGATGGATATTGATATATTGAGTTGGAAGAAAATTGGTTTTGTATAGAAAAAAAATTTAATGTATGAACAAATTGTATTTGTGTAGGATAAATTTTCGACTGTGGGTTATATGTTTTCGTGTGTAGGTTATACGTTTTCGTGTGTGTGTGTAGTTTATTGATGCTGAATTTTGTGTGTCGGTTATATGTTTTTCGTGTGTAGGTTATATGTTCTTGTGTAGGTTGTGTACTTTTTTATTGATATTTAATGCAAACACCTGTAAGATAGTTTTTTGTACTATTCATCACAATGTAACTACGTGTTGATGGATATTAATATATTGAGTTGGAAGAAATTGGTTTTGGATAAAAAGAAATTTTAATGTATGAATAAATTGTACTTGTGTAGGATAAAAATTCAAGAAAGAAAAAATAAGTTATAAAAATAAATGAATTCTTAATATTTTCCAATTATAATAATTTGATTAGTTATATTAATTAAATAGATAACTATTATATTTATTAGTTATATTAATTGAAGAGAGAGCATGTATTAATACTTTCCTAATTTATCTTTAAGCATTTAAAACTAAATAAAACTAGTGGCCCATATTCATTTCTCACAGTAATCTCATTTCTTTCCTGAACCATCCCCTATATATATATATATATATATATGTATATATATATATATATATCTTTTGATTGATAATTAACTCTATATTTCATAAAGCAAGAAGGTTAACAAAGGCTACCACCAGAAGAGTCGAGATTAGTAACACTAAAGTTAAGCATGCTTATTTATTGATTTTTTAAATAATGAGTATGATGATGTTAATAAAAAGCTCGGAACTTTTAACTTCTGGCTTTTGTTACTATTTATTACTTTATGAAAAGTTTGTTTACAAGTATAAACATTTTTGTTATTTTTTTGGTACATTATATCGATGATTATGGTATTGGAATATTTTGGTATTTGAAAAAAGTGATATATTCCGTTACATAATATATTTAAATCTTTTTATTTAAGTGCGCCTTTTTTTTCCGAGGACCACGCTTTTTTTTGCGCCTTGCGCCTAGGCCCTCGCAAAGGCGTTTGCGCCTTGAATGTGCCTAATGGATTTGATTATGGTTTGCGATGTGCGTATATAATGTATATATGTGTCAGCCCGCAAGGGCAAAAGTGAAATTGCGCTAATTTTGGCGTTCTTTTACTAAGTTTGTGAAAATAACGTTAAAAATCGAGGAAGAGAAAGGTGCATGCACCAATCAACCGGTGTCCTAGTGGTTGAGTGCTATTTGCCTTATGTCCAAGGCTTGATGCAAAACTACTGTCGAGCCGGGGGTCTCACCGGAAGCAGCCTCTCTATTCCTGTGAGGTAGAGTTATGACTGTCTACATCTTACCCTCCTCATACCCTACCATATTTTTGCTATTGGTGGGATTTACCGAGTATGACGACGATGCTGATGATACTTTAAGTTTGCTGCTAAAAGGGTTCTGTTTAATTTAAAGAATTAAGTTGGGTTGATTCTTGAGAAAAAAGATTTAAAGGTCTTAACTTTTGAAATATATGACGAGAACTCGAGTTCGGCTCGTTTTAACTTACGAGAGATCGAGCTTCGTTTTGAGTAGTTTTTCTAAATCTAAAGCTCGGCTCATAAGTTGTTTTTCATGCTTGGACTAGGCTCGTTTATTTTTATTAATGGATTTACATACGTTTTAAATTATTTTTATATACTTTTAGAAAAAGTTTAAACAAGCCAAAGGTCGGCTTGAGGTCTGCAGTTCGGTGCGGAATCAATACTTGAAAGTCAAAAAAGTATATACATACATACAACTCCAGAAAAAGTAAAACTTAAAAAATACGCAAAAGCTTGTTAAGGCTCGATGAGCTTAAACGAGCTTCTCTTTGAATCTTTACAATGAGATTCAAAGGCTAACGCAATAACAAACATGCCAAATATTATTACAAAACTATATTTCTGAATACTGGTTTAAATTTGTGAACCAATATGTGTAGCTGAAAAACTAGGCTTGCCATTTCTAAATGCATATGCGGATTCTATCGGGACAAATTTTCGACATGGTGCAAATTTCGCTCTAAGCGGGGCCACCATTCAGCCGCAAGATGCCGTGTCGCTAAACAAGACTTTCAAATTTATAACTCTTCCTGTACAAGTGTTCGAGTTTCAACGATTCAAAAGGCAGGCTTCCGATTTATATCTTGAAGGTATATGCATACATGTTTTTTGTCATTTTAGTGTCACAGTTTCAACATTTAATAAATCTTTCTAAACATGTTATAGAAAAGAGTAATGACATTAAAGACCGTCTTCCAAGACCCGAGGATTATGCTCGCGCCCTTTACACATTCGACATAGGACAAAATGATCTTCATGCCGGTGTTATATTAACGAATGAAGAACAAGTGAAGGAATATATTCCTGGCATGATTAATGACTTCTCTTCTGCGGTTAAGGTATTTTATTTAGATGTTTTTTAGTTAGGGGTGTAAACGGGCAGAGTCGAGCTCGGCTCATTTTGAGCTCCGTGTATGAAGTTCAAGCTTGGCTCGTGAGTCGTTTTTTTTTTCAAACTTGGACATGGTTCATTTATTGTATATTAATTAATTTATATGCGTTTTGAATGCTTTTATATATTTTGTGAAAAAATCTTAAACAAGCCTAAACTTGGATCGAGCTCCTGCAATACCTTAAAAGACCCAAAGCTTGGCTTTATAGTGTTAAATAAATACATAGAAGTCCAAACGAGGTAAAAACTTAATAGTAGGCTCGACGAGCGAAACAACTTTCCCATACAATAACTAAACGAGCTTTATTAGAGGCTCAGCTCGAGCTTGAAAAAGCTCCACTCGTTTCGTGCTTTTTATCAATCCAATCTCAAGTAGCTCGCAAGCGGCTCGGCTCATTTGCACCCCTAATGTTTCTTCAAAATAACCGGCTTGATGATTTTGCCGCAGGAACTTTATGATTTTGCCTACCATTTATTTTCACGAATTATCCACCGGCTCCAGGAAATGCAGACAAACTCGGGTGTGTGGATTCATACAACAAATTAGCACAATATTTTAATAAACAACTCGAAGATGAGGTGTCAAAACTCGGATCACAGCTTCAAGAATCGACATTGTTCTATGCTGATGTTTATTCACTCAAATATTCTCTCCTTAGTGAACCAAGCAAGCATGGTAAGCAACTAATTTGATGATGTTAAGTTAACACGAAATTTACGGGTTCAGGTCAGTTTTGGGTCAAACCCATGAACCCGTTTAGCTAAACAGGCTGTGTAAATGTGTTTTGTGTCCTAAATTAAGTTGGTTGGATAGTTTATGTTAACATTAAAACGTTCAAGACATTGACATAATATTTAATAAATAAAATCTAATTGTTTCATATGCATCTATATTTTTGTTGTAAAATTGTAATTTTTAAGTATTAATTATCAACAGGTCGTGTTTGTGTCAGCCCACGAATATTCGTGTCGTGTTTGGGTTCATATGTCTCACATGATTTCAGGGTCATGTCATGTTCCGGTCCATATGTCTGACATGATTTTCGGGCTTATGTCAGATTGGACCTGCCAACCGTGAAAACTCCGTGTTTAATTATAATCCTTTTTACTATTATACGGAAAAACTGACAATTGTCAAATGTACCTTTATTTTTGGTGATTATTGATGTAATTGAATGTTTGTAGGCTTCACGGAGAATATGGCGGGATGTATGATGTTAGAAGGGTATGCTTTTAAACCTTGCGACAGCCCGTCAAAGCGTATCAGTTGGGACGGAATACATTATACGGATGCGGCTAACAAATGGGTAGTTGATCACCTTCAAGATGGGTTTGTAAAGGCATTCGGGAAACCCCTAACCAAATCTTGTTGGCCTGCTTCGATTTCACATAGACAGGAGCCGACCTACATTGTAGGTACCGGGTTTACGGAAACTTACTGAGTTTCGGATTATTTTTGAGTAGAACGCCTGTATAGAAAACCGGGGGTGAATACATAGACAAAATAAAAAGGGCTCCACTAATAATGGTATAAGTGAAGGGCTCCACTAATATGCCTTTTGTTTTCTACTTTATCATTTTGTACTTTTCAAGAATGATATATATATATAAATATATATAGGGAGAGGATTAAGAGAAAACTCACCTTTAGGGAGAAAACTTAAAAACTCCTATATAATTATTTTTAATTAAATATAAAAAAATATTTTCAAATTTCCCTTTTTGTCATTATTCTTATATTTTGGTCCCCTTCATTCGAAAAAAATAAAAAAAACCCGCTATAATACACATACGTATTACTGTGCGAAACCGCTGTATTACAAATGTGTATTACTATGTATTTTTAAGTTCAATAGTGTTTAGTTATATATATTCAATATTTATGTATTGTATATGTGTAATAATGTTGTATTATATGAAAAAAAATAATAATAAAATAAAAGTCGATGTAGTGCACATGTGCGTTAATGTTGTATTACACATACGTACTAATGTGTAATCGATGTGCGTATTAGTTTTATATTGCATATATACAATAGTGTGCATTAAATATGTGCAATAGTAATGTATACTTTGCAATACAAACACTTTTGCATAAATGCAATGCACACCATTACACATGTGCACTACACCGACGAGATTACTGACAAGGTTTTTTTTTTTTTTTTGGAACCAATAACAAATATAAGAATAATGAAAATAACAGAAACTTCAAAAAAATTTTAAAAAAAAGTTAAAAATAGTTTTTAGATGTTTTTAGGAGTTTTCAAGATTTCTCTTTAAGATGAGTTTTCACTGGATCCCACCCCTATACATATATATATATAGGATCAGGATCATGTGAGAACCTTTTGGGAATTGAGAACTATGAGAACCATTTTGAACCACAAAAAAACCCAAATATAAAAAAATCATAAAACAAAAAAAACACAAAAACAAAAAAAAGTAAAAAAACCAAAGTTCTTATTTATCATCCCGGTTTCTAAAAAAAAAACGTAAAAAATAATTCTCGGTTTAGCTAAATTATACATGTACATATATGTATAATATGTACATATATGTACGCACATGTTTTTTCCCTATACACATATGTATAATTTAAGGTAAATGATAATGTACATATGTGTACATTACGTAACTAGAGATTAAATGAAAGTATACATATGTGTATAGGTATAATACAAATTAAAAAGAAAAAAAAATCGGTTTTTTTATTATATATATGTATAATATGTATACACATGTTTTTTCCTATACACATATGTATAATTGAAGGTAAATGATAATGTGCATTACGTAACTAGAGATTAAATGAAAGTATACATATATGTATAGGTATAATACGAATTAAAAAGAAAAAAAAATCAGTTTTTTTTATGAAACCGGAATGAAATATAAGAATTTTTGGTTTTTTTACTTTTTTAAAATTTTCGTTTTTTTTTTGTTTTATAATTTTTTAAATATTTTTTAGAGGTTTTTTTTAGTGGTCCAAAATGATTCTCAAAGTTCTCAATTTGCCAATGGTTCTCTTAGGATCCTTATCCTATATATATATATATATATATATATATATTACATATGCGTGCATTATGTAAATTGAGATTAAATAAAAATATACATATATGTATAATTAGTTTTTTTTATGAAACCGGAACGAAAAATAAATATTTTTGGTTTTTTTACTTTTTTTAAAAATTTTCGCTTTTTTTTTTGGTTTTATAATTTTTAAGGGATTTTTTGTGCTCCAAAATAGTTCTTAAAGTTTTCAATTTAAGAAGGTTCTCTTAGGATCCTCACCCTATATATATGATGGTGTTTTTCAAGAACTCAAAATATCAAAATTTTATGGTGTTTTTAAAGAGTTAACAAGACGAGAACTTTATGATTGTGTCAGGGATGGCTCGTGAGATAGCGAAAACAAGTTAGGGCTTTAGGCC
This sequence comes from Bidens hawaiensis, assembly GCF_021521415.1. Lineage (NCBI taxonomy): Eukaryota > Viridiplantae > Streptophyta > Magnoliopsida > Asterales > Asteraceae > Bidens > Bidens hawaiensis. Next base: position 283,783 of record NW_027491759.1, read on the forward strand.
TATACTTAATTAAGGCATCTAAATCCAAAAAAACCTTTATATATAGATATATATAATATGTAAGTAAACTCAAAGTAATGTGTTGGTGTGTTGGTAGGCTTGGTTGTTATCAAAGTATAGGTTATGAGTTCAAAACTTATAGTAAGTAATTTTTTTTCTTTTTCTTAACAATTGTGATCAAAAGGCCCCAAAATTTTGTTTTGATTTAGGCCTTCACATTTGTGTAGCCGGCCGTGGATCGTGTCTTTAAAGAACTCACAAGATCAAAACTTTATGATAATAATAATAATAATCTTGTTAAGCATGAGATGCCAAAAGTTCATCACATGATGAGGGAAACCAGATAGAAAACACATTGATTTTTCATTAGTCTATCATTTAATAAAGTTATCATTATTTTACCGGTAAGAGTGTTGAAAGAAGTTTTTCTTCAATGAAACATGTGAAGACTTAATTGCGTAAGAAGATGGGTGATGGATACTCGAACGATTCTTGCATTTGTTAGATTGAAAGTTAGTTCTTTTAAAAAGTTTCGGTATAAGATGTAATGCACTAATGCAACATTTTCAAAGGATGTAAACTCGTGAAGAACAACTAACTATATGTAGTCTTTTTTAATTGTAAAGACCATCGTATTTATATTATGTGCTTTTTTTTATTTTGATTACTAATGCCAATGTTTTTAATTATTATTATTTTATTGCATTTTATTATGTAATGAGCTTTACCGGACACAAACCATCGAACCAACCGGAAAATTTTGTGACTAGTCCTATGAAATTGGAACATCTAAAAGTAGTAGACCCACTGGAAGAAATTCCTGAATCTGTCAGTGCACATAGATAACGTTAAAACTTAAAAGGAATGATGTTTAAGATACTGTAATGGCTTTTGCTACAAACTCAGCAACATACATATCTTCAAGCTCGATAAATCCGGGGCACTCATTTTTGCAAACTTAAAATTCAAATTTAACGAATCATAAAAGAAAGGTTATATACAATTTTTTTTTTATTGTTTCTATTTTATTATTTCCGGTTCTAATACAGGAATAATTTTAATGTCTTTTGGATTACATCGAAACAGAAGGCAAGCGGGCAACAAGCTGCGCCGCTACCCCCTTTTGAATCGCAAAACCCAATCTTTTAAAAGTTAAGAAACGCACCCGTTGCCATCCTAAAAAATAGAAGGTTTTGTACTTGAAACACGCCATTTATCACTTTTGATTTTGGCAACCAACATGTATTCATACCTTTTGCATTTGACGCTATTGGTTTCCTCACGCATGAAGCTGTGGAGTTACTTAGCCGAGTTCAGTAAGTCATGCATAGTAATGTTATGACTCCTGCAAGATCAGTCAATGTAGTTTTTAAAAGATTGGGTTTTTCAATTTAAAAGGGGGTAGCGCCGCAGCTTGTTGCCCGTTTACTCTCTGTTTTTCAATTAAAAAGGGGATGGCGGCGCAATTGGTAATTAACCTAGGCTCACATTGGGTTTTCTCGACGGTAAACCAACTACCATTCTTAGCCAAACAAAAAAACCTTCGAAACATGAGCAATGTGGTTTCATAACCCAGAAACACCAGCGGGTGCCGGTTGATTTAGACTCAAGCAGTGATACTCAAGAGCATTCGAAAAAAACTTAGAAAAGGGGAAATGAAGGATGGATTGTTCAAAATAAAGATTATATAAGGCAACCTTACCAGGACATTTTTTCACCGGTGTTTATGAACCGGGAAGAACGCTATCCAAGTCACGATCAAAGCAATACTCACATATGACAAAACCACGCGCCTACCCATTTGAAAACAATTGTCGAAAGAAGCAAGATAATAATACACTTACACCTAGAAACATAAATAACCCACAAACTTACACCTACAAGTTTGGAAACTCACAAAGAAGCTCGAGCATTAAAATTGGACTATGAAGAGGCATGCCACTAAGCTAAAAAATGCAATCACCCAAACAAGAGTTTGAAGGAAACTTTGAAATTACTAAGTCGCAAACACCTATCGCTACGTCATGGATACTTATGATTGGAGTGCTAATGACGTGGCCATCCTGACCCACTCATATAAAACCAACTCTAAACATAAGACTTGGAAACCAAGAAGCTACAAGCGCTAGCTTCTAAGCTAGGAAGCCAAGAAGCTAGAAACTTCGCTACGGCGACTTCTAAGCTTATAAGCTTAGTAGCAAAGCTCTCTTTTCACTTATAAAAGAAATCCCCTACAGTTGGTAACATTCCATTCCAACCCACTCGCTCTTATCTTTATACTTCTAAATTATCCTTATTGCCTTATTGAAGAAGCTCCAATATACATCAATAAAGCATATAAGCAAAAGCTAAATTGAAAGTGAGATTCTATCAAACTCCACTCATAAACCAATATAACTAACTTTAAGGGGAACCCAACTAATCCAAGGAAACTTCCTCCTAGCGTGGGTGATGTTCGGTCAATTTGTACATAGTTCGTGTGTTTATTTTACTTGTTTTAGTTGTTTATTTCATGAACTTTGGTACTTCATACGTGTTTGTTATATTTCAGGTCATAAGTGATTAAAGCAGCTAATATGGACCTATACGAGCACAGAATGAAGACCCGGGATGATGTGTGATAGCGTATGGTCAAAACTTGAGGATTTGGGTAAAAGTTGATTTCAGAGTATCATATGCTGAAAACAGAGTATCATATGCTGAGCATAAGAGGAGCGTACATCAGGAGTTTTTAAAGTATGGTTTATTGAATTAGAGTATCATACTCTAAAGTTAGAGTACCATTTGCTGAAACTAGTATAACATGCTAAGCTAAAATAAAACCACGGCATTAGCAATTTAAATAAAAAAACTCTATATAAGGAAAAGTTAGGGTTTGAGAATAGAGATCTCTATAAGCAGTTACCACATCATTTTCAGATCAGAAAAGAAGTATCCTATCAATTCCAATCATCTCTATTCTCTACTTCACCTACATGATCCATAACATTGAAATCGAAGACCGAGAGATGACGATTCGCGGCTAATCCTTTCGAGTCATACCCGGGATGTATAGTTTGTAATCTTTCAGTTATTTTCTCATGTACTGGAACAACTAATTGTAGTTGTCTTGATGTTAATCTATGAGTATTGATGTTTAGTATGTCCGTGCATTCAGTCGGTTTAGGTTTTTGTCGATCAGAACGATTAGTTTGTCGGTTACTATAATAATTGCTCGTAGGATTGTATTGACTAGTTATTCGCGAGGAAGCATATGTTTGCCCTTAATTGAGTCACACTGGCAGGGACCGCTTGATAACCAGTGCTGTGTGTTAGCGAGCGTGGATGCCTAAGGTTTAACCTGTTAGTCAGTCTGTAGTTGACACGAGATAGTTAATCTGTTAGGTTGCATGATATTACTGTTAGTTTTGCTTACTTGAATTCCCGGGTGTGATTTGCTTGTTTTATTGATTAAATCTTCGATTACTTATTTGTTTGATATTAAAATCAAATCAATTGCTAGTGTGATCAGCACTGTTGATAGTTGACTTCATAATGTTAGGAATCAGTTTCGCATTACACTGATCAAATACCCCTCATGGTTCGATACCCTACTTACCCTAGCTTGCTTAGGTGATTAGGAACACTAATTTTAATACTTTTTTTACTAGATAGCGACAGTCTAGCATCAGCGGGTGCCCCCCGAACACATTATTTCAGTCCCGTCCTCACCAATTTAGTACCAAAATCAACTATTTGTGTAACATCCTAAAAATATACATATTTAATTTAGGCCAAAAGTGTCAATTTTCAAAGATGAAGGACTAAAATGAAAATTCTAAAGTTTTAGGTTTATTGAGCTACGCGACAGGACAACAATAGACCCATTGCGATATGCGATGGAACCTCACAAAAGCCGATATTGACAGTGTCGTGCTACGTGATGGCCAAACCCATTGGACCATGCGATATGCGAGGACTGCATAAGTTACCGGATACGCGTGTCATCACGTGGCACGATTTGACAGGCCACGCGTCAACACGTGGCAGATCCGCAAAACTTACGACGCCGCATATCACGATGGTCACATCCTAGCTCCATCGTGATATGCGACCGAAGCCAAAAACCCGCCTATAAAAGGGGATCACTGGCATAAGCCATTTCCATCATCATTCAAAACACTTTCACATACACACACACAGCCTAGGAATTCGTGCTTCGAACTCTCTGACGAACCGAAGACCCGTTGTCTCGTAGTACGTGCAAGAAACGAAGCTCTGAAGTCCTGCTAACTCTCCAAACGTCTTTTTATTCTATTACACAAGATCTTACCAACGAGTTGCTGCTCTTTTTTTTTCTTCTTATTATTATTCTCAAGTGCTCGTAATAAGGTAGGAGCTATGTTTAAAATATTTTAAGTTATGTTATAATAGCCTTCAACCTTGATAAAAATTGTTAAGATTATATGATTATTTTTACAAATAAAGGACGTTACTTCTAAAGGAAGTAACGTTAACAAAAGTATATTTTGACGGGCATGTAGTAATTAGACAAGGGTTATCACTAGTAGTGAGTTTCTTGCCTAATGAAAAGTAGTTCGTACAAATCTCAATCAATTGCGGGACCCGTTTACTTACCGGTAGAAACTCAACAAATGTGGTAAAATCTATTAGGTCAAAACATGTTATTTCAAAAGTCATATAAATACAAATATATTTTCCAAACCACCATAAGTTAAAAACTTTATCAAGGTTAAAATTTACAAAACCAGACTAAGGTCTGCAACTTAATCAAGAAACATCATCTAGGTATTTAAACAAACCTATTTCATTGTAGATTAACATTACATAAGCAAGAAAGGTTTTCAAACGACACCGAACCGACAATCACACGTGAATACGTTAAACCTTTACAAACACAGACATTTGCTCAATATGATAAACATGTTGTTTGTCATAAAGAGTTAGATAAGCATTTACATGAGATTACATGATCTATAAAATGTTACAATACAAAAGTAGAAAATAAAAGCAACTTAGACCGATTATACATGTGAAGTGCTTATTTACAGTACACCCCTATTGCCTGTTTTATTACCAATATAACAAATTTCTCTCAAATGCGTCTTGGCAGATGGAATTCAAAAGGCACTAGTTTCAAAAAGTTAGGAATTTGTACGGAGCAGGTAGAAAACATAAAAAAACCATCTGAGAAGATTGCTTTTAAGGAGAAGATTTAATGAAAAAATATGGACGGCTCCCTCAACATTTTCAAATTTTTGGCCGGACTTTTCAAATTCTTTTACACCGTCAGTTTATAATAGGTTTAGAAAGCTAGTCGAAACTTATCCTAAAGTGTTGCCCCTATCCAAATTTTTTGAGACATTTTGGGAATCTTGAACATTTGAGGCCACTTTGTTTTTTCTCACCTTTAAATGGTCCATTTAGGAATTTTCCGTAATAATAATAATAATAATAATAATAATAATAATAATAATAATTGAGGGACCCTACAAGAAAAAAAAATTTTGCACACACCACATGTTTAAAAAAATCCTAACTGAAGCTTTCTATTGATATCACTAACAGTCTAACAAGTAACAATCTTTCACAAATCACAACATGCAATTATGCAATTGATACAAAAGAACTTAATAATGGCAACTGGTGCACTCGTTGTTGCTACATACTTCATTTTCACAATGTGTAAAGAAAGGATAATACCAAATTATTATAATCATGAATCAAGTTGTTTTCAGGTTCCAGCAATGTACAACTTTGGTGACTCAAATTCGGACACCGGAGCTTATTCTGCTGTATTTGACCCGGTCCTTCCGCCTTATGGGATGACATATTTTGGTAAACCTGCTGGCAGGTTCTCCGATGGGCGTCTGATCATTGATTTCTGAAGAAACACTAAGTTACCCGTTAAATAGATGTTTCCCACGAGGGGTTAGATCCGGCGAAGATGGTTCTTCTGATAACCTGCAAAACAGACACCGTGAGCTCGTCACTGAGAAGGGGGGGGTACCTCCTTGTGACCACCCTCCGGCGTGAGAATCAGACTAGATTGCTCTTGAATATAAATGTATATTAAGAGATTGCTAGAGCAGATATCAGGTATAAGATGTAAGATACAAGATAAGATCATACCATTTGGGGTATTTATAGCCGAAGGTAGGTTTCCAAGAGGGTATAGCCGGTTGAATAGTATTCCTGTTCTACCAACTGTGGCCTACGCACGTGCCATGCTGGTAGTTGGTGGGTAGGCAGTGGCTGATAGTGACCAGGCCTGCTGTGTACTATTCCTTTTCCACCAACTGCAGGCTATGCACGTGGTATGACAGGAGTTGGTGAGTAGGTAGCGGCTAATAGTGACATACAGTACAAGAGCATGCTGCTCGCCATACTGTTGTCAATGGGCTGTCGTATCTCTGGTCAGATCTTTTGTCCATACCTCGTCAGGTACAGTACAAAAGATCTTCCAGTATCGTACGGACTGGCTCATTTGGGCGGGAGTATTCCCCCTCCCGCCTTTGTGCGGGATTGTTCCCGGCTTTGCTCATTCCTTCAGGTGACTACTGAATTATTGAGAGCTAAGTGCCTTGTGCGTGTAGCCTTGCTGCGCGGGTGGCCTTCCCTGATGGCTTGTATCCGCAGCTGCGGGAACAGGCGGAGTACTTCACCATTGGGAGGCATTTCCTGCGGGAACAGCTTGCGTACTGCGCGTAAGGACGTCACGTCTCTGAGCGTGGTGGGTCCTGCGGATCCAGTTGGTTTCTGCGCAGACGTCTCTCTTCAAGGTGAGTCATGTGGGTCCAACTGGGCTCTGCTGGGACCTACCTCTTCAAGTCCCCCCAGTCCAATGTTCTTCTCATGAGTGTTTAATAAGTGAGGTGAACTTTTGGACTTAAGCAAAGGGTTTTTGAAAAGGGTTTAGTTTTAAGGTTTTCCATGGGGATTCTTCCCGCGGAATTCCTTATGTCACTTGCAGAAATTCCCGACTTTCCTGCTTGATCTTTGGGTATGATGCGGGTAGGTCTGTAACCTTCTCGCAAGTCAGGAGCGTTGAGTCACACTTGTGAATTCTCCATGAGGTTTTGGTAGTTTTGAACATAGTGATCAATCATGTTAAAACCACCAATTCCATCTTGAAGCTTCAAACAATGTAGTTCTCGACGTTCCCGCTATGCGGGGATGTTATTCCCGTTTCCGCAAGCATTGCCCAGAAGATCCTTCTTGGTTTCAATTCCCTGCGGAGCGCTAGGTATGTGAAGGGTTTTGCCTTGACACTGTACCCGCACTCGTCTTACGGTTACTTTACTTCCAAGGTATTCCTGGCGTCAATTCCCTGCGGGTGCTAAGTATGTGAAGGGTTTTTGCCTTAACACTGTACCTGCACCCGTCTTATAGTTACTTGGTCGCCGAGGTATTCTTGGCTTCAATTCCCTGCAGGTGCTAAGTATGTGAAGGGTTTTGCCTTTACACTGTACTCGCACCTGTCTTACAGTTACTTGGTTGCCAAGGTAAGGGGTATTTTCCCGCTTTTGAATCTTTTTGAAATTTTGAAATTCGAAGAGTTGGTGAAAGGATAAGAACAGTCCAAACTGTTGAAACGTCGTCCGACGGTTTCTTCTGACTGTGTCAGGACGTGCAGGAAGTTATGGTGACGTGACAGTACATGGTCATTCCAGACGCTTTTTCCGGCGCGTGGGCGCGATTTTTCGGGCGCGTGGCCGCGAAATTAATGGCACGCGTCCTTTCAACAGCTGTTGCCAGCTTGCTTTTTGCCACGTGTCATAGTTTCATTGCACCTGCGATTTCTCTCTCTTCCGCATTAAATTCATCGCATTGATTGCGATTAGTATATAAAGGGGGAGAGGGTCCTTTGTAATCCACACTTTCACTTTTCTCTTCATCTTCAAAACGATTTCCGGCGAATACTCACCTTTTCAGTCGATCATTCTCTTGAAATCGTTCTCTTTTTCATACCTGCAAGATGTCTTCTGCTTACGATCTTGAGGCTACAGCCCAGGAGGCTGGGGTGTACGCCGAGAACCCGTCATCCACGTCCGACAAGGATGACAAGAGTACTGCTGGCGAGTGCCAGTGTGCTCTGCCTGTCGATCTATATCAGTACATCGTCAGGAAGTTCATGCTCGAGTCTCTCGAGCCTGAGTTTCCTGAACCTCATCAGACGGTGTATGATGCCCCCAGAGGCAAGATCGGGGTATATGCCGCATTCTTTGTCTATGGGAATCTTAGGTTCCCCTTGACGAAGTTTGTGTACCGTGTTCTGGAGAGGCACGATGTACACCTGACCGAGGTACACCCGATGGCGATCGCAAAAATTCGCCACTTCGAGTGGGTGTGCCGGATTCTGGGCGTTGAGCCCTTCGTCGACCGCCTGATGACCTTCTACTCTTGGAGGTGCATCCAGGGGTGGTATACTCTGATAACCCGGATCAAGGGTTTGAAGATTTGCGCAACCGAGCGCAGTCTTCGTTCATGGAAGCGGGAGTTCTTTTATATCTCCGCTCGCGCCATCCCCCTTGCCATGAAGTTTAAGAATGGGCAAGCACTCCCCAGCCTTCACGCCTCCAATTACCAGGAGGCGGAATGGTTCTCAAAGATTTCCCGAGTCCAATCTCCGGTTTACCGCTTTGCGGAGTCCGGGATGGTGATGCTCGAGATGAGCCGGGTGTGGAAGGATGCGGAGGCGCAAAAGATCCCGATCGTCCTTGAATACGGTTTGAACTCTGTCCCTTACGGTATGCTCTGTCTTCTTTGTTTATATAGGTTTGTCTTCTAACTGTTTTTCTTTTATTTCAGAGGGGAACGACTTGCAGTCGCTCCTGCATCCGCGGGAGGCTGATAGTCCCGCTCGGATGGGTACTCGTGCTCTAGATGAGAACGAGTTGCCCATCCTTGAACAGACGACGGATCGGTTCGTGGAGATCTACCCGCCAGGCCACGAGATCCTGAGCGCCAGGCGGCCAGGTAAGGCGTTATTCAACCCTCGACCCCTCAATGCTGAAACCTCTGCTGGAATTCCTCTAATCTTGTGTTCTGATGAGGAATCCGCAGATGGTCCTCCGTTGGTGCGAAAGAAGAAGGCTGCCGGCGGGAAGGGGAAGGCGAAGGTGGCCTCCACTGCCGATCCGGTGCCTCGGTCTGATTCAGAGACCGAGAGCGAGGAGGTGGCGGGGAACCCTGGTGGTGATAAGACCACTGCTCCGGAGGCTGCGACGACTGTCACCTCCGGAGAGCCCATGATGACGACGGTGAGCGGCGTAAAGAGGCCGGCTCCATCCGGTTCGTCCCCGCCTGTCCGCACTTTTAGGCTCAAGAAAACCCGTAAGTACAAACTTCCTTTATTTTTAACTTCATAGCTTTCCATCATTAATACTTATCTTCCTTGTGCAGGCGTGGATGCTACCGCATTACAGGGTGGAGCGGGGAGGAGTACCTCCGGACCCATGACGGTAGGCTTGGTCAGCCTACCTGAGGCGACGACCCAGGCGGCTGCGCCTGCTTCAGTTGGTTCAGTTGCTCACCCAGTTGAGCCAACTGTTCCAACTGCGATGACATCACCGCCGGCTGTCAGTGCCATATTTACTGAATCTTTCACTGAGCCGGCGGTTACTTTTTCTGTGGACTCCGCAGCGGCGACCACGGTTGTGAGTTCACCTACGGTGAGTTCACCTCCGTTGGTTTCTACTACCGCGGCGGCCTTCACCATGCCTCCTCCGTCATCGGCAACGACGGCCGATCCTTCAGGTATGCTTGGGGCTTCTCGCCAACCTCTGCCTCCTTCCCATTTGCCTGACCTCTTGGACGGATTTCCCTTGGGTTCAGGTGATGGGTTTGGCGGCTATCGGCCTGTTGTCGACCCTACAGGTGCGTAGGGTTCTTTTGGCCTTTTTTTTTTTTTTTTTTTTCATATCATCTTTTCCTAACTGCTTTTTGTTTTTTGCAGTGTCGGATTCCAATGAAGTGTATGTTCCACGATGGAACATCCGCCGAGGAACAACCCTTCGCACGCCTGTGGAGTGCGTGGAGTGGGCTCGTCACGCAGCACCCAGTGGTGCGTTGGGGGAAGCCATGGCTAGCTACCAGGAGGGTAGGCTAACCAATGAGCTTCGGGTTCTCCTGGCCCGGATGCAGCCGCGCGTCGAGCTGCTTTGTCGTGAAAACGACAAGTTAAAAGCAGCTCGCATCCAAGAAGTAGCTCAGGCGCGGGCTGTCCGGGAGGAGAATAGGAGGCTTACCGCGGTGGCTGCGGAAAAGGAGAAGGCCTTCAAGGCCCTCGAGGTTGAAGTTCAGGCCCGGCTCGAGGCCCGTTCCAAGGCTGCCCAAGCTGTTAACGAACAGCTTCGGCTGGCTAAGGAAACTGCACGGAACGCAACCGAGAGGGCCACCAAGGCTGAAGCTGTTGCTGAGCCTTTACGCCTCGAGAATGAGGAACTCAAAGCCAAACTAGAGGCGCTCCAACAGGCTCATGATGCCTTGGCGATGGAAGAAGCCAAGAAGCTCCAAGAGATCTTGGACCAGAGGGGCGTGCTTGACCACACTGAGCGGAAGCTAAAGGGCGTTGAAGAGGCTGCTGCAAAGGAAGTGTTGCTTGCCAACCTCAATAAAAGTGAAGCCGAACGCGCCCGTAACCAAGCTCAAGCCGCCCTCCAAGAGGCTCTGGTTACCAAGGAATGGCTTCTTCAAGAAGCGTTGTCTCAGGTAAGCTTAACTTCATAATGTCTTTACGCTTTTCTTTGTAAATAGAAAAGGTTTTGATACTTGTATTTTTTCTTTTTGTAGGTTGTGCATCGGGTCTTCACGGATACGTCTTATGACGATGCTATGAGCGCAGCCCTCAACGCTTCTCATGAGGATGGGGAAAAGGCCGGCTTCCTGCTTGGTCTAGGGTTCGTTGAGAAAGGCATCCCGCCTTCCAACTTCCCTTTATTTGATGTGGATACTGAAGCTGTATACGACCAAGCAGTGAATCAGTATGCCGCCTTCCCGCATCCGGTGGTGGAGAAGGTAAACGAAGTTGCCGCTGCTGATGATGGGCTAGCTATCCTTAAAGCTTTCCTTGAACCGCCACACTCTACTGATGGTGCGGGTCCAAGTGGAAGTGGTCCTGAGGCTTGATCTTGAAGATCCCTTTCCACCATTAGAGTAGATTTTTATTTTTGTATAGCTTCTTTTGTATGCGGGTATGTACCCAGCAATCTTTGTAATATTTGAATTTCGATGGAATAAAGATTATTTGCCAATCCCTTGCCTTGTTTATTTAACGCATATTCTGATTTAACTTAGCAATTTCTTTAGTACTTAGATAATTTAACTTTTCAACGTGGTAGATAATAAGTTAAAGTTTTGCGTCCTCTTTCATGATTGTGCGGATAAGACCGTCACTTGCACTTAGTAGGATGGCTAAACTTTACCTATATCTGACCTGCGTGGAAGTTTTCCTCATCTTTTCCTTTGAAATTTTCTAAGTGTTTAAAATAAGTTAACCTTTGAACGTGGTAGATAATAGGTTGAAGTTTTGCTTCCTCGTTCGTGATTGTTCGGGTAAGACCGTCACTTGCACTTAGTAGGATGGCTAAACTTTAACTACATCTAACCTGCGTGGAGGTTTACCGTTTTTTGGGTTTATGCGGGTTTTGCCGCCTTCCCCACGCAACGACTTTCCACGTAATTATGCGGTACCGGCGTCAGTGTTGAATAAATTAACCGTTCGACGCGCGGTTGTTAATAGGTTAGTGTTCAGTTTCCTCTATCATGATTCGTGCGGATAGACCGGCACTTTCATTTAGTGGGATGACTGAACTTTACCTTTAACTGACCTGCGTGAAGGTTTGCCGTTTTTTGGGTTTATGCGGGTTTTGCCGCCTTCCCCACGCAACGACTTCTTTCACACTTATGTATGCGGTGAAGACCGGCATATCCGTGTGGAAAGTTCATAAGCATAAATGTAAAATCATCAGCGTCGATGTTCTAAGGAGAATCATTTCCATTAGAAGTGGCTCTGGGCCTTTTCTTTACAAATTTGGAATTGATCTACATGCAAACTGTGTAATTGAGCTCCCTTCCATGTTGTTGGGATGGGAGTGCCATCGAGCCGATATGCACCTGGTTCGGGATCTCGTTGTTTACGCAGTATGTAGTCTCCGGCATTGAACCTGCAATTTTATTCGTGTTTTCCCCAGCTGGGGTTCTACGCGCATCAGCCTGCTCAGCGTTCGTTACGCCACGAGGTGTGCGAGCGTCCCATCTCTGACAAATGCTTCGACGATGTCCTTTACGTCTGTGCATTCTTCAGTGTTGTGGCCTTTTGTCCTGTGAAAGTCACAGTATTTGCTCCGATCAGCATTGTGACGATGTCGGATTATTGGAGCCTTTGGCCATGGGAGCTCCTCAGTGGCGAATATCTCGGTGACGCTTTTGGTGAGTGGCGTCCATCTGGAGTTCTGGTTCGACTGTACGTTATCCCTTCCGCCTAACCGATGTTGCAAGCCGGATGAGGTGTCAAAGTTTACCCTTGACTGCCAAATGCCTAGCTTCCACTTTTTGTTTAGTCGGGCGGTAAGGACGTTGTCTTCTCTTGTTTTCTGGGTGTAGAGGTTTGTGCTCTGGGGGAGATCTCTACCCAGTTGCTTCTCCGTTTCCGCAAAGCGTTTAGCTGCTGTCATGATGGCATCCCATGTGGATGGCATGCCATCTTTACCCGTTAAGGTGCGGATGAGCTCTGGGTCGTTTGCGCCCTGGATGAAAGCAGCGCGAACAAGATCTTCGCTAATATTACCCAGAATTAGCTTCTTTGAGTTGAAGCGAGTGATGAAGTCTGGCAAAGATTCATCTTCCTCTCGAATGCATTTGAGGATTGTCCATTGCTCTTCGGTATACTTTCTTTGTTGGCTGAAGTGTTGGCTAAATTTTTGCTGGAAGTCTTCCCAATCGTAGATGTGGTGGACCGGTAGACGATCGAACCACGCTCTAGCTGCCCCAACAAGCGTCATTTGGAACATGTAACACCACGTAGGTTCCGTCCAACTACTGACGGTTGCCCCCGCTATGAACCTGTTCAAACGATCGTCTGGATCAGATATACCATCGTAAGTGCCGATGTTGGACATCTGTTTGGCACTTTTCGGGACGATTGCTTCCGCAATGTCCCTTGCAAATTTGGACGTTCCCGCCTTTGCAGCAGTTGGTGTAAATGTTTTGGAGAAGTCACGTGGGTTTCCACCTGCGTTTTTTGGTTTGAAGGTTTCTCCAAAACGCCTTCTCGGTTGGGAGTCCGTTTCCTTACGCTTCCCTTTCGCCCTATGACGAGGGTTTGCGTCACTATCGGATTCCTCCGAATCATTGTCCCATTACTCTCCGAATTCCTCAGGCTGTTGGAGTGAACGTAAGCGTTCATCCAACTCGGCTTGGAATTCTTTTTGACGTGCTTCCGCCCACGCTTTAACTTCATCGAGTGTTTGGCGGGGGAGCCTCGTTCGTTGTCTCTCTAACTGGGTATCGGTGAATCCCAGTGAGCGATTATTTACTGCACTTGCCCCAGCTTGGGTAACTGGGGTAGTGTTCGTAAAATTTACTGCACTTGCTGTAACACCCCGACCAAAGGCGGATTATACATCGGGGCGCCACATATTGTTTCATTACTCGTGACACTATTGGGTGTCAATATTCAATAAATACATTCATTCGCGCACGCGCAGGGTAAACACAAGATAACATAAATCATCATAAATCAATATATTATAAATCATAATAATAAAACAGCAATAACTTGTCTTGATACATTTTAATCTAGGTCCAAAATAAAGAAAACTTCCTAGGTGTCCACAAGCTCCAAAACAGCTACTGCAAACCTGAACATGTGTTAAAATAAACGTCAAACACTTGCGTGTTGGTGAGAAATCAAGTTTAATACAATACATAGATAACAATAAAATCTGCGCGCAACATGTGTATGTCTGGTTTTCAACAAGGGTGTAATCTGATCGGGACCAACTCTAAGATTCATAAGACTGCCAGTGCTCACAATTGAGCTCACAAACAAGACTAACTGTGCATGTGTAAACAAAAGAGAAAATCATAAACGATAGTTCTCCCGTGTTCATCTAATGGTACCATGAAAACTGCGGAATAGACCGACAAGACGGTTAATGATCCACACATACAAATAAACAGCCAAGTCTACGTCCTCAACACATGGGATACTGCGCGACTAAAGTTCATAAACAAGTTTAAGACTCTAAGTTTGTATGAACACATGAACATCCCAAAACATTAAAAGCAAAAAGGGATTAGGTACGAGATTACTCACTTGATAAACGATGCGGTGTAAGATAAAGCAAGAACCAACTTTAAATAAGCACAAGTTAACCTATAAATAAGATTATTGTTTTAATGATTGGTTTTAAGTCTTGATTATAAGTTAGCATAATTAATAAGTAAATTATTATATATAATATATATATATTACCGGAAGAGCAGGACAGAACAGGGAGGAAGACGGAGGCAGAGAGGGAGGCGGCAGAGAGAGCAAGGGGCAAGAGAACAGGAGAGATTAAGTGTTTGTGTGTGATGTGTTATGAAAAATAATACTATTATTTATAGAGAAACCCTAGGGAACACAATCCCTAGAAAAAGGGGAAAAGATCTCAAAAAGTAAAAGATTCCAAAAGCAAAAGATATCAAAAGATATGGCAGCAGGGAAAAAGAGAAAAAGGCTGACAGGGAACAGTAAAAAGCATGGGCGGGTCAGATAAAGGTACTGGTCAAGCATGGAAAAAGCAGATCTCAAAAGATAATGTCAGTCACTTTATCTGTCAACCAATGGGGTTGGTGCGCATGCTGCGCCGAAAGTAACTTTTCAGACATAAAGCAGATTAGGTCAACAGCACAAAAGATAAGACAACACAAAAGCAAACGGCTAGATTAAACAGAAGAAAACTCAAAGGGTTTAGCGCGAGAAGGCTAAGGCGCGAAGGCAGACACAGAAGGTCAAGAGAGCGCGAGCGCGAAGGCAGACAGAACTATCCTTAACGCGTCGCGGAAAGAACTACATTTCTAAGCGCGCCGCGGGAAGAATCACATTTCTTAGCGCGCCGCGGGAGGAACTAAAATTCCTAGCGCGCCGCGGGAAGAACTATAATTCTTCGCGCGTCGAGGGATGAACTACGATTCTTAGCGCGCTGCGAGAAGAACTACAATCCTTAGCGCGTCGCGGGAAGAACTACCGTTCTTAGCGCGCTGCGAGAAGAATTACAATTCTTAGCGCGCTGCGAGAAGAGTTCGTCTCGCGTATCGCTGAAACAGGTGGTCTTCACGCAGGATTCCTTGTAAGGGGTCTGGCGCGTGGAGCTGCGCAGACAACCTTAGGCGGGAAGAACCAAAGGACAAGCAAAGAGTTAGAAGAAAAAGAGGGAAACAAGGCGTAAGGGCGGGACGGCGACAAGAGGGAAAAGAAGGCGGAAAGAGAGGAGAGGGACGGGACGGCGGAAAGAAAGAGAGAGATAGAGGCGGGAAGGAAAATATATTATTATTATTAAAAATAAAGTATAAGTATAAATAAATATTAAATCATAAAAGAAAGAGATCGGATCGGAGAAACGGGTACCTGGGTCGGGTCGGATCGGGTCAGATGTCACAGTCTCCCCTACTTTAAGAAATTTCGTCCCGAAATTTATCTCGAAGTAGGTTGCGCAGAGAACAGGTGCGGGTACTTGATCTTCATTTGATCTTCCCTTTCCCATGTAAACTCGGCTCCGCGCTTGGACTCCCAGCGAACTTTCACGATAGGGATACGACTGCGCTTGGTTTGCTTTACCTCGCGATCCATAATCTCAACAGGCTTCTCAACGAAATGCATAGTTTCATCAACTTGAACTTCATCAAGTGGAATGTGAAGGTTCTCGTCAGCTAAACATTTCTTGAGATTGGATACATGGAACGTTGGATGCACATTACTGAGCGCGGGCGGCAGGTCAAGTCTGTAGGCAACTTTTCCCACACGCGCGAGAATCTTGAATGGACCAACATAACGAGGAGCAAGCTTACCCTTCTTCCCAAAGCGGACAACACCTTTCCAAGGCGACACTTTGAGGAGAACAAGATCACCAACTTGAAATTCGAGAGGCTTCCGCCTACGATCTGCGTAACTCTTCTGTCGGCTTCTAGCAGTCAGCAGATGATCACGGATCTTGGCGATTTTATCGGTTGTCTCTTGAACAAGTTCGGGTCCTGTGATTTGAGTTTCACCCACTTCGCTCCAACAGATCGGGGAGCGGCACTTACGACCGTAAAGTGCTTCAAATGGGGCCATACCAATACTGGAATGATAGCTGTTATTATAAGAGAACTCGATCAAAGGCAGGTGCGAATCCCAATTACCTCCAAAATCAAGAACACAAGATCGGAGCATATCCTCAAGAGTTTGAATAGTTCGCTCAGACTGACCGTCAGTCTGAGGATGATATGCCGTACTCATGTCCAAGCGAGTTCCTAGCGCAGATTGGAGAGATTTCCAAAAGCGAGATATAAAACGGCCATCGCGATCGGATATGATGCTCAAAAGAGTACCATGGCGGCAGACAATTTCCTTGACATAAAGCTGCGCGAGTTGCTCAACACGGTAGTTTTCACGAATGGGCAGGAAGTGAGCAGACTTAGTCAATCGATCCACTATTACCCAAATGCTATCATGTTTGCTTGCTGTCAAAGGTAACTTGGTAATAAAGTCCATCGCTATACTTTCCCATTTCCACGTAGGAATTTCTGGTTGTTCGAGCAAACCAGATGGGCGTTGGTGTTCAGCTTTTACTTTAGAACAAGTCAGACATTTAGCTACGAACACAGCAATATCCTTTTTCATACCGGGCCACCAATAAGTAATGCGCAAATCCTTGTACATCTTATCAGTGCCAGGATGAATAGAATACCGAGATTTGTGCGCTTCACTCAGGATATCAGCGCGAAGATTCTCATCAAAGGGAATCCAGATGCGATTGAGATAGCAGAGAATTCCACTCAGATTAGGGACAAAGAGTGCTTCCGCGCCACACGCTAGCTCGGCGCGAAGGTTACCATTACTGATGGATGCGCGCTGCGCCTCACGAATACGCGATTCAAGGTTGCTTTGAATCGGCGCGAAGTGAAGCTGGGTGCGCGGCAAGATACAGTTAAGCTGGCAGGGTTTTCGGCTGAGCGCATCGGCTACCACATTAGCCTTACCAGGATGATACCGGATCTCACAATCGTAATCGCTGATGAGTTCGTTCCATCGGCGTTGTCTCATGTTAAGTTCCTTTTGATCAAAGATATGCTGAAGGCTTTTATGGTCAGTGTAAAGGATACACTTAGTACCATAAAGGTAGTGTCTCCAGATCTTCAAGGCAAAAACAACTGCACCAAGTTCGAGGTCGTGAGTTGTATAATTCTTTTCATGAACCTTAAGTTGCCTTGATGCGTAAGCGATAACCTTGCCTCGTTGCATAAGAACATAACCGAGACCTTGGTTGGATGCATCGCAATACACGACAAAATCAT
Source organism: Bidens hawaiensis (assembly GCF_021521415.1). NCBI lineage: Eukaryota > Viridiplantae > Streptophyta > Magnoliopsida > Asterales > Asteraceae > Bidens > Bidens hawaiensis. The sequence goes on from NW_027491759.1 coordinate 301,327, forward strand.
CATTACCCTCAGGTAGCGCAAGAACAGGAGCTTCACACAACAAACGCTTGAGCGTCAGAAAGGCTTCTTCTTGCTTCGAGCCCCAAATATACGGTTTACCTTTGTGCGTTAGAGCTGTTAAAGGCAAAGCGATCTTTGAGAAGTTCGAAATGAAACGCCGGTAATAACCAGCTAAGCCCAGAAAGGAACGGATCTCAGAAGGAGAGGATGGCGTAATCCAGTTCTTGATTGCTTCAATCTTGGATGGGTCGACATGAATACCCATCTTGTTTACAACATGACCAAGAAACTGTACTTCATCAGACCAGAATTCACACTTGGAAAGCTTAGCATAAAGCTGCTCAGCTCTAAGCTTTTGCAATACCAATCGGAGATGTTGCTCATGCTCGGCCTTGGTCTTAGAATACACCAGAACATCATCGATAAACACGATCACGAATTTATCCAAGAAAGGCCTACACACCCGATTCATTAGATCCATGAAAACGGCGGGTGCGTTGGTTAGACCGAAGGACATGACCAAGAATTCAAAATGGCTATAACGAGTTCGAAAAGCAGTCTTCGGAACATCTTCATCGCGGATGCGCAACTGGTGATAGCCAGAGCGGAGATCAATCTTCGAGAAACAAGAGGCACCTTGGAGTTGATCAAAGAGGTCGTCAATACGCGGTAAGGGATACCGGTTCTTAATGGTGAGTTTGTTCAACTCGCGGTAATCAATACACATGCGAAACGATCCATCTTTCTTTTTAACGAACAACACCGGAGCACCCCAGGGCGAAGAGCTAGGGCGAATGAATCCTTTAGCAGTCAACTCTTGAAGTTGGCTTGCCAATTCTTGCATCTCAGCGGGCGCAAGACGGTAAGGAGATTTAGCTACGGGGGAAGCACCAGGGACAAGATCAATACGGAACTCGACTTCACGAGCGGGAGGGATACCAGGAAGATCATCAGGAAAAACTTCAGGGAAATCACGCACGACGGGGATATCGCGAAGCTTCTTTTCTTCAGCAGGTTTAACCACATGAGCTAAGAATGCAATACACCTTTTCCGCATGAGTCTTTGGGCTTCGGCGCAAGACATAAGTTTAAGACCGCGGGAGGGTTTTTCGCCGTAAATATGAAGATCACCATTTTCTCGAGGAATGCGAATCAACTTCTTGGCGCAAATAACTTCGGCGCGATTCTTCGAGAGCCAGTCCATACCAATGATAACATCAAAGCTTCCAAGAGGCATAGGGATGAGGTCGATTAGAAAATCGTTTTCGTTAAGATTAAGCGTGCAATCTTTAATCACCGAGTTAATTAAAACAGTTTCACCGTTAGCCAATTCAACTGAAAAATCTTCTTTTAAATCGTTGCGCGGTCGCGCAAGCTTCTGCTCGAAGGCGCGAGAAATAAAACTTCGATCGGCGCCAGTATCAAAAAGTACAGAAGCATAAAATCCGTTAAGCAAAAATGTACCATTAACTACGTCATTATTCGCTTGCGCTTGGTGCGCGGTTATGTTAAAAGCTCGCCCGCGTGTCACTTGGTTCGAAATATGGTTCACCGGATTCGCTTGTGTAATCTGAACTTGTAGTCTTGGGCACGCGTTCCGGAAATGACTGGGATCACCGCAGTTAAAGCACGATCTGGGTCGTGGGTTTTGGTAGGTTGGTTGTGGATTCTGCGGGTAGACTGGTGGTGTTGGCGCAATTGGATTGGCGGGAAGGACTCTACAGTTTTCAGCAGTGTGACCAGTACGGCCACATCGGTTGCAAAGTCGACACGGGGTTTGGGTTGGGTGGTGAAATCTACAGGTTGGGCAAAAGGGTTGATTTCCTGTGTAAGGTTTCTTAGTTGGCGGGGCAGGGAGTGCGGGATTGGTTAAGGCATAGTTATGGACTACAGGAGGTGTTGGGTAGGCTGACAGAGGGTTAGGCGCGTAAACTGGAGGTTGGTAGATGGGTTGCTGGGCAATGGGCGGGTTGGTAAGCGCATAGGCCTTGCGCCTGCGCTTGAGGTTGTTACGGTTTGAGGGTTCAGGTTTGGTTTCTGTTGGTTCAGGGGCAGTCTTGGTGAGTTTGGTCTTCTCAGTTCCCCGCAGGAACAGGGTTCCTGCTCTGACATGGTTGTCGCTGAGCACAGCGGCCAACTCAATGGCGTCAGAGAGGGTAACTGGGTTTCTGGCCCATACAGAATCTTGAATTTCCATGGGGAGACCCCCAAGGAATTTCTCTATGGCTCGGCGTGAAGGGGTAACAAGGTGAGGGACCAGTAAGCTTAGCTCGTGGAAGCGCGTCGCGTACTCGCGCGCTTCGCCACTGTATTGCTTCAAGTTCCAGAATTCTTCCTCCAGGCGCTTAACTTCGTTGGGAGGGCAGAATTCTCGCGTAAGAATTTCCTTGAATTCCTCCCATGTCATGCTAGAAGCAGCCTCTGCGCCACGCGCATGAGCTACTCCATTCCACCATGTAAGCGCTCTGGATTCCAGGACACTGGAAGCATATAGGGTTCGTCTGTCTGAGGGGCATTGGGTGTGGAGGAAAGTGTTTTCTATTTTCTCAAGCCATTGGAGCATCACGGTGGCTCCTTCAAGACCTGTGAACTTTGGAGGGTTACCCGCGTTAAAGGATTTAATGTTGTAACCAGAGGTGTTGGTATTGTTTTGGCTCAAGGCTTGGGCTATCGCGGCGGCCATTTCCTGGGAACGTTGCTGTCTACGCATGCGCGAGGCTTCTCTTCTCTGAAATCGGCGAGATAGCGGAGGCATTCTATAAAAGTTTTTAATTTTAGTTAATATCTTGGTTTTTATCGCAAAGTTTTAATCTTATAAAGCTTGGTTTCACGGAGTTAGATGCTATCAAAAGTTAAAGTAAAATAAATGACCCTAATTGCAGACTTAATAAAGGTAACAAATTCGAATCAGAAATCGACAATTCATGTATCACCATGACTTTCCGAATTCCCAATTTAAAATATACGAGTAAACGAGTATTGGAGATTGACGATTCATGTATCACCATGACTTTCCAATCTTCAATATAAAATATACAAGAAAATGAGTATTGGAGGTTGACAATTCATGTATCACCATGACTTTTCAAGTCTCCAACCTCAGAACATAATCGTAAATGGAAATTGAAAATCAACTATTCATGTATCACCATGACTTTTCGGATTTTCAAATCCCACAAACGAATATGTAAGTAAAATCAATAAAAATCGAAATTCAACAAAAATCGAAATATCGCGAAATAAAACATAAAATCATATACTGCGCAAGCGCGAGCATATTCACAAATAACGAGTAATTAACAATAAGCGCGCAAACATGAGATTTCTCTCATGCGCGAGAAGGGACTCTTAGGTATTCTAGGCCGTTACGTCTAACCACCTATCCTAAAGTCAACGAGCTCTGATACCAATCTGTAACACCCCGACCAAAGGCGGATTATACATCGGGGCGCCACATATTGTTTCATTACTCGTGACACTATTGGGTGTCAATATTCAATAAATACATTCATTCGCGCACGCGCAGGGTAAACACAAGATAACATAAATCATCATAAATCAATATATTATAAATCATAATAATAAAACAGCAATAACTTGTCTTGATACATTTTAATCTAGGTCCAAAATAAAGAAAACTTCCTAGGTGTCCACAAGCTCCAAAACAGCTACTGCAAACCTGAACATGTGTTAAAATAAACGTCAAACACTTGCGTGTTGGTGAGAAATCAAGTTTAATACAATACATAGATAACAATAAAATCTGCGCGCAACATGTGTATGTCTGGTTTTCAACAAGGGTGTAATCTGATCGGGACCAACTCTAAGATTCATAAGACTGCCAGTGCTCACAATTGAGCTCAAAAACAAGACTAACTGTGCATGTGTAAACAAAAGAGAAAATCATAAACGATAGTTCTCCCGTGTTCATCTAATGGTACCATGAAAACTGCGGAATAGACCGACAAGACGGTTAATGATCCACACATACAAATAAACAGCCAAGTCTACGTCCTCAACACATGGGATACTGCGCGACTAAAGTTCATAAACAAGTTTAAGACTCTAAGTTTGTATGAACACATGAACATCCCAAAACATTAAAAGCAAAAAGGGATTAGGTACGAGATTACTCACTTGATAAACGATGCGGTGTAAGATAAAGCAAGAACCAACTTTAAACAAGCACAAGTTAACCTATAAATAAGATTATTGTTTTAATGATTGGTTTTAAGTCTTGATTATAAGTTAGCATAATTAATAAGTAAATTATTATATATAATATATATATATTACCGGAAGAGCAGGACAGAACAGGGAGGAAGACGGAGGCAGAGAGGGAGGCGGCAGAGAGAGCAAGGGGCAAGAGAACAGGAGAGATTAAGTGTTTGTGTGTGATGTGTTATGAAAAATAATACTATTATTTATAGAGAAACCCTAGGGAACACAATCCCTAGAAAAAGGGGAAAAGATCTCAAAAAGTAAAAGATTCCAAAAGCAAAAGATATCAAAAGATATGGCAGCAGGGAAAAAGAGAAAAAGGCTGACAGGGAACAGTAAAAAGCATGGGCGGGTCAGATAAAGGTACTGGTCAAGCATGGAAAAAGCAGATCTCAAAAGATAATGTCAGTCACTTTATCTGTCAACCAATGGGGTTGGTGCGCATGCTGCGCCGAAAGTAACTTTTCAGACATAAAGCAGATTAGGTCAACAGCACAAAAGATAAGACAACACAAAAGCAAACGGCTAGATTAAACAGAAGAAAACTCAAAGGGTTTAGCGCGAGAAGGCTAAGGCGCGAAGGCAGACACAGAAGGTCAAGAGAGCGCGAGCGCGAAGGCAGACAGAACTATCCTTAACGCGTCGCGGAAAGAACTACATTTCTAAGCGCGCCGCGGGAAGAATCACATTTCTTAGCGCGCCGCGGGAGGAACTAAAATTCCTAGCGCGCCGCGGGAAGAACTATAATTCTTCGCGCGTCGAGGGATGAACTACGATTCTTAGCGCGCTGCGAGAAGAACTACAATCCTTAGCGCGTCGCGGGAAGAACTACCGTTCTTAGCGCGCTGCGAGAAGAATTACAATTCTTAGCGCGCTGCGAGAAGAGTTCGTCTCGCGTATCGCTGAAACAGGTGGTCTTCACGCAGGATTCCTTGTAAGGGGTCTGGCGCGTGGAGCTGCGCAGACAACCTTAGGCGGGAAGAACCAAAGGACAAGCAAAGAGTTAGAAGAAAAAGAGGGAAACAAGGCGTAAGGGCGGGACGGCGACAAGAGGGAAAAGAAGGCGGAAAGAGAGGAGAGGGACGGGACGGCGGAAAGAAAGAGAGAGATAGAGGCGGGAAGGAAAATATATTATTATTATTAAAAATAAAGTATAAGTATAAATAAATATTAAATCATAAAAGAAAGAGATCGGATCGGAGAAACGGGTACCTGGGTCGGGTCGGATCGGGTCAGATGTCACACTTGCCCCGGCTTGGGTAACCGGGGTAGTGTTCGTAAAAACTGTGTAGTCGCCGGTATTCCCCTCAGTAGCTGGGGTTGTGGTTACCGGAGTTTCTTTAACCATCTTTCCAGAAGTTTGAAAAAACTGAAAAGAAATGAAGTTCTAGCTTTTATGCACGGATGGCGCCAATGAAGAAACACTAAGTTACCCCGGGCAGATTACGGATAATCTGGGGGTTAAATAGATGTTTCCCACGAGGGGTTAAATCCGGCGAAGATGGTTCTTCTGATAACCTGCAAAACAGACACCGTGAGCTCGTCACTGAGAAGGGGGGGGGTACCTCCTTGTGACCACCCTCCGGCGTGAGAATCAGACTAGATTGCTCTTGAATATAAATGTATATTAAGAGATTGCTAGAGCAGATATCAGGTATAATATGTAAGATACAAGATAAGATCATACCATTTGGGGTATTTATAGCCGAAGGTAGGTTTCCAAGAGGGTATAGCCGGTTGAATAGTATTCCTGTTCTACCAACTGTGGCCTACGCACGTGCCATGCTGGTAGTTGGTGGGTAGGCAGTGGCTGATAGTGACCAGGCCTGCTGTGTACTATTCCTTTTCCACCAACTGCAGGCTATGCACGTGGTATGACAGGAGTTGGTGAGTAGGTAGCGGCTAATAGTGACATACAGTACAAGAGCATGCTGCTCGCCATACTGTTGTCAATGGGCTGTCGTATCTCTGGTCAGATCTTTTGTCCATACCTCGTCAGGTACAGTACAAAAGATCTTCCAGTATCGTACGGACTGGCTCATTTGGGCGGGAGTATTCCCCCTCCCGCCTTTGTGCGGGATTGTTCCCGGCTTTGCTCATTCCTTCAGGTGACTACTGAATTATTGAGAGCTAAGTGCCTTGTGCGTGTAGCCTTGCTGCGCGGGTGGCCTTCCTTGATGGCTTGTATCCGCAGCTGCGGGAACAGGCGGAGTACTTCACCATTGGGAGGCATTTCCTGCGGGAACAGCTTGCGTACTGCGCGTAAGGACGTCACGTCTCTGAGCGTGGTGGGTCCTGCGGATCCAGTTGGTTTCTGCGCAGACGTCTCTCTTCAAGGTGAGTCCTGTGGGTCCAACTGGGCTCTGCTGGGACCTACCTCTTCAATTTCATAGGTACGTTTATGCATATTGGGGTGTTTAGCAGGTCGTGTTCATGGGTTGGTGGGTCAAACCTGACTTAATCCTGAAATAGTGTAATGCACGTCAACCTGAGCATGACCTGTTTGACCCGAGTTTTTATTTTTTTATTGTTTTTATAAATTAATAGTTTAAATTTACATTCTTACAACAAGAAATACAAATTTATATAACTTTAGTTATTATAAAATATTATGTTAATATTTCCGTTTAACTAAACAGGTTTGCAGGTTCGACCTGTTTGAAGTATTATGTGATTATCACTAAATAAATATTTTTGTATATGGTTATGAATTTATGAACTGATACTACGCGCAGCTGAAAAGCTAGGCTTCCCATATCTAAGTGCATATGTGGATTCTATCGGGACAAATTTTCGACACGGTGGGAATTTTGCTGTAGGTGGTGCCACCATTCAGCCAGCGGATGCTTTGATGCTAAACAAGACCTTTAACGCTATAACTCTTGCGGTACAACTGTCACAATTTCAACAATTCAAAAGGCGAGCTTGCGATTTGTATCTTAAAGGTATATACGCTGTCATTTTAGTGTATAATTGTATATGTAATTATGTGCTAGAGAGGTGCCCGCAGGATGCTGCGGGGAACATAGACACTCACATAACATGTTAGTTTTTTACTAATTCAAAAAAGAATTATAGCAAAACTTTACTCAAATTAAAGAAAATAAAATGCTCGTCATTATGGTGTACAATTTTTAGAAAATATTAATGTCGTTTAAAAATCGTGGAGGGCAGTTGGTTTAAAAGTCAGCAGTATGTTTAAAAAACTTGTAATTACTTGAAGGAATATTGGTTTTAAATAATCCCAACTATGGTCTATTGGTAAATATCAATCCCAACTTTACACTTGCCTGCTAACCGTCCCAACTATTGATGTATTTGTTTTTAACGGGCCGCGACTAACGGATGTTAACTCCGTTAGTGATTTGCTGACGTGGACCTTCTTCTCCGGCCGGAAACTTGCTGGAAACCTGCAACTTGCCTCCATTCTCCCTAATATCGTCAAACCGTCTCCCTCCCTCTTCAAAAGACATCGGAAATTAGAAAATGAAGTAGATTTCATCTTCTTTCATGGCCAATCCCTATATACCAAACCCGATTTTATTTTCAAAAATTTGAAATCAATGTTACACGATTTACAAAATAAGCATAGGGCTTTTGTTAAGAGGATAAAAACGAGTTAAATGATGTGTCAATTACCTCGAATGGTGCACGATTAACGAGGGTGGACTTCGTCGGAGACAACAACGGCGGCACGCCGGTTAGGTTTCGAATGAGGGGAAAGATAGAGAGAGATGGTGTAACGATATTAGGGAGAATGGAGGCGGGTTGCAGGTTTCCGGCAAATTTCCGGCCGGAGAAGAAGGTCCACGTCAGCAAATCACTAACGGAGTTAACATCCGTTAGTCGCGGCCCGTTAAAAACAAATAAATCAATAGTTGGGACGGTCAGCAGGCAAGTGTAAAGTTGGGACTGATATTTACCAATAGGCCATAGTTAGGATTATTTAAAACCAATATTCCTTACTTGAAAGTTAAAAGTCTTAAAATTATGTAAAATTACATTTTTGTCCTTCTCATATGTATTATAATACAGTATAGATATGTCAAGTGGCATCTGGTGTGATATAACTAATATACATTTCTAAACACGTTATAGAAAGTAGTGAAATCAAAAACCGTCTACCAATACCCGAGGATTATGCTCGGGCCATTTACACATTCGACATAGGAGAAAATGATCTTCTTGCTGGGATTGAATACATGAAAGAAGAACAAGTGAAGACCTATATTCCCGCCATGATTAACGACTTATCTTCTGTAATTAAGGTATTACATTTAGACGTTTTTCGGTTTCGTTAATGTTTCTTCAAAAAATAATAATGTGTTTATATATTGATGGTTTTTTATAGAAACTTTACGAAGGAGGATCAAGAAGATTTTGGATTTATAACACGGGTCCAATCGGGTGTTTACCTTATTTAGTCACGAATTATCCACCGGCTCCTGGAAATGCAGACAAATTCGGGTGTGTGGAATCATACAATGAATTAGCACAAGAATTTAATAAACAACTCGAAGATGAGGTGTCAAGACTCGGATCACAACTTCAAGAATCGTCGTTGGTGTATGTTGACGTTTATTCTATAAAATATTCTCTCATTAGTGAAGCAAACAAATATGGTATGCAACTATTTTGATTTTCTTAGTATAAACGGGTTGGGTCAGTTTTGGGTCGAACCCATATAGCTAATGATGTAGTCGAGCTTGTAGGGTTCAAGGATTCATTAGAGCAATGTGTATGGCAAGACGGGGGCGTTAATAAAGCTTGCGACAACCCGTCAGAGTATATTAGTTGGGACGGTAAACATTATACCGAAGCAGCTAACAAATGGGTAGTTGATCACCTTCAAGATGGGTTTGTAAATGTAACCAAGATACCCCTAACCCCTAACCGAAGGTCCGAATCTTGTTAGCGCATTTCGGGTTCTCAAGAATAAGGTTAAAAGAATGATGTTTTAAGATTCTATAACGATTTTCTTGTGTTTTGGATACCTGTAATTGCGTTTATTACATATATTCACATTCTTAAAAAAATAAAAAATAAATAAAATTAAAAAAATTTACTTTTGTTACCAAGGTGGCGTCATTTTCACACCTTATGAGGCGGGAAATGTCAAGTTGAGACGTGATATAAGGTTTTCGTCATTTTTGAATAACAAATTATGTCGGAAACTAAAACATACACTAATACGTCGTTTTATAAATAATATGAGAAAATAATTTGGGTTTGTAGTTTACAATTATTTTGTAGGTATTTGTAGTTTGAACTTATTTAATAAAATGACACTTTTGTTCTTATTTTTTTGTTTTTCTAATACAATATTAATATTAAGTTATTACTATAAATAAAAATGACTCTGTGGCCCAATGGATAAGGCGCTGGTCTACGAAACCAGAGATTCTGGGTTCGATCCCCAGCAGAGTCGTTATATTCTTTGCAAACAATTTTTCTTTTCGAACGGCTTTTGCAAATAATTAATGTTACAACATTATTATAAGTATCCAAAAACAAGAACTTCGCTATCGTATCTTAAACACTTAAAACATTAATTTGCTGAAACAGGCCGACAAGATTCGCTTAGGGGCATCTTCGGTGTATTAACAAACCCGTCTTAAAGGTGATTAATATGCTCATTGCGGGTTTGCGCAATCTTTAATTTTCCATAATAAAAATATTTCCCTAAAGGAAGCTGACCCAAACTTGTTTATACTAAACCCAAACCAGCAAATTCTCGTGTTAAGGATTTAGCATCAAGTATTTTTTAGCAACGATCAAAATAGTTGCATATCACGCTTGTTTGCTTGACTAACGAGAGAATATTCGATAAACTAAATATCAACATACACCAACGACGATAAGAGTCAAGACACCCACCCCTCCTGCATATATTAGATACACGTCGCATACACTATCACATCGATGCATTAGTTATAAACTCTCCGCTTGTTTGTCCGAGATTAACCTTTCATGTTCAGGTTTTGACCTCGCTGGACCATGCGTGCTCAATGCAATGGACAGACAATAACGACCTGTTGTGACATAGGTCAAGTTTGATCAAGATTATCAGCATGGCCTCTACTGTCGAGGCGTAAACGAACCGATTTGATTAAAAATGTTGCATCCTAAATCAACCTCGAAAAGTTTACTCAAAAACATAACACAAAATAGAGGAAAATATTTGATTAGATAGAAAGTAACAAATACTAGCTTCATACAAACTCGAATCCGAATAGTCAAGTTAAAATTTAGTTAATCCCATTCTAGATTTACAATCAAAATTAGGAGAGTGTTTAGGTGACAAAATAATAAGATATAACCTCTCTCCTTTACCTTCATACATGCAGCAGCAAACAGTCAGTCATAAACTAGTTTTTAAGGTCACAAAAATGTTATTACTTCTTCTACTTGTAACCAAAACACATCCACTTTTACTTTTACCATCTGTCCCTTGAGTTTGACCTGTCAACAAAACATCAATATCACAACTTATATATAATCATCTGCCAATTTTCAAGGATATAAGTGCGCGTTCAGTTCGCGGAATTCAAAGAAATTCGATGCAGGGGGAAGCTTGTATTGTGGCCCGGGGCTGCTCCGACCACCCCTGTTTTTTTTCTCAGTAGTGTAAATTTATGCGTTTTTGTCTGATACGTAGTGTAAGTTTACCCGTTTTCGCCTGAAAATAGTGAGGCCGGCCGCCCTGGTTTATGAATTCTTTTATACACGTGTTGAGTCCAGTCACCCCGGCATTTTCGTCCAAGCTTCACCAGTGATTCGATGGAACAGGAATTTAACCAACGTCAGATACCGGACGTGTTAACCAGCTTTGAGCGCGTTAACCGGCGTTGGACGCCGGACGCTTTAACCGACGTCGGCTACGCGCTCAAAGCCAGTAAACGTGCCGGGCTTCCATGTCAGCTAACGTGCCACGTGTTGGTTACAAGTCTGACATTGGCGTACGTCGCTAATTATGTATCCGACGCCATTAATGTGTCCGTCGCTAGTAATACGTCCGTGTCGGTTAACACATCATGATTCATGTGCTGGTTACGCATTCGGTAGGTTGTGGACGTAATGATGGATACCACTTTTTTCCTTAAAATTCCAATTCCTTTTGGAAAGTTTCAATTCCACATCCAACTCCTTAAACGTTTAATTCTCTTAAAAAAAATTCCGCGAACCAAGCGGACACTAAGTTAAATAAATAAATAATAATAATAATAATAATAATACTTTAGCTTAATGAAAATGCATACCTTCCAAGTTCTCTGCTACCCAAGAACCCTCTATTACCCCTTCCACCCACAAACCCTCGTCTGTCGTCACCGCCGCTCATCCCAAAATCTCCACGAAACCGAGGCCTATCTAAAAAGTCAACATTTCTGGAGCCATCAAACGAGCCTGATTGAGAAGGTGGTCTTTCATAAAAGCCCGGGCCCACTCTTCCTGACCCAGAACCTAATCCTTCGTAAAATCCTGAGCCCGCTCTTCCTGACCCAGAACCTAGTCTTTCGTAAAATCCCGGACCGGCTCTTCCCGACCCAGAACCTGGTCTTTCATAAAAGCCCGGTCCCACTCTTCCCGACCCAGAACCTGGTCTTTCATAAAAGCCCGGTCCCACTCTTCCCGACCCAGAACCTGGTCTTCCATAAAAGCCCGGTCCCACTCTTCCCGACCCAGAACCTGGTCTTTCGTAAAATCCTGAGCCCGTTCTTCCCGACCCAGAACCTGGTCTTTCATAAAATCCTGAGCCCGTTCTTCCCGACCCAGAACCTGGTCTTTCGTAAAATCCTGAGCCTATTCTTCCTGACCCAGAACCAGGTCTTTCGTAAAATCCTGAAACCGCTCTTCCTGACCCAGAACCAAGTCTTTCTTGGAAGTCCGAGTCCAGGCCCACTCGTCCTGCACCAGAACCGGGCCTTTCAACAGTCTTTTGAGCAAACCGAAGCTTATCATCCAGATCACGGGTCAACTGTTCCAGCTCCCTTTCTTTCTCAAGTATTGTATCATGTAAACTGGTTTGATTTTCCCTTTTTAAATTATATATTTCTTCCTTTAAACTATTTTCTGCCTCTGACTCAGGCCTGAAAATTAATACCCTTTTAGATATATTTAACCATCTATATAAAAGCCTAGAAGAACATCAAAAAAGAGGATACATATCTACTAAATTAAAAAAAAATCACAGAAATTTGGTAGCATTAAAAATGTACCAGGTGACAAACATGCTTTTTTGTAAGTTCTTTAAATAGTCATGACATTAAACAACTAAAGTGATAAATTATAAACTGGAAATATCTAAGGAGAGACTGCTTTAATGGATATGTTTGTAGTACATAATCTACATTGATTGTACCCTAGTAATCATCCATTAAAAGTGTATGTAAATCAGTAATCAACTATTTTCAAAGTTAAATTTATAAAATTATATAATCTACATTTTATAAACCCTAGTAATCATTCATAAAACTATTAAATTCATGTATTCTCAAAATAATATAACCTGCCAAGACGACGTCGCTCCAACTCCAAATCAATCTTCCGATAATCAACACCTTTCTCCCAAAGCAAAACCTCTCTAGGCTTCGCATCTCCAAACGGATTCACCTTCGCTCTCGGTTTCTCCACTCCCTGCAACACACCAGACACTTCTACCGAGCTACCAGACTGCGCACTCCCCGGTCTACTGTTCGAATGCGAACTCGTTGGACGACTGTGACTGTTTATCCTCTTAGCCTCGTATTCCATATCACTTTTCCTCCAATCCAAACCCTTCTCCGCTAGTATCTCCTCCCTCGGCCTCGCGCTCCCAAATGGATTCGGTTTATTAGTTTTCGTTACCCCCTCGACTGCAATTGGCTCAAGCTTACGTGGCTCTAACACCAACCGCCTGCGTTGCACCATTTGTCCTGTTTGTTCAAATTTCTCAAATCCACGAAAACCGGAACCGAAACTTGGAGATCTAACAGGTACAGGTGTAACAGGTTTTTTATTAACAGTCCAATTATCAATACCATCAGCTCTAGAAATACCTCCTGTGCTTCCACCGAGCGAACCGTACCGGTTCGGTCTAGTACCGGAATCAAACGAAGGCGTTTTCTTCACCATTAACCAATTATCAACCTCATCAGCTCTAGACGGTTGATCAAACTCCATGTTCCGAGCAACCGAACCGTCGAATCCTCCGTACGATCTCCGACTATTTCCGGCACTATTTCCCCACGGACCGGCACCGTCCGGTTCTCTATCTCTCATCCTCGGTCCACCACCGGTCCGACCGCCTCCATACGACGAAAAACCACCGGTCCGACCGCCTCCGTACGACGAAAAACCACCGCCTAGCCGTCCGTACTGCATTTCCTCAGACGTCCGTTCCTTCGGACCGGTCGGAAGCCTCATCATCTCGTCCGGAGTCAATCCAGTACCGGTTCCGGTTAACGTAAACTCCTGTAAGGTCATTTTCGTCTTTTTCTTACCTTTTCCGGTGGTAACCGCTTCTCGCAAGCTCGGAAAACTCTGTGGCGAGGCGGCGGCTGCAGCCGCAGCCGCCGCGGCTTGTTCCTTCTCTTCGGCTTCGGCTCGCTCGGAATCCGCGGCCCACGCGCCGATGTTTCCCCATACTTTGGACATTTTAGATCCGGATCTCAAAACGAACCGGTTCGCAGCAATCAACAGTGACTGTAGATGAATCCGCCGTACGACGGAGATGTGCGGTGGCTTGTGGTGGTATCGGTTGTGTGAAAACTGAAGCTAAAATGCGGTTTTCGGAGTTTGTAGAGAGAGAGAGAGTGTGTGTGTATGTGATGAGAGAGAAACTGAAACGAGTGAGTGAGATGCTGACGCGTGGAGGTATCGCGTGGAATACACGGACGGTCGGATGAAGGTTCGGAATTTTGAAATTGATCGTTGGATGAAATTTGTTGTTTAAAAAAAAACCGAGTGTGTAAAGTCGGTTTGATCCGGTTGTAGAGACTAACGGTAAGACTATGCGTTATGGGCGCGGAAGGGAGGGGGAGACGTGCGCGGAAGGCTCCAAACACCGCTGAGGGGCGTCGATGGGTGGGGCGCGAAGGGGGGGAAGGTGGAGGGGAAGATGGGCGTGGAAGGGGGTGAGGTGGGAGGCCCACCACCAACGGTCATAAAGCCCTTTTAAAAAAAATTAAAATTAATATTTCTATATAAATTCAAACATTTTTCTCAATTTTACTAAAATAACTTTCATATTCACACCAAATTTAACCATCTTTACAACATTTATCTTCACACCAAATCATGAACCCTAACTCGAACCCGAACCCGAACACGGGCTCAAGCTCAACACCGAACCCAAACCCGAACCCGAATCAAAACCCGTGGGATCCGAGTTGTATGTGGTGGGCTAGTTTGCTCGCAAATAACGTCGACCTTATTTTTATTTGTATCGGTTTTTTTATTTATATGTTTTTTATTTTTATTTGTATTGGTTTTTTTGTTTTATAAAAAAAAATAAAATAAAAAAGGTTGGGCTTCGAAGCCCCCTCACCATAGAGGGGCATTATGCCCCGATGTCACACCCCGCTCAGGGCCTGGGCGTGACAACCCAACGTTGGTACCTGTTTTGTAAATACATCAGAGTTAAAGGTTGTAAAGCGGAAGACTTTTAATAAAATATTATTATATTCAAATCACGGGGTTTGAAACACCCGTTAAGTTATACAAAAGTGTTTGGATATTAAAACCATGATTTACATTATTTTAATATTAAAACATCCTTTGAGTCATCAGATCGTCTAACGGCTATCCTCTGTCTCCAAACACCTATCCTTCATTACCTGTAAAATAGTTATAAAAAAAATACGTCAGCAACACATGCTGGTGAACACGCTGACTCAAAATATTTTAAGTTACTTAATTATCCCCTCGGGTATCTTGTAACCCGGCCCATCGTGGCTTAGGAAACAACCAAGTTAAATATACTATTATAGACCTCTAGTTATACTTGAAACCTATCAGCGATACCGCAGCATCGAGGTCTTGGCAACTATTCAATATACACGAGATAATCCCCTCTCGGACATTACTTGGGTCCGGCCCAACATGGCGGAGGCATTAGCAAGTGTGGTGCGGTGTGCCCACCGTCTGCCCACATATGTAAGGATCCAGACAAATGTATACAATAGCCTGAGGGCCAGTATTACTTTTGTTTATAAAGTTTTAGGGATATAATCCCATGCAAACATTCAAGACTTTGTTTTATAAAAAGTTGAACGTATTCACCTTTCTTTTTTGTTGGTGTTTCTCACCAATTTGTCTCGTTACCTCGGACCTATAGTACGAGAATAACATTTTATAAGTACTAGATCAACGATCTAGCTTCAGACCTTTAGTCCGATTGCATAACCTTTACTTTGACATTTTATCTCTTTATAAATATAAGAACCTCTAGTCCTTTCTTTTAATCATTTATAAACCTTTGTTTCTTCTTCGTGAAGAAAACATATATTTCAAATTCTTATTATAAGAAATATAAAATCTTTATATAAAATAAAGAAGTATTATTTTATCTATAATCTCGACTTTATAAAATCTTATTTCCACTTTATAAAATCAAGGTACGGGCTATATCCCTGACTAGGGTCTAAGCCATTTATATTATAATAATCGGGCAGAACCCCTACCTTGAATGGCTTATTTTATAGAAATGCTTGTGCTTTACTTGAACAACACTTCTACTTGAAGGTAAGTCGAGAGGGTATTTAAGTAGGGTTATGGCACGCATCTCGAGGTAAGGCTTGTCGGGATATCGCCATCTCGGGTCGTTGCGTGTAAATTGAGACAATGTGTAATTGGAAGTGTGAGTTGGATGGTGAGGACCACCCCCCATGGCCGGCCTATTTATAGAAATTTTTGTGCAACTTCGCGTATCGCAAAGCAGCTTCGCGTATCGCAAAGCAGCTGCACTAGCTTCGCTGAGTCGGCGCGTGTCGCCACGTGTCGTTCCTGTCTCTCTTCGCGTATCGCGAAGATACAAAACTTTGAATCTGTTCATTTTTAGTCCCTGGTCTTTTGGTAACTTGTCATATCTTGATCTTATCATCATCCAAAAATACAAAGGCGGCTCGCGGCGATGCGAGCGTGCGAAGTGCGCCATCATAGCGCCCATCGCCCTTCACCCGAGCCCGTCGGGTGCTTCGCACCCTCCGCTAGGACTAGGGAGAGTGGTTGGCCATTTAAGAACATTTCCATGGAATGTTCTCTCCTTATAAAGTGATTTATTTTTCTTTCTTTTTCCGATGTGGGATGGAGTCTCCTTACTCCATTCCTTAACATAAGCTACTTCCATTCTTTGTCTTATTTTTCTTTTTACATTTGCCATGAATATTTTTAATCCTTAAGTTTTATTAATTTGTCAAATTTGGACCAAAATATTTGTGATGTTACACCCGGGGCTTCGATGCCCCTAGTGCCTACGTGGCGCTGTGGAGGGGCTTCGAAGGCTCCCACCATAGCACGCAGCCTAACTATAATCGAGTGATCGGTTAATTATAGGTTGGTTAACTGTTGGTTATGGGTTGGTTTCTGTTAAGTTTAATAATTGTTCGATGTATTTTATATGTTTTTAATTAGGTTATGGTATCTCTAGCTCATTATGGAGTTTTGAAGCTAAAACATGTTGGTTACAAGCTCGGTTATTGTACCGCCCCGAATAACCAAGGGATCGCAGATTTGCATCTACTAACATAAAGACAAAATAAGCATATGTGCATAACGGTTTGGAACTTTGGAAGGGTCGCACAAGATCGTCTCTGAACATTCCAACATAGTGATAGGCGACGAACGCATTGAATTCCAATTATGATGCCTTGAATCGATGGAGGGTTTTAGAGAAAGGTGTTGTTAGTGTTTTTTTGGGAGATTATTTTACTGGCTGTTTCTCTGTAATTAGATGGTGCCCGCGCGATGCGACGGAAACAAAAATCTTAGTAATCATGTAACAATTATGGGTGTTCAATGTTCATTTGAAACCTTGGAAATGTTAAACCAATCAACAATTTTGGTCAGCCGATTTAACAGTTTGGTTTACTGTTTATATCGAAATTAGCCATATAAAAACGGATCGTACGGTAAACTTATTTCTGAAGCTCAATGTGTGAAACCAAACCATTAGTAGCGATTCAATTTAAATTTTCAACGATTTAATTTCGGTTTTCAATAGCAAAAAAACGAACCAACGCTTTGGCTCGTAGTTTAAATTGGAAACCGTTAAAACCGAATTGTGAACACCCATACGTAACATGTTAATTTTTTTTTAATTGAAAAAAAGACTATAGTAATACCATACCCAAATTAAAGCCAATAAAATGCTCATTTTATGGTGCAACTTTTTAACAAAATATATTAACGTATGAAAAAGTTACGACCGTTGGAAAATCGTTAGTGAGAACTTAGTTTACAATTAAAATTAATAGGAAAACATGAGTAAAGATAAAGGTTTAAAGTTGTAACAATTTCTTAAATTTGCAAAAGTTTAGTAAAATTGAGATGACGGTGTTGTAATTATTGATATGAATATTTTATAATGGGCAAGTTTGTCCCTTTCTTACATGCTATAAAATGTGTGCATTATACATTACAAGTTATAAACTACTTATAACTTAGTGTCTTAATTTGTCTATGTCTCATGTATTATCTACATCTATACTATATATAATACATAGCTCATGGGCAAATTAAGACACTTTTGATTTTAAGTAATTTACAACTTAATTAGCAAATGATACAACTTACATAGTATGTTGAAGATGGGTAAAATAGTCCATTAGAAAATATGAAACTTCAATTCTTTAATCATAGTTACAATATTGTCCACTCAATTTTAATTAAATTTTATAAATTTAAGTAATAGTTACAACCTTAGCTCTTTAACTTTTAACCATATATTCTTTTTAATTTCACATTTAACCCAACTTCCACCCATGACTGTTAAGCGGTCATAATTTTTTTATACGCTATTATTTTTTAATAAAACCGGCACCACAAAAATGAGAATTTTATTCTCTTTAATTTAAGTATGATATCGCGTTAGTTTTTTTAGTTAAAAAATTAACATTTATGTAGCGGTGTTTGTGGTTGGGTTTTGACGGCTTTTAAATAAACAATTAGTAGCGGTTTTTGATCATCGTAAACCGAAACAAAATCGTTAAAAATTGAAACCAAATCATTATCAACAATCTGTGTTCCTGCTGCATCACGCGGGCACCGGTCTAGTATATCTTATCTTATCTTACAATACTAATAAAAGAAAATGTTGAAGGTTATGTGCCAAGTCCACATTGCACCTAATTCTTAATCTCTCATCTCATTCTTTCTAACTATTCATGGGTCATGGGTCAAAACCATTTTGTCAAATGAGTTATAACATAGTATGGATTATATTCATTATTGAATCAAGTGTCATTTTCATACGTAAGGTTTGACCAACTACACAACTTTAGTACCTTTTTTTTAAATTTCTTGCAAATCAACACATGATGTTTCTAAAATCGTGCTATTTTAGTACTTTTCGTCAACCCTGTTTGTTTTTTCCATTAAGTCTACATTAAATTAATTCACAAGTATTTTGGAAATTACAACTGAAATAACAGACCTTATTTATCTTTATTATTTAACAAAACCCGTGTAATATACGGGTTCAAAAGCTAGTAGTATAGATACAAGACATCTAAAGCACAATTACATTAATAGCCCCTTAAATTGTTAACATTTACATTTACTTTGGTAATACTTTGTAAATTGCCAACTTTTATAGAAACTTTTAGCTACTGAATACTAAAATATCGGTTATATAAACAAACGATTACATGAGTTGGAGTCAAACCTATCACTGATCAAACAACATGTTTGTCGATAAATATGTCAATCGTATGAATACATGAATCGTCAAATTATTTATTTACTTGAATATTCATTTTTATTTACATGAATCGTATGAATTTTTTTTTAACAAAAATAAAAGATCCGAACTTTTTTTAACAAAAATAAACAAATCGAACTAATTTTTTTAACATAAATAAACAAACCAAACTTTTTTAACAAAAAAATACAAACCAAACTATTTTTTAACAAAAATAAACGAATCGAACTACTATTTAAAAAAAATAAACGAACCAGACTACTTTTTTAACAAAAATAAACGAACCGAACTACCTTTTTAACAAAAATAAACGGGCCAAACTACTTTTTTACTAAACTAAACGAACGTAACTACTTCTAAAATAAGTAATAGAATCGAACTCCACCTTAGTGCAAGCTACGGCGATATTTTTGTTGAAAACAAGTTCGGTTAGCTTATTTTTGTTTAAAATAAATTTGGTTCATTTATTTTTGTTGTTAAAAATAAGTTTGGTTTGCTTATTTGTTTTTTTTTAAAAGTAGTTCGATACTCTTGTTTTTGTTAAAGCGAATTATTCAGTTCGTTTAGTTTATTTAAAAAAAGTTGTTCGGCTTTATTTATTATTAAAGAAAAGTATTTCGGTGTTTTATTTTTGTTAAAAAAAGTAGTTCGGTTAGTTTATTATGTCAAAAAAGTAGTTCGGTTAGTTTATTTTTGTTAAAAAGTTGTTCGATTTGTTTATTTTTGTTAAAAAATAAGTTTGTTTCGTTTCTTTCTTTTTTTTTGTTAAAATGTAGTTGGATTCGTTTAATTTTGTTAAACGAAATGAACTAAACTACTGTAAAAAAAGTGGTTCAGTTCGTTTAGTAAAAAAAAGTATTTGATTCGTTTATTTTTGTTAAAAGATAAGTTTGGTTTGTTTATTTTTGTTAAAAAATAAGTTTGGTTCGTTTATTTTTGTTAGAAATGCAGTTTGATTCGTTTATTTTTTTTAAAAAAAATACGTTCGGTTCCTTTATTTTTGTTAAAAAAAAGTAGTTCGATTCGTTTATTTTTGTTAAACGAAATGAACTACTTGTAAAAAAGTGATTTGGTTCGTTTAGTTTGATAAAAAAAAATTAGTTTTCATTTTTTTTTGTTAGAAAGTAGTTCGGTTCGTTAAGTTTTGATGAAAAAGTGGTTCGTTTTATTTATTTTTGTTAAAAAAAGTTAGTCTAGTTCATTTATTTTTGCTAAAAGGAGAAGGCCGGAAGGGGACTCAACGTGACCAATTATGAAAGTTCAAGGACTCAGAGTGATAATGTATATATATAGAAGTAAAATGTCAAATCTAACCCTAAAACTAACACAATTAAGTAAAGACAGGGACTCAATGGGTTCATTTTTTAAACCACAGGGACTCAACCAGTTCAAAAAAATTTTCGGGGACACATTGTGCCTCCGCCCTAAAACCACAGGGACGCAAACAATAATTTTCTATAATTTTTATTAATCCCAACTATTATCTTTTTGTTGTTGCTGGTCCTACCTAACAAATTGGCTAGTGACAGTCCCACTTTTTAACGTATTTGTTCCTAACAATCCGCGACTAACAGAATCTTAACACCATTAGTTGCAGGTTGCCGGAAAAACGTTTTTGGCTGGAAAACGCACTTTTTTTTTCTGAAAAACTCAACATTTTCATTCCAAGCATCTTTGTAACCTTAAATCAGACCTTTAGGAACATTTTCTAGTAAAAACTCCGATTACAATAAATCAATTAGTTAATTTACTTTTAAATGACAATAAATCAATTAGCAATAACGTATAATATCACAAGTGCAAATCAGTTTTACTTTGGAAAAAAATAATACTTTATTAAATGTACCACACAACATATTCAAGTTTTCATTATAAATATTGAGAAAATAAACTGCAAGAAATTAAAAAACTCACATTAATTTTGTTCGTGGAACACAACACTATACAAGAATATGATGAAGTCTAGTTCTTGTTATAAGACATCTTTTAACATTTATGTTCTTGCGGTATTTCTCTTGTTATTTTCTCCAGTTTTCTCCTCAAACGAATTCCGAGAAAATGATGGAGCTTCCACGATGAGCTACGAGTCTGAGAGGATCGACAGGCCTTTTGTAAAGACAATTGATTTTGTAAAGACAATTGAGGTAACCCTTATACACTATTTGATGAATTGGTGGCTATAAAAAAGCTTGAATTGTTTATATTTCTATTTATATTTGGAATGATTATGTTGATCATTTTTTACTGAATTAGAGTTCAGATGGTGATATCATAAACTGTGTTTTATATCATCTTCAACCAGCTTTTGATAATCTTGAATTAAAGGAATATATGACAATGGTATGTTTTAAGTACCCTATATGAATTAGTAACATATCATATGAGCCTTTATACATTATTATAACACAAAGAGTAACATTATGTTTTAGCAAGGTGCTAGAAAAAAAAAACAAAGTTAAATATAGTAAGATTACACAAATTATATACTAGTCATTTTAATCTAATGCTTGGAGATTAGACCTGTTATTATTGATCCACAAGAAAGTAGATGTTTTGGTTTCTATCATCAACTTTTTTTTTATGATTTTAATGGGATTTTTTTAAAAAGTTTCAAAACAAATTGGATTTTAATAACTCAAAACTAACCTATTGACTGATAATAATCTATACTTACACTTTGACCAATGACAATATTAACTTTCACATTTGTTATCCCAATATAATCATAAGATTATGTTATCGAGATATATTAATATGTGTTTGAACATGAATTATGATAAGCAGCCTCCGCTACCAGAGCCACCAAAAGGAGACGACGATGATAATGATGACAAGCCTCCGAAAATCGAACAGTTATGGACTTCAATGGGTGAATCATGCCCAAATGGAACCGTTCCAATTAAAAGACCAAGTGCTAATGTTGATGTTTGGAGATCCATTTCAGGTTTAAAGTAGGAAGTGCACGAAATTCAAATAGGGCTCGTGCGGTACACACTTTTCTTCCTCTCGTATCTATATTTATCTATATATACTATATATAATATAGAAGTGAGAGACCTCTTAAATTTTAAAAGATGCCATTATTGTTGCTTATTATACAATCAACAATGCATAAAATTTTGAAAATGTAGGGGTAACATAGTCTTTTAATAACAAATGCACGATTAAACATTATACATTCAAGTATAGTTACAATAATGGTCCTTCAACTTCAAATCAAGTTTAGTTAATTTATAAAATAGTTAAACATTTTATGCTAGAACAATAATTGCACTTAAACAATAACTACTAAAGGATTAAAGTTCTAATAATAGCAAACAGACATTATACCACATAGGAGATATATCATGTCGCGTTGGCGTGCTAGTACATGTATATTTATTCGTGTCAAAGAAATCAAAAGACACACTTGAATACATATAACATGGACACCCAACTCATTCGTCTAAATATGCATGTTTTGTTTGATGAGTTGTAATCAATTTTTTTTAGGTTTGACGAGGGAATGAGTTGAAGAACTGTAAATTATATATATATATATTTGAAAATTTAGTTTTAAATAATCTCAACTATGTCCCGACTTCACTCTTGGCTTGTGGCAGTCCCAACTAATGGTGTATTTTTTACCAACGGTCCGCGACTGCCAGAATTAACCATCCGTTAGTCTAATGCATACATGGCACGCCTAGTTGTCGGCAGCATTGCGTATGTTTCTTTTTATAAAATTGAACAATCCCAACTAAAGGTGTATAGTTTTCCCAACGGTCCGCTAGACATGCCACGTAAGCAACAAACTAACAGAGTTAACCATCCGTTACTCGAGGACCGTTAGAAAAAAATAACATCTTTAATTGAGACCGCCACCAGCCAAATATGAAATTGAGGCTGTTATTTTATCAACATGATATAGTTTGGATTATTTAAAACTAATATTCCTATATTTTTTTAGTTTCCTTAAACTTTAATGGATAGGGCCATTCATTTACGATTTAACACAAAATTGACCATGTTTAGTTCCAACTCAAAACATGATTATTTTCGTGTTGCGAGAATTCGCACTGATCTTTATTATAAATAAATTAAATATTGTAAATAAAGATATTTTTTTTATTTTTTGTATTATAACTAGTAATATACCCGTCGCGTTGATAAAAGTGTGTATTGTAGGCTGCAATAGGATTTGTACATATGGGACCATACTATGGGGCAAAGGCATATTTAAATCTATGGAAACCAATTGTTGCTAGAAATGATACTAGCATGTCCCAAATTTGGGCTACATCTACAGATACAGCTGGTATTGTGAACAATGTTGAAGCTGGTTGGCAAGTAAGTTCTGTTTAGGGTTGTAAACGAGCCAAACTAAACCGAATACGATCTTGTTCATGTTCGTCTGTCAAGCTTTTGTTGGATAAACGAACGGTTCACGAACGTTCTACCAAACCAAAATTCATGTCCATGTTCGTTCATTAAGGGATTGAGCATGTTCGTGTTCATTTGTGTCCGTTTGTTAGTGTCGTGAACGACACAAACAGACACTAATGAACACTATTGAACGTAACTGGACGCTTATGGATGGTAGCAGACACTAATGGACAGATAACATAAACGACCCTAAAAGACTCTAATGGACAAATCGTAACAGTTTACATAGTAAAGCAAATAAATAATAATATTAATAGTGATATGTTGATACGTGAACCTAACCGGACAAACGTAAAAGGTGTAACCTGACGGGTGCATAATAACGCATTACCGAACGTTCACGAACACATCATATGTTTGTTATCGCAGGTTTCCCGAGCAGGAAGCAACAATGGTGTTCCAAGATTTTTTATTTACTGGAAAGTAAGTTACACACACACGAGAAGGGCGGGGAACACATACATTAATATTCACGTTATGTGTTCTTTTAATTAGAAAAATTAAAAAAATATGGGAATATTATACTCAAATTAAAGACATTATTCGTTTTATAGTGTTTTTTTTTAAAAGAAATTAACGTAAAAAAACGTTATAATCGTTTAAAAATCATGAAGGAAGTTGGCTTAAAAGTCAACGATATGTTTTACAGGATCTTATCTTAAGTTTACAAGTTTAAATTCTTAAAAATGATATAAAACTACCTTTTTATTCTTATTATTATAGCATTCGTAATCCATTCTCTAAAATTTGTGAGAGGGTTTTGTAAATTATAGGAAGTGGTTATGAGTAATAGAAAACGTTATTGTTTATCACTAAATATGGGAGTCTAACTACTATATTAAAGCAACACATACTTTTCACATGACATTTAACTAAGTTATCCACATAAGATTCCATTTCAACAATTTTCAAAATTATAATTTACACATAATAAGCTATTTAATTTTAATACTATTACCATTTATATAATTACTAACAAAGTTATAAAAATAACTTTAAATGTTGTATTAAATGAGTTTTTTTATATTTATGATTTATAAAACTTTATTTATCATTATTTATATCTTATGAACCATAAGGCATGCTATTATGTCTATTATTAAATTTATTTTTTTTGTTGCAATTTTTAACCACCCATGTATTACACGGGCTATATCCTATTATACCATTCAAGCTTTATAATTTTTTAAATATTTCATGATATTGTTGGTGAATGAGACCGAAAATACAATAATAAAGGTATAAAAAGTATCATTTAATTTAAAAATGAGAGAAAGAGAAAAAATTAATGATTTTTAGTATAATTATATGGATATGAACAATAACTTACGGTTTGAAACAAAAACACTATTGCAGGGAAAAGCATCTGGTTGCTTCAATTTACAATGTTCGGGGTTCATCCAAACGAGCAAAGATATTTCCTTAGGAACTGCTTTTAAACCAATTTCAAGATATAACAAAGAGCAATATTATATCAGCATTACGATATGGATTGTAAGTTAATAAGTTTTTAGTAGAATAAAAATATATAGAGTTTTGTAATTAGGGGTATGATAGAGCTCCATGTTAGAGAGAGAATTAGAAAACTAATAAATAATATTTTTAATCTTTTTAAAAAAGATACTTTCAAATTTTTTTCTTTCATCCTTCTTATATATTTTTATTCTTCACAGAAAAAAAAATTAAAAAAAAAAACTCAATGTAGTGCACATATGCACTATATCGACTTTTTTTATAATTTTTTTTATCTTTTTTATATATTTGTTTTATTTTCATATTTTTTTTCTAGTAAAGAATAACAATATATAAGAAAGTTGAAAGGAAAAAAATTATAAAATGTTTTTGAAGACGAACTCTCTCTTGATCTCGCCCCTTTGTAATCATGCATTGTGATTTATTCTTTATGTTGAGCTTTATAGGATCGATATAATGGGCACTGGTGGCTGAAAAAGAGAGACGAAATAGTCGGGTTTTGGCCTAAAAGTTTATTCAACACTCTTCGAGGTAAAGCATATAGTATCGAATATGGTGGAGAAGTGTTTTACGAAAACTCGAATATACACCCTTTGACTCAAATGGGCAGCGGGCACTTTCCGGTTGAAGGTTTTAGGAAAGCAGCGTTCGCTAGCCATCTGGAAGTGGTTGATGAGAATAATGTTGCAAAGGATGTTGAAAATCTTAATGTATATTCAAATGAACCCAATTGTTATGGGGTGAAAACCGGGTATGGTAGTAACCGGAAAGCCTATCTATATTATGGAGGACCCGGATATAATCCAGAATGTCTAAAGTAATATATGTTAAATATACTTGTAACCGTTTTTATGGATAATGAAAGTTCGTTTTGCTGGTAAAAGACGTAATTGTTCCTTTAATACATAATAGTTAGCTATGATGTTTGTGGGTAAGTTTGGTTTAAACATCAAAATCATTTTAGACGGTTAACAACTCGTCTCAAGAAGACTCACTCGAGTACTGACGGTAGTTCCAAAATGTTGTTAAAAAAACTCATCTCTTTTCATAGTCAATTAAAATATTCAGTTTTTGTTTTTTTAGTCATTTCGACTGACCAGTTTATAATGATAAATTTTGTAGGAGTTTTATATCAAAAGTTAAACTACCAAGTAATCATAAAACTTAAAAGGATAAAAACAGATGTTTGCTTGGTAGTTTAAGCGTAATTGAATTGTTTTTTTCGAAGTTTATAAAAGTTAATTACGTTATTAGATAAATAACCATGGGCTGGTGTCAAAAGGACCTTATTGGTCTGAGTGACGACCCATGGTTGAGCCACATCAGCATTTTCTTTTTATTCTTTTTGTTTTAACCTTTTTAGTGCCTACACCAACCGAGTTCGCGTCCGTATGCCATTGTAAAGCACGAAGTTTTTGTTGTTGTTGTTGTTGTTGTTCGTTACGGGTTTTTGTTTGTTTTTTAAATGTATTAACTTGTTGTATTTGGACGTTGGCAAATTTACCTTTTTGGTTTAGTTCTGGTGTCGTAACTTGATATCGACCGAATTTGAGTCAACTCGCAGCCAGTGTTGTAAAAATCGCTAGTCGGTAGTCGGGCAGTAGGGTGGGGATTAATCGAGATTAATCGGGATTAATAGGATTGGACTTTAATGTATATTTTTCAGGTTTATACACACACACACATTTTTCTATATGTAATTTTCAGTTTTATACATACACAAATATATTTTAGCCAAATTTTGGCTGGAATCTCGCTGGAAACCACTGATTTTTGCTAGAATCTCGCCGGAAACCGCTGATTTTGGTCAGAATCTCACTAGAAACTGCCGATTTGGCCGGATTGACCGTTGACTAATTAATTAGCCGACTAGCCCAAAATTAATCAGTGAAATAGGGACTAGCGATTAATCGAGATTAATCGATGCCTAGTCGGGATTTTTGCAACACTGCTCGCATCCACACCACACGTGTTTTACCAACCTACTACAAGTCGTTTTAAGTATGCTTCTTCTTTTTTTTAATTATTATCATAAGTTATACGAGCATCAATATTATTCTATGCATTTACTTTTGTGGGATTATTGTTGTTACCGCAACACGACAGCTCTTATCACCTAGTTATACCATAAAAACATAGGAAAGTCCAAAATGAGATCATGCAACTATAGTTTCACACAAACACTAGCATCATCACAATCATCCTCACTAGATAACCCTTTGGTAAATTATTATAACTAAGCTTCAAACCGCTCGAAATGACGCGGCCATGTAGCTATTTGCAAGTCAATATAAAAAGTGCACAACCATGTGAATCTACCGAAGCCGAGAGCGATTGTTGAAGAGACCCGTAGTCTTTCCCGCTCCATACCTCTTTGCATGAACATGACCCGAAGTTTATAGTTGGAAACGCCTTTGAAAGACTCGATACAGTTGTCGAAATAACCGTTGTTGTGGGGTTCAAATTGAAATAAGCAAGATACACCTCTCCTGAATCAGTACCATATACAGGATATATTAGTCGAGTCAACAAGTCAACGCTTATTCGAGTAACTTAACCTTTCAAATTATTGTTTTGGTCCGATCATAAACTGAACGGGTCGATTTGGGTCATATTTTATCTTTAATAAGTAATGAAAAAATGTAAGATAATATATTTATTCAGAACCATACATTATTATTGTTTAAATAGTATAATTTTTGTAATTATTTACAGAAATAATTTTTTTTATATAAAATATTTCGGTAAAATCATCGGTATTTCAAATTGAAAGATAATTGTAAGTTTTTGATTACATCGAAACAGAAGGCAAGCGGGCAACAAGATAATTGTAAGTTTTTAATTAAAAATTTAAAACTATAGAACAAAATGTGTTTCGGGTCAACCAAACATGTCAGAAAAGTATATCAAATTTTTTTGTGACTCGAGAAAAAAAAATACAGTCAAACGTTACCTTTCTTTCCAGTTGCGATCCACGAGCGAACTCCACCGGGACCCGCATTCGCTTTCATTACTTTGATAGAGGCACATGAACTGGAATAACTATTCATGAGTGTTCCGTTATTGCCTAGCTCCCACATCTGAATACGAAAAATAATAAATAAAATGTTTTTTTGCAAAACAAAATGTAAGGTGTAAAGATTTATCGATGCGAACTAGTGTATTAAATATGATTAAAAAAATCATATTATTTCAATGATAGTCAAGTTTTTAAATTAACAATTTAGGGGGGTTTTATGCATAGAAAATAGACTGTTTGACCCGTTAGAGATAAAAACATATTCCTAACGGCTAACTGACATATTTATAATTTAATGAGTTAAAGTTTTGTACAAAATATTATAAACAATAACTTGTACCTGGTTAGCATCCAGACTACAAGGCGAAAACGCTCTCTTATGCTCTTTTGACGTACGCTTCCATTTCGATGACGTGTCAAAACAAAACCTTCTCTATTACTTGCATGCAAGTGAAGTTTTCCTCTATATTTTTCACTATACTCAGCATCTTCATCTCTAAAATAAAAAATA
The DNA here is from genome assembly GCF_021521415.1 of Bidens hawaiensis. Lineage (NCBI taxonomy): Eukaryota > Viridiplantae > Streptophyta > Magnoliopsida > Asterales > Asteraceae > Bidens > Bidens hawaiensis. Next base: position 329,872 of record NW_027491759.1, read on the forward strand.
AATAAAATGTTAAATTCTCGACTCTTACATGAAAATAAAAGTGTCAAAATGGGCACGTTGGGTAACGGGTCGGCACATGTTGCATTAAACCAAAATAAGTTTTGTTCAAAATTTCAACTTTGTAAAAAAAAGTGTCATATTCTTGAAAATTTATTTATTTGAATAAAATGATTTAGAAGGTCTTATTCATCTCAAACACACTTTGAGCGACTTCCAACCCGTTCTACTCGTTTACTTCCAATTTTTTATTTTTTATTTTTTATTACCATTTGGCCTGATAAAGATAAATAAAAGCCCAAGACCCACTCCAAAATAATTATATAGACACATTAAAGAGGTTTAGAAAATTACGACTGCAAAAACGCTTCGGTCTTGTAAAGACAAAAAGGCTGGAACTTTTTGTTTCTTGAACCCCATCTCCAACATATTTGTTCAAGATCTGCATCAACCGCTTGCGAAAACCAACCTTTAGCCTCGGGAACGTGACAACTGGACAACCCGACAACAAGTTTTTCGGGCCCGCCTGTATTATGCGGACTTCCTGTTCTAATTTTTGGATCTTGCTCCAAGAATTGGAATTCAATTTTACTTGTAATATAAGGAAACTGTACAAAAAACAAAAAAAAAATCACTAAACCATGTTTGACTTTTTAAAAGTCAAAGATCAAACTATATTTAAACAAGTTAAACAATATTAGTGTTATAAGCATGCCTCCTTATTGTTTGAGCTAAAAGAGTTGATTTCCAATAAAACTGGATTCGTGATGAGACCGTATGTTGTATTGTCGAGCTTTCTCAAATCTCCTCCAAACATTAAAGGGGACCGAGCCATTGACCATAAAGTCATCTGTAAAACGCGGAAAAAGTCAACAACAATTTAATTCAAGCATCTTAAGAGAATGCATCAAATAGACCTACCTGAGTTTTTTGCTCATCTAGAGAAAGCCTTGAACTCCTGTGTGGACCAACATTGGCTCCTGTATATATTATTAAAATAATATATATATATATATATATATATATATTTGCTATTTAAACTGATAAAAAGTAAAAAAAAATGGTCAAAACGAAAACGAAAACTCGCCAGGATCCGTGAGCCATCCGAGTGGAAGCATATCCAAATCGGGCCACGAATTTCCCAACAGCCCGTTGCCGCCTATCATACTAGCAGCTGCAAAGTCTCAGAAAACAGTAATATTTTTCAAATCTTAATAAAAACGAATACAAAAATGAAAAAGAAAAATCCTCCAAATTATTACGCCTAATCATCATTTCAATGATATCATTACAATACTTGCATTTAATTACATGCATACTTAAAAAGTTAAAAAGATATAGCCTTTCTCACTAAAAGCAACAAAATTTGACCTTTGATGTCAACAATATAATATATACCAAAATCATCCTAATTTCTTTAAAAAGTTATATAGAGAAATTAATACTATTCAGTTTCATAACAAGTTCTATAAACATAAAAGTGGTTATTCGTGTACGCTATAGCATATTTCAAATTCTGAAAATAATATTATTGACCCTAAAAAGTCAACAACATATGCATACCTTGAAACATCAAAATGTGTTGCAACATCTCCCCAATTATCCCAATCATCACCAGTCACTCTGTACATATTAACAAGCGGTGCAACTTGCTTTGCCAAGGCTGGTGTGGCACTAGTTCCAGGTGATAATGAGTAAAGAATCGAACGGTTCAATTCCTTCAAGATCTACATTTATCATATGTTAAAACCAATATACAAACAAAACAAAATATTTAAATATTGTGACAGATTAAATTTGCATATCTGCATACCCCTGATACAACGGTTATCTCATCTAGTTGAAAATCTTCTCCAAACACACAGTCATGCTTTACTGTTACAAGGCAAGTAACGGTTTATATTAGGCAATGTTGTAAAAGTAGGTCTATAAGCCCGGGTACTCCCTGAGTAATCGCTACAAGGTATGGCGCCGAGGCGACTTTTTTTAACTCCGCTTAGTACTAAGAATCGATCAAAGGTGGTCAACCTCAGCCAGAATCAGATCTATTCGGTCAACTTGGACCGATTTTCACTTAAAAAACAAAATATAATTCGTATTTCTATAACATTAAAAAACGAATATCATTTTTTTAAATCAATGACTAGCAATTTTTAGAATAATTTAGTATTTAAAATGCATTTCTCTTATTTATACCGATGTTCACCTATTTTATTATAAATATTAGTAAACTAATGATTTTGACATATATGTAATATTCAAAAATTAATTTTCTTTATATTTACCATGTCCGAGTACACCTAACTCCCCAATCGACCGTCTAGTGTCCGCCTAACGACTTTTGCAACCTTGATTTTTGGAGGTAGTTAAACTACGATATTACTTAAGACCATTGACATTATGTAAAGGAGAAAAACTTTTTTTTAAGTTAATGTAAAATAGGTAAAAAAAAATTACCAAAATCTACGTCCCATTCGGCATATTGATGGTAAAGAGACCTCAAAAACGCTCTACCGGCTCCTAATGTCGTGTCAACACTCATGAAACCGTTTTTCATCCACGCACAAGCTCTCTCTTTAATCCCTATATCTTTTGCATTCCATGTTTTTCCTGCTTCCACATAAGCCTTCCCCTATTCACAAAATTTATTTAAAGTTTAGATTTAAAAGATGTTTTAAATTTGCTACCATAATGTTTTCTTCAACATATCAAATGGTAACATCATAACGTTAGCGAAAAATGAAACCGGGTCAAAAAGGGTCTGGATCTATACAATCTCCTGAATCATTTTATTCAAAAAAAATAGTGTTTTATTGTATAGGGGTGTGCATGGGTGGGTTGGGCTGAAACCGAACCAAAATCCGAAAATTCAGTTTTCGGGTTTTTGGATAAAAAGGGTTCGGTTCGGTTCGGTTTGGTTTCAGTTTTACAAATATGGATCTAAAATTGTTTAGCTACACAATTTATTAATATTTATAAATTACTTAAAATTAATATTTTTTTCGGTTTTTTTTTTTTTGGTTCAGTATCGTTTTTCGGCTTTTCAAGTCATTGGTTGATAGCAAAGGACCGAAACCGAAAAGTTGGTTTTTTAAAAGCATAAAACCAAACCGTTGGTTTTTATTGAGTTCGGTTATTTCAGCTCGTTTAAGTTGGTTATTTTGGTTTCATGCATGCCTCTAGTAATAGTACACAACACAAACCGTTTATAAAAGTACCAAAATTTGAACAGGTAGTGTTTTGGGTCAACCCAACATGGCCAGTATTGTTTTAACCGTGTTTTGAGATGCATCTTTAGAGCTTAAGAATTTATGGAATAATACCGTTGTAACGTCTAAGATCGGTGTGTTTGCATTAACAGCTTGTGTACTTATGCCTCTCATAACATGAAACCCGAACTTCAAACCCATGTCATGAACTTTCTTGGCTACTTCCGAGAACCCTTTTCCGCCTTTTGATGAAGGCCACCTACCGGGGTCCGGAATCACCCTCCCCCATTCGTCAATCACATCATACCCAAGCGAATCAACATACGCACCCGGGACTAACTTTCTATACCAAAGGTAATCCACCACTGCATACTAAACACATCAAGAAATCAAAAAGCAATAAGATTGAATGATTCTTTTACTAGCCCGTTGAAGCTAACATATGTAACTTGAGAACAGGGCTGTCTCCAAGAATCGTGAAAAACTTTTGGGCCAAAGACGAAAAAATTTTGGGCCTTAAAATTAGCTGAGTAGTTGGATTTAAACATTAATATACATATTTTTTTTTCAAAAATATATATATAATTTAAAAATAAAATTTCGGGCCAGGGTCGGTCGACCACGCGGCCCTGCCGCATAGCCGGCCTTGCTTCACAAAATTGGAAAAGTTTTAATTTTTTATGAGCTACAGGGACTAGAGGTAATACCGAGTGATTCTTTAACATGTAAATCAAAATCAAGAATATGGTATTGGAGGTGTGTTTGACTATCCATCAAATACCTAAAATACCCTTTAATAACAACAAGGTACTAAACCACATGATAACATCATCCACCTTTCTTGATGATGGCAATGGGCAAATAGGTAATTTTAACTTGGTAACTTTACAAAAGTGAAATTTTTATTATTTTTATGGGCCAAAGAGTAGTGGTTAAGAGTTAATACCTCATAGCCATGAGCATGTAGTTTCTGTGAAACAAGTTGAGCATTTTGAAGGAACTCTTCCTCGGAAATTGTCCAACAAAACGAATCATATGAATTCCAACCGCGCGGTGGTAAACTAGCATGAATTTCTGATAAAACCCTGAAATTAAAAAAACGATAATTATGCAATGAGCTTGTTATAATCTTGTCACATATAAATGCTTAATACAAGAAAATAAATAAATAAATAAGTACAACGCAACTAAAGCAAAATTGTGGCCAGAGAGTTCTGCTCTTGTGGTGCCACAACGACTGTCAAGTGGCAGTCAGCGATATGGTTTCCCGGGGGAACGCCAAAGCCACACTCTGAAGCCAGCGTGGGCCCGGTTAAGACAACATAGTTTGGCCAGAGGGCATTAGGGCTCTCTAAATTTGGAGAGTGCGGTAGTCTAAATACAAGAAAGTCGCCGTTCTAAAAAAAGCAAAATTGTGGCATTAACTGTTAACTTTGACTTCATGCAGTTGGTTATTAACAATAAAGCAAAGACATTGAATGCATTCTAGTTATGCATCATTATACAACACCAGCATATAATTAAAGACTCATTAAATTAACCAAATTCAGAAACTATAAATCATCATAGATCTGCAGAATTCAAGTGTATATTTTCATCATGACAAAAATATTATTTCTAAGATACACAAACAATCCATCCATTAATTTAAAAAAAATAAAAACTTTTTTGACTCTTTGAAAGTCAAAATCAGCTCCTCAGTTTCAAGTTCATTTCAAATCTTGAAATTTTAATATGATTTTTTTTATAAAAAAGTAGTGATTTTTATAAAACCAGCAACATTATTCAGCTAAAACCAGATCACACAACTCAAAAGCAAAACCCTTTTATTCAAAAAAAAAAATCAATCAACAAGAGTTTTAGCAAACCAAATTCAAATTAACCAAAAACACCTATCATAAACTGATTTTGACTTTTGAAAGTCAACAAGAGTGTTTTTTAATTTCTATAAACACAATCACATTATCAAACCAAACCCATTAAAATTAACCAAATTGTATATCAATTTCACAATCTTTTTAGCAAACCCACTAACAATTAACCAAATTCAAGAGCTTAAAAATCAAGAAACAGATAAAGCAAGCACCTTTGATACGAAAACCCGAAAAAGATGCTGAGGAAGAAGAAGATAAAGTTAAGGTTGTTCATGGTGTGTTGACTGAATTAAAATTAGAATCAAAAGATGTTGTAATTATAGTTAATGATGGAGATGGGGTATAATAATAGTATAACAATATTACACTACATTATAATAACATTATGCTGCAATTGCACTACACTAAAATTACACTATGCTGTAATTACACTACAACACTACTTGATTTGCACAGTTAGCACGTTAATTTAATCTGTATTTGATCCAAACCCTGTATTTCATTTATACATCTTTTATCAAATTAACATCAACCCACTAAAAATTAACCAAATTCAAGAACATAGTATTCCAAATTAACACTCTTTTATCAAAATAACACCAAACCCACTAACTATTAACCAAATTCAAGAACTTTATACTTCAATTTAACAATCTTTTTATCAAATAAACAGAAACTCCACTAAAACTTAGCCAAATTCAAGAGCTTTATATTTACATTTCATGGGGAAAGTTAACGTAAAGCGTGATAACTGTGTGAATCAAATAGTGTAATTATATATACAGGTGTATATATAATTACACTATTTGATTCACACGTTTAGCACGTTAATTTAATTTGTATTTAATCCAAACTCCGTATTTCATTCATACAATTTTTTATCAAATTAACATCAACCCACTAAAACTTAACCAAATTCAGGAGCTTTATATTCCATGGGGAAAGTTAACGTAAAGCGTGTGTGCGAATCAAATAGTGTAATTATATATACATGATATGTAATTATAGTGTAATTACACTACACTATAATTACATTATAATTACAGTATGTTGCCGATTCACGCGTTGATTTAATTTGTATTTAACCCAAACCCTGTATTCAATTTATACAATCTTTTATCAAGTAAACATCAACCCACTAAAACTTAACCAAATTCAATAACATTTTATTCCACTTCAACAATCTTTTATCAAATTAACACCAAACCCACTAACAATTAACCAAATCTAACATCAAGAAACAGATAAAGCACGCACCTTTGATACGAAAACCCGAAAAAGATGAGGAAGAAGAAGATGATAAGGTGCTATTCATGGTGTGTTGACTGAATTAAAATTGGAAACAAAAGATGGTGTATTTATAGTTAATGATAGATGGGGTGTAATAATAATATTAATAATATTATGATGAATGATGACTGATGATGATGATTTTGGGTTCATCACTGAAGTGTTGTTGGTTTACTTTTTATTATTATTATTATTATTATTATTTTATTTCTAGAACGAGTAATACTTGACTTGGTGATTGCTGGTTGGTTTGCGACCAGATGGATTACCACTTGTCACCAGTTGCGCCGGTACAAGAGTCAAAACTTTCTGATGGAACACTGGCATGATAAAACCCCTTAATGTGGCTCGGATTCGAACTGGCGACCTCCCGAATGAAGTCTGGGTTTTATCTTCATTGTCATAATCAGCTGGGCTAGCCCATAATGTGTTGTTGTTGTTGTACCAAGCTAGTAGCGCTCTAGCGGTACCAAGTGACTTTCTCTAAGAGAGTTTATCGGTTCGACTATCATTTGTGGCAAAATGTCATGTGCAAGCCAATGGATTTATCACAATGGGCCTTCGGAATGTGGGTTTCCTTTGAAATTGGTGACGGACCGAGTCCGAACCAGATCACCAGCACTGTCTACGACCATGAACGTGAGTGGTATTTTGCCACTGGTGTCCCCAAGTAACTTATTATTATTATTATTATTCATACTCAAGGATTTATTGAAAGAAAAAAAAAAGAAATTTAAACATTTTTGTATTTTATAGTTGGTTTTTGCATTACGGATTCTTCTACCATAAGTGGCATAAACAAATCACTTCATGATATCATACAAACACAAATTTGTCCCACGTAAAATTGGAAATATTCCCAACCAAATGCTTGTTCCAAACGCAACTTCAAATTTGAAACAAATAAATATTTTCAGTAAGACTGTGTGTTGTAGATTGCGTTTAGGCATTATCCATCAGTCATATAACAATGAATCCATGCTAGCGCCTTGCATACCTAGCCACAAAGATGAAAGCAGGAGTTATAAGGGAGGGGCGCCACCCCAATAAGACCATGCATAATATAAACTATGCATGCATGGGCATTTTACGTCATGTGACGCATATACAAAATTTTAACATTTTGCAAAAAAGCAATTGTAGAATGCCACCAAAGCGTCTCTCTCTCCTCCCCATCTCTCTACCTCTCTCTCACAAATGGCTTAAAATTCGAGCAGGCCTAGTGTTTTGTACACAAAGTTCACCTAAAATGGCACACCCAAAACGCATGCCGGGGGGGGGGGGGGGGGTCCAAAATGTCCAACTATGATGGTCTGACAAGCATTAAAGAGAGAAGTGATGGAACCACCTCATCAACCAATCATCATTTTTCTCATACTTTATTTATTTATTTATTTGTTAATTTAAGTTACTAAACCAGCAACATCATAGTTAAAGAGTGAATTAGTTGTAATTCATCGTCTATGTGTCAGTAAAATAACAAGACATTATATACTTTTTAGTTAACTCGTAACACATAACTTAATCAATAACCAAAATATCAAAATCTTATAAGTTCGACACGTGTAAGGTTCAAACTACAAAAGATCTTTATGAAATGTTGTTTGTAGAAGCCCGAAACGTGATCTTGTTTGGTGGTGTCAACTTCATGTTGGATAAAGATGGCACACCACCATTTATGGTTCCCCTAAATTATGGTACTATATTCATTTAAGGATTTACGGTCTTGTCCCATCTTTTATGTGTCTTCTAGGACCAATAATTAGTTTTGTAAAGTTATCACAAAACAACATATTTTAAACAAATCAAGCAATCTTAGGAGGCTAAGGGGCTGTTTGGTAGCCTCTTAATAGTTATTAAGAGGCTACCTTTTAATGGCTCATAACATCTTAATGGTTAAGATGTAAAGTCTGAATGGTTAAGAGGTTATCTCTCAATGGTTACCTTTTAACCATTTAGACTTGGCTGTTTGGTAGCCTCTTAACAATCATTAAGAGGTTATGAGGCTACATGTTAATGGTTACCTCTTAATGTCACCTCTTAACCATGAAAAGGTTGTGAGCCATTAAGAGGTAGTCTCTTAATGACTGTTAAGAGGCTACCAAACAGCCCCTAAGTTTGTTAATTGTTAAGTCATTCAATATTATTTGGTTGTTAATTCTTCTTAGGTGACCAATTACAATTTACAAACATACACGACATCATATAAATGAGACTAAATTGCTTGTTGCTACCAAATATTCGCATCTTTAATTACTTTCATACTGGTAAGAGCGCGATAAAGAAGATTCTTTAGGTGAGCGATGCTTTTGGTGACTATGTTGTTCCCGGTCTCCATAAACCGATCTTTGAGTTGTCAACTCCAACAACGAAAAAGGGTATTGAAAGGGATGGCTTTAAAAAAAATCAACTCGAGAATTGAGATCCTCCACATTGTTAATGTAGATAGGGGTGTAAACGAGCCGAGCTGCTCGCGCGCTACTCAAGATCAGCTCGTTAAAAAGCTCGATCGAGCCTGAGCCCGAGCTCGAGCTTGAGCCGGCTCACAAGCCTAAACGAGTCTGCCATTTATATAATTTTTAAAATATATATTTAATAATTATTAATTAATATATATAATGCAATGAAAAAACAAATAAAAATAACTAAAAATAATATATACTATTTTGTACATAAAATTATGATAGAAAAAATATATAACAATAAATATAATTATATAAAAAATAATTGATAAATAGTAAACGAGCCGAGCCCGAGCTTCAAAATCTATTCTCGAGTCGAGCTCGAGCTCTGTATAAGTTAAACGAGCCGAGCTCGAGCTCGGGCTCGGCTCGTTTGCACCCCTAATGTAGATGCACGAATCCCTCTAGTTGACGTCATAAATCCGTAATTAATATTCTTAAACACGCCTTAATGCAACCTATGCTCACTTTGCTCGGCCTTGCCACTCTTAAACCAAAAGAAACAACCTTAGAAAGTGCACACTTTCCTCTCTGTTCTTCTCTTAAATAATACATTTTTAAACGTTTTTGTCAAAAGAAAAACTTGTGATAAAAAAAAACTAAAGTATTAGATATATACTCATTGTGATGACATTGATAATGAAATTCTATAATCACCCAATGTGGATTTATTTTTTATTTTTAAAGGGTCAGATAAAAGTTTATATATGTTTAAAAAAAACAACTTGAATAGATTAAAAGTTGCACAAAATGTGTTATTAATACACAAAATCACCAGACATATTATTGAAAAAACTAGATTATTAACAAAAGATTGTAATTTTTATAATCATCATTATTCATTAACACATCATTATTTATAAAATTATTTAGAGCAAAAAGCTCTCAAACCCATTTTGACATCTTGTTTTACACATTATTTATAACTTTATTTTATTTTACATGTTGGACAGTTTAGAGATAAAAGATAACCTTGCACATTATTTATAACTTTATTTTATTTTACATATTAGACAGTTTAGAGATAAAAGATAATCCGAATCAGGCTGCTAATATACAAAGGGTCATATAAGAGGCACCAACACCAAGTGTAGCTTTATTAAGCTCAAGTTAGCTACATACACATAACACTAATATATTTGAAAAATAATCAACTAGATTTGTATTTCAATTTATTTTTTCACTAAAGTAAAATCTCATTATTTGAGCAAGATAGTGATTGTATCGAAACAGAAGGCAGGCAACAAGTTGCTCCGCTAGGCCCGCTACCCCTTTTTGAATTGCAAAAACCCAAGCTTTTAATAACCACATTCGCTGATCTTGGAGTCATAACATTACCATGCATGACCTGTTGAACTCGGATAAGTAACTCCATAGCTTTAACGTGAGGAAACCAAAAGATGAACAAATTAGTGAACAATCTTAAATCTTTTAACACTAAAAGATGAAGATTCATGATCCATCAATTCTTTCATAACACAATCACTAAACTTTCTTTTAAACCTTTGCCAACCGCTTTGTCGAGCCGGTAAACACATCTCATGGTTATTATTATTATCACCCAAGAACGCCAAAGCGGGGGGTACAACCCCGCCCTTAACCGCCTTGTCGAAAATCTCAAAATCCAAATCATAATCAACGACTCTTTTTTCGCCTAAATCCGCTTCTTTTTCACTCAAAACCGCCCCCCAAAACTCAACCGGTTCTTCTCCTTCTAAAACCCTCAAAACCGGCCCGCTCGCCTTTTCATATTTAATAACTTGTGAAGCTGCTAAAACCGCACTCTCAGACATTAACATAACACAATATCTTCCGATCCACACGAAAATGTTATCGTGCGCGTGAACAATAAACGCTCCACGGGAATCAAGCGCGTTTGAATCGGGTCGGGCCAGTAATTTAGGCACGAGATGAAGTGGGTCATATGAAGAATGTGGGGCGATTCTAAACATTCTTAAAGCGGAACCCGGGCTAACGGGCCCCGCGTGGACCCGTTTTTGGCAACTCAAAAGTTGACGGGCAAAGCCCATGTTCGGGTCGATCACCCCTCGAGCGGTTTTCACTAGTTGAAACGCTTCTTCGAAGCTAAGTCGTTTAATCCACATTAAATAAGCGATAACTAAAGACGTCGATCTTGACACCCCGTTACGACAATGAACAAAAATATGACCTTTTTGTTCCCGAACATCCTCAAAGTAATCAAAAACATCGTATAAGATACTCGTGATGTCTTCCGTAGGGGTGTCCCGAAGCCAAAGGGTTTTATACACAAAATCTGTTTTAAAATACTCGGGACATACAAACCCGACACAGTTTAAAACATGCGTAATCCCATTCACACGAAGAACGTCTCGGTTCTTCGCTACCGAATCACTTCCTATGAATACATGGTCCATAATTCTTGAACACTCTTTATCAAACTCGAACCCGAGTTTAACATTAACATTACCACGAGGGGTAGTTACGACGTTTCGCCAAACCGCAATATCATCAGTCCCGGGCTCGGGCCATCCCATTGCTTTCGGTCTCGAAACCGAAAGTGGAGCCAAACAAGTTCTTGATTTTGAGTTTGAGCCTTTAGAGGTTAAATTTACGCCCGCGCATGAAACCGACCTGAAAAATGTCTTCTGGGTCCCGGCAGGCGGCAATGGTGGTGGTGACACGGTGGTATTGAGCTTATTATTATCTTTTTCCCCTAACATCCCAAATTTTCAGTTGGGCATATGGTCGAACACCTTGTGTGCATAAATGCTTCTTGAAAAAATAATATTTTTAACCAAAAAGTCTACAAATTGGATACATTGGATGAGTAATAAACAACAATAAATTGAATAATTGACAAAAGGGTGGCAAGAATTGAAGGGAAACTTACTTGGGCATATGGTCGAACACCTTGTGTGCATCAAATATTCTTGAGTTATTTACTAATAAGCAAGAACATTGGTGTAGATTGTTAATGTGGGTTTATAATATTATTGATGATAGTTTGAATTCCAAGTTTGGGTTTATGGAAATTTGAATAAAGTTTTAATCTTTTTGAAGATTGAATGAAGGAGATTGGAGGGGGGTAGCCATCTTTGACTGAGAATTGCAGTCAAAGTCTAATGTTTATATCACTTTCTACTCATTCTATATGACCATAATAATATTTTATGTTTTCATATATATATATATATATATATTTTTTATAAAAATTATACAAACTTTTAAGTTTTTTTTGTTGGGTTGTATATTGAATAAGATAAAAGTACGAGAGATTATGATGGTTTGCGTATGTGAAGAGGAGAGAGCCGATGACGCATGTAAAAGAAATAAGCTAAGGGTGTGCAATTGTTAGGCCTGGGTCAGCTTTAAGTTAAAACCAAATCAAAAATTCAGCTTTTTAAATTTTTGAAAACCGTTAGATTTCTGTTTTTTAGGTTTGGGTTGAGTTTGGTTTTAGTTTGTTTCGATTTATTCGGTCTTGTCATTTGAGCTTAAATCTTTGGGCAAAAAATACGTTTTGCCCAAAATAATGAACTTGGACGTAATTTTTTTTGTTAATTAATAACCAACTACCAACTGATTATTATACATATTGACTAAACTATTTGAGTTACATAATTATTAAATCCTTATATATTACATAAAATATAAGGTAGAAAATGAAATCTGCATATCTGGTTCACTTATGTTTTTTCCAGTTTTTATTTCTTGCAACACCAAAACCAAACCGTTAGTTTTTGTTTCGATTATGCTTAGCCTTTTTTTTTTCGGGTTTGGGCTGTCGGGTTCATGCACACACAACACACCAACAAACAATGTTGTCTAACTCGCTAGGTGCTAGTTAGGCGTTCGGAGTAAGGACTAGTGATTAATTGGGATTAACAGGAATTATCAGATTCGAATTTATATGTAAGTTTTCAAATATACATATACATTCTAATCTATGTATAAAATTTTAATTTTGACCGATCTTGAACAACGGAGATTAATCAGCAACAATTCCAACGACTAGTGACTAGTGATGCACAAACCGGTTGTTTTCAAAACCAGTTATGATCAATGTAGTAAACTACCCGTTCAGCCCAATAACCGGTTAGTGTTAGTTTTTCAATTTTAAATGACGAAACCTCTACCCGGTATAACCGGTTTCGGGTATAATTGGTAAATAGTCCCAAGAAAACCAATTTTTTTTTAAAAAAACATAAAAAAAAACTAATAACCGGTTTTAGAAATCAATACTATAAACCGGTTTCTAATCGTTGGTTTAAATCAGGTACTAACCGATTTTCTTTGGACCGGGTACTAACCAACCGATTAATGTTTCGGGTATAAACCGGTACAAACAATGGAAAAAGCCCAACTTTATAAAATCTTTTAAAGCCCACTTATCTTCTTAACCCAAACTACTTAGAAAACCAGAGGTGCACAAAAATTCCGAACCTTAAACCAAATCCAAAAAAAACTCCGAACCAGGCTTTTACTACTCAAGCTCGTACCCGACCTGTAGAGTAAGGATAGTATGCATTTAAGTACCAAAATCCGTACCCAGAACCATACCCGATTTATACCCGGTAATACCCCAAAACCAAAACCGGTTTTCATAAATTACCCGAAAAATACCCAAAAAAAAATGTAGCCCCTTAAAAAACCCACTATACACGAAAAATATTTGAAAAAAAAACCCGAATATAAAGTTTTTTCAATACCGAAAATATGGTATTCAAATACACGGCTTTATATCCGACCCTAACCCCGTCCTATGTCTTTTACTTTTTTTTACAGACAATGCCCGAATCCGAACTTTATAAAATCTCTGAAAGCCCATTTATCTTCTTAACCCATACTCCGTTGGACTCAGGCCCAAGAGTCCACCATTGTCTCTTCTTCTTCTTCCCCTTATTCGCCGTCTGCTCTGCAACCCACCCACTTCACTTCTCTTCTTCCTCTCCATTCGGGTCTTCAGGATCCGAACCCATCTCCCAAACCCACATTCCAATTGACCCAATTGACCCATTTCACCACTTAACCATTAAACCCACAATTCATCCAATAAGTTCAACCCATTGATTCCCATAGCTCAAACTATGTACATCTTGAGACACCCACTTGGACATGTTTAAACATCTCGGTAGACAACGCTTAATCTACCGTTCACTTATCTCCAACCACGTTAAATCCGGCTTAATCAACCACGCACTCCAAGTGTTCGAAGAAATGTCTCACTCAAATTGTCGGGTTTTCGCCATCGATTACAACCGCATTATCGGCGTCTTACTCTGCCACTCACGTTTTGAGCTTGTGGAGCTTTACTATGACTCCATGATCCCCAAAGGGTACTCGTTGAATTCGTTTACTTATTCGAGATTCATTTGTGGCTTGTGTAAAGTTAAGGACTTTAACTTGATTAATAAGCTTTTACGCGATATGGATAGACTAGGCACCGTCCCGGATATGTGGGCTTACAATATGTACTTGAATGTGTTATGTTCCAAATATTTAATCGACATTGCTTTAGAAGTTTTGAATAATATGTCGGAAAAGGGTAGAAGCCCGGACGTGGTGAGTTACACTACAGTTATTAGCGGGTTAATGAGGGCGAAACGGGTTGATCATGCGGTGAAAATGTGGGAAACGATGATCGAAAACGGGATACGACCGGATGCTAATGCGTGTAGAGCGCTTGTGTTAGGTTTATGCGGCGTTGAGAAGATTGATTTAGCTTATGAGTTAACGGTTGGTGTGATGAAGGTTGATTTTAGTACTTCGGTGTATAATGTGCTTATTAACGGGTTTTGTAAAGCGGGTCGGGTTGATAAAGCGCAGGCGATTGTGAGTTTTATGAGGAAGAATGGGTGCCCGCCGGATTTGGTTACTTATAATATTATGTTGAATTATTGTTGTGATAAGTTGATGTTGGATGAGGCTGAAAGGTTAATGAAGGTAATGGAACGGAACGGGATGGAACTCGATAGTTATAGTTATAACCAAGTTATTAAAGGGTTTTGTAAAGCGAATCTTGTCGAGAAAGGGTATATGTTAATGGTGAGAAAGATGGAAGTTAAAGGCGTGGTTGATGTTGTATCGTATAACACTATCATTAGAGCATTGTGTAAGGGTTCGCGCGTTAAACGGGGTTACGAGTTGTTTGAAGAGATGGGTATAAAAGGTGTCCGGCCCGATATCATTACGTTCACCATTTTAGTAAAAGCTTTGCTTCGAGACGGGAATTCAAGTTTAGCGAAAATGCTTCTTGACAAGATGACGGAAATGGGTTTGGTACCCGATCGTGTGTTGCATACAACGACTGTTGATCATATGTGTAAAACCGGGAGGGTATCGATGGCGTACACGATCTTTTGTGATATGATTGAGCATAAGATAACACCGGATGTTGTTTTGTATAATGCGATAATTAGTGGCTTTTGTAAGGCTTCTAGGGTTAGTGAAGCGATGAGTCTTTTTGAGCGGATGCAAGTTGAAGGTTTGTATCCGGATGAAGTGACGTATAAGTTGATAGTTGGGGGGCTTTTGCGTGAAAATAAGCTCTCGGCAGCGTGTATGGTGTGGGACCAGATGATGGATAGAGGTTTTACACTCGATAGAGATGTTTCGGAGACTCTTATTAATGCTATTAATTCAACCGACTCATCTGGCACAAGCAATGGAAAAGGTATGTATGTAATATGTTAGTTACTTAGTTAATAATTATGCATCCATATATTCTAGTTTATATTGAAGTTTGACCATTAATAAATCATTTTCAGGTTGATAGATGTGATTTGTAACTTTGATTACATGCCATCTTGAATAGTCAAAATTCAGCCTTGTTGAGCTTATGCTGCAGAAAAAGGTAAGCTGGTTCTAATCTTATGTTACTTTTTGCAAGTTTAATGTGTGTGTGTGTTTTCAAGGTAGAAAAATAATAATATGACAATAGACATTCGCTAGCCCATGATCATAAAGCAATCAAAGACATAGAGTGTTAAACATAGTTATTAAAAGCCCTCGCTTCTTGCGCCTAGGCTCATTTTCCAAGCGAGACTCAATAAATGCACTTCTAGTTTCTAGGCGAGCGCTTCAGCATTGTCTATGCCAAGAACATGAGAACATAAAAGCCGAGCAAAAGAAGCGCAAGGGGTGCTATTGAAACTTAGATCTAGGAGAAGTCAAAGGCATTATATTGATACATTTTGTAATTCGAGTTTTGGAATCACATTTGAATCTTGACTATTTTAGGTACTATTTAGATAATATTAAATGTTATATAATAGCTTTTGTTTATTTTATTTGAAGAATAGTATTATTTTTCAAATACATAATATATTTTAAATGTTTTATTTAAGAGCGCCTATTTTTTCTCAGACCCTCGCTTATTTTGCACCTTGCGCCTAGGCCCTAAGCGAGGCCTATACGCCTTGAGTGCGCCTAACACATTTGATAACTATGGTGTTAAAACATGTTTAGGCGAGCGTATGCCAGCAAACTTTGATACATTATAAGCATCGGCGTGTGTGTGTGTGCGTGTTTCAAATTTTATAAAACTTTTTACTTTTATACAAATGCCTATGATATGTACAGAAAAAAATCATTCAACTAATTTATTCATATATATTTTCGTTGTAAATGTTTACCTACACATATGCAAATTATCTGTAGAAAATAAACCTACACGTGGTTTACACATTCCTACACATAATTTACAAATGTGTACGTTCTACAAATAAACGAACTCTATATATTTTTTTAGAATGTTAGACGAGACGAATGACCATTTCATTTCAACCATTTTCCCGTATATCAAAATTTTTCAAAATTAGAAAATAAACGATTTGTTTTTTGTTTTCACAAGAAAATGCCTTTTGCATACCATGCTTGTAAACATGCATGTATAAAAAGTAAAAACACACATGATTCTTTCCTGTTATGTTTTGAAAACGATTTTAGTTTGTAGCAGGTTCTGTTGGTGGTATTTCTAATAACGATGAAGAGGAAAGTATATTTCCGGCTTGAGGAAATGGTGATGGTTGCAGCCTGCCACTCAACACACACCAGTTGGAACCAAAACATGACCATCAACGGTCACTTTGTAGGTGCTCTCGTCGCTGCTTCATATGAAGTGCATCTTTCAATATCAAAACATGATCATTTGGATTTTGATGCAAATCAAATGTATGCAAGAAACTTAGTTACTGCTATATTTGGACTTAGACATCACCCGAGAGAGACAGCAAAAACATTACCGAGTGAATACATTTTTGAAGTTTAATTAGCAGAATCAAACACTTTTACTAGCCTCCTGTATAGAATGAAATACTTGCAAATTTTTTGTAACTTAGGATATACAAGAAAGAGCATGTTTGTATATTTTGATGTATTTTTGGTGCCAAAACCTGTGTAATCGGACTTGGATCCTGGGGTGCCAATGCGAGAAATGTTATTCTTCCGATTTAAAGTAGATATCATTGTTAATGTTGGTTTGCTAGTTGCCTTTAGACGATCAAGTCGACATATATGTATAGATGCATATGCACATGAGTTGTGACTATAAACATGTACTATATACTTCATGTGTATGATAAGAGGATGAGAGTAAGTATGAAGAGGGTGACTTGAGTGAGTGAGAATCCATGAGAGTTTACTAAGCGAATAAGACCCCTTTTTGACGGAATAAGTAGTTTAGCCGAACCCAAGGACCTGTTATCAAGGTGTGTGGAATTATCATTTTTCGTAAGATTGAGGGTTTGAGTTCCATGTTATGTCTAACAGTGTAGATTTAGAAGTAGAATTTGAGGCTGTGTTATCTTAAAAATACGTTTATCTAATTTAGTCGACTTATTGATTTTATAATGCTATATGTTTGTTTCAATTTCAAAAGCACCTAAATAGATTCGGATTTGGTGATGATGCTGGTATAATAAGACTAAATCGGCGTTTTTATCACCCTTATCAAGAATATGCCCGCAAGCCACTGCGTATTAGCATAAACAATCTTGGGACGAGTCAACAATAAGTTAATGCATTGCAAAAGATCCAATAAGTAACAATGTTATGACAAATAAAGACAATCATCAATGAAAGCATCCTAAATACCAAGAAAATAGTTCAAAATGCTAAAGCCCGCGGGTGCAATCGACAAATTTCACCAGCCACATATTGATATACAAGTATATAACAAGGCAACTGATAAATAACAACATAAATCATTAGAAAATTTAATTGCAAGTCATTTACAACGAGCGTGCAACTCACTGTATGTCAACGCCTTTTGTAGTTTTGTGTAAGTAAAAAAAACATCAATAATTACACACTTTGATGGAAACCTAAAGTTTCAAATGTTCAAACTCAACAGGTTGATCACAAACTCTATAAAAAAAGTAAAAATTTATAACTTATAGTGTATGGATTCAAAAGAAAACTGACCATAAACATGAATGTTATCATAGAAGAGGTTCAGAAAGCTCCATTTCATTAGAAGTGTGTTGGTGCGTGTCCAGCTGGCGAGGTCCTATCGGGTCCAAACCGAGCCACTGCCAAGGCCAGCATATGTATCTAGGCCTTTTTCCGTTTATTAAGCCTTTTCGTCCATCCAGTTCTTCAAGTTGACTAGTCAACTCTTCTACTCTTTCCCTCAAACGAGCAGCCCTCGTGTCTGCTAATTTTAATGATGATTCAGCCGCGTCTCTTGCTGATATGGCAGCAGCTGCTGTTTCTTCTTTGAATTTGAGCTTTTTTTCTGATTTTGTTATGGATTGTTTTGCTTCTTCCAGTTCTTGGCGTATGGTATTTAGCTGTATAGAATAATCAACGGATGAAATCATGAACGTACACATAACAGGAAACTAACTGTAACCATACTTTTGAAACATAATCTTTTTCAACTGCTTTGCCTGCTGCGGCTTCTTCCTGTGCTGCCACTTTCCATCTCGTTATTTCCTCTTCGGCTGCAGCGATATCCATCATAAGCCCTTCAACCTACACCACACAAAAGACAATATATAACCACATATACATACATACATAACCACACACACACACACACACACACATATATATAGGATGAGGTTCATTTCAGAACTCCAAAATAATTTGAGAACTTTAAGAACTCTTAACAACTAACCATTTTTTTTTATATATATTAATATTAATTAGGGGTAGTTTTGTCACTTATTACATGTAAATATGTAATTTTTTTATTACAATTATGGAAATTAGTTTTTACACGTAATTTATTTTACGCATATGTGAAGTGTGAACTTGTGATTACATATATGTAATCACAAATTTATATATAATAAATGATAAAATTAATTTCAAATAATATTAATTATATAAAATAATTGGTTGTTTGGAGTTCTTAAATTCTGTTGAGTTCTGAAATACACACACACACACACACACATTCACAAGATTTTGTAACTCACATTTTCATTTGCAACTCTCTCTTTTTCTTCGAGTTCCTCTAGCTTTTGTTTACTTTGCAGAAGCTCTTTAGCTTGAGCTTCAACACGTTCGTTCAGTAAACTTGACTCTGCCCTTGATTACAAGTAGCATCCAAACTCAACCACAGTTAGCAAATATCTGAATGTTATAAAAGGTTATAATTAGATAAATACCTTAATTCATCAACAGTATGTTGCAGTTCAATTATCTCAGTCTGAGACTGTTTTATAATGTTCTCGAGAGCACCAGCCTGCATATTATTTGATAACCATAGAAACCAAAATAACTTATTTTGGAAATGTAAAAGTTGTGTATGAGAAACAAATGCATAAAACACGCACCAAAGTAGATATTTCATCATCATCTAACTCAAAGTTACCATCTTTATTACTTGAAACTGACTTTTCATTCCCGGTATGATTACCAAACCTATAATTAATCCCAGAATCCCTTAATCCTTTTTCTGCTACTTTAAACAGCTCATTCGTCTTTGAAGACGGATCAGCCGACATTCTTCTTGACAAAGCACTCCTTAATAAAGAACCAATATGCTCTTTCTCTCTTATTAACCGAGTAACTGTTTCATTTAAAGTTTTAACTTCCTGACTTCTTTCAGCAACCAAATCCTTCGTTTTGTCCAAAGCCATTGAAGTTAACTCATTTACGCTCTCCAATCCTGCTAAAGAAGCTCGTATGTTCTCTTCCAAATCCGTTTCTTGTGGAAGAAACAATGAATCCGATAAATCTGATTTCTTGTTGCCATCAATCACCTTAATAACCTCACAAATCTGGTCATGTATCTTTGAAACATGACTCAGTTGATCAACCAGTAGTGGCCTTTGTGCATCCATTCGTGACTCCAAAATCCTTAATTTGTTACCATAATCACTCACTAAATCCTGCTTCTGATTCAACTCTGTTTCCAATTCTGTCATCGTCTCACCTTTCTCATTATTTAATTTCTCTAACCGTTCAACAACCGAAGTTTGCTTTGCCACCTCATCTCTAAGGCCACTTATTGTAGCTTCAAGCTCTGATACCTTATTAGACACAACGTAATAAGACAAATGATAGATGTGGCATTACGCTAATATGGGTTGAAATATAATCCTATCTCTTGTACAATACAACCCCTAATTACAATAATCAATATACAAAATTAGGCCTGTAAACGAACCGAATGTTCATGAACTAGAACTGTTCGGTGAACGTTCACATACGTTTTCTTCATTCATTGATGTATGAATGTGAACGTTCGCATATTTTCGTTTATTATATTTGTACGTTTAGGTTATAATAAATAGATAAGTAGTTATATTTACTAATCATGATGGATATTTTGATTGAATCATAAAAACATAAACCACCAGCTTTATGTGTTTTTGGATAAATTGCGATGCATCGAACTTGTTAGTTTATGTTTGGTCAATCATAATCATGCTCGTTTGTGTTCGATTATGCTTGTTTAGTTATGTTTGTTTACATTCGCAAACTGTTCGTTTAGGTTATACACAACCGAACACAAACACGCCCATTTTCTTAACGAACAAACATGAACAAAAAAATTCGTTCAATTATATGATCATGTCCGATGTCCGTGTCCGGTCCAAGTTAAATAAACGTACACAGACATGCCTACGTTCGTGTTCGTTTACAGTCCTACACAAATTACGATTACACTTTCGTTTAGGTTATAACTACTACTAATGTATTTATTAAAACTTAAATAAACGAACACAAATTTATGTTCGTTTATGTCTTTTCATTTATGTTCGTTCACATTCGTGAACTGTTTGTCTAGGTTTTAATCGAACGAACACAAACATGAACAAAAAAACTTGTTCAACTACATGTTAAATGAACGAACACGAACATGCCCCCGTTCGTGCTCGTTCGGCTCATTTACAAGCATATTACCGTACCTCAATCGCAATCTCGTAATTCCTCTGCTCCATTTGCTCCCTAACGCCATCCCGAGCCTTCGTTACCAACTCAACTTGCTTCACCAACTCCTCAACAATCTCATTAGTCCTCTTAATCACTCCGTAAGCCACAGCAGGCAATCCAGTATACTTCTCTGACCTTGGCAACCCTCCACCACTAAAGTTCCTAAACCGGTTCACCTTCCCGAATATTTTATCGATCCCGGTCACTAACATCTGCGCCGCGACCCCTATCTCCGACCTCGTTCCCTCCCTAGCCTTCACACACTCCTCTAATTCCTTCACTGCTTCCTCTTTCTCCTTCACTGTTGCCGCCAACTCCTTCGATACCTCGTCTCGTTGGCGCGAACACTCGTCTCGCTTCCTGATCGCTTCGTGCGCGAGCGCCTTCAGCCGGTTGAATGAAACCTGTAGCTCGGATTCGGATCTCTCGAGCTCCTCACGTGCGTGACGTTCACGCGCCAGCTCGGCAGCTAGTCCGCGAAACCGCTCGATCATCGGATCGCGCGACGTGTCGTCAGTAACCGACGACACGTCATCAGTTCCCGCCAATTCCTTCAACAACTTCTCGAGTTCCTCACGCGCGTGACGTTCACGCGCCAGCTCGGAAGCGAGCGCGCGAAATCTATCGATCGGTACATGTGACACGTCAGCTGTTCCGATAACAACCGGAACTGGAGGATTGTTGTATTCTTCTTCTTCTACGTCACTCAATACGGCGTCGTTATGGTCTCCGTCAGCCATAGGAGGCAAAAAATGAGGTCAAAAGTTAACAATTAGGTTAAATTAACGCAAATTGATCGATTAATTGCAGATGTTTTCAAATAATTGAAGTGTGATCGAATGTATTGTGCAGATTTGTGAGGATCCGATTGAATAAATGGAGATTAAGTGTGATGATTTGTTAATGGTTAGGGTTTAACTGTTAATAATAATAATAATAATAATATTGGGGATAACGAAGTGGAAGAAAGATGACGGAATGAAGAAGAAGACGAAGAAGAAGAATTTGGAGTTTACCAAACAAAAAGCATCTTCTAAAATGGAGCAGAGTTGCACCCAGTCATACGCTATATAATTAAATAACACCTAATATTTTGTTTGAAGCTAGCAAACAAGACCGTCCTGTTAAGCCGGAAAGTCTTCTCAAATAAAAAAAATTGATTTGGTTTCCGAGCTAAATATCGTAGTTCTCGAACGAACAACTAAACGGATTCTTCGTGGAAATACGATTTGAAATCGAAAATTTTTAAGAAGCTTTTATTCCAAGAAATTAATTCAAAATTAAAGTAAAAGAAGTGGCAAATATGAACGTAAAATTTGTGAAAAATATCGATTAATCCGTCGGTATTAATTAAGTTTGTTATGATAACAGTATTCACGAGTTGATGGAGCTGCCAATTTCTAACAGTGACCTGCTAATACGACATCTGTTAATACTAACCAAGGTCGTCTTCAATAAGCGTAAAAAAAATTTTGGGTCCGTCTTCGAGAATAGTAAAAAGATTTTGGGTTTTAAATTAGTTGAGTAATTGGGTTTAAATATTAAAAATACATAGTTTTTTTTTTCAAAAAATATATATAATTTAAAAAAGAAAGTTAAATTCAGGTTTAGTGAGATGTCGGGCCGGGGTTGATCGACCACCCGAAGCTGCCTCATAAATGGCCTTGATAACAACCAACATCTTCTAAGATGAAGCAGAGTTGCACCCAATCATACGCTAAAATTAAATGTGAGCTAATTTTGTGTGTATATCGTAATTAAATTAAATTGTATCTATCTGTAACTTTTCAAACGGTTAGAATAACTGGCAGGTGAACTGTCAACAAGTTCCGCAACTTCAATTTGAACAGCAAAACCGATGCTAAAAGTGAAATTTTGGGTCTTAGAGGCCGAGAAAATTACTGCACAACTCGTTGATTCCTATTTGGAAACTCAATAGTCTTCAAGGCTAGGAAAACTTCAAATGTATTAAAAGCAAAAGAATAAACATATGCTGATTTTCTAAACACATTTTCTTGTGTTTAAAGACTTTTGCTTGTTTTTGCCTTAAAAGCAAATTGGAAAACAGGTCAGGAAATAAAAATGAAAAATTGGTTTTAATAGGAATCATATTTAATTTATATAGTACAAAATTAGAAACTTAGTTGGCATGGAGTTCAAAACTACTATTTTTATATATACTATAATGATCAATGAAATACATATTAATTACTTTAAATCAATTAAAAATAAAAATTGAACACTATTAATTTTATTGTTATGAAACCATGTTCTTTATCTATGTTTGAAACTGAGAGTAAAATTTTATAGAGCTAATCCAAGCAATTTTTCAGACCGCCTTTTATAGTATTTGGAGAGCAAAGAATAATGCGATAGTTAACGGAATCAACACGAGCCCAAATGCAATCATGGAGGAAATGAATATTTCAACATTTATTTGTGTTAGAGTAAATTGGATCAAATATTTTTTCAATAACTAGTTATTGCCAGTATGCCTTTGTGAATATAATACCGTCATTCAAAAAAAAATCAACCCAACCAATTCTAGTTGAAAGTCGGTTTGATTGTTTTGTTCCTAACCCGTTTGACCCGCCCACTTTACAAGACTTAGTTGTGGTGATAGAAAGAGGATGGTAATTACTAAGAAAACAAAACAATAAATACCATCATCACAAACAATACATTTAGAGCATTAATCAGAGTCTATTGAGTTATTAGTCAGAGTCTAGTTTAGGTGTCGCTAGTGTTCCTTGGGTTCGATATCCGGACTTCGTTAGGCTTTACTACAGTTGATAGGTACACTTGCCTGTCTAGTGGTCTAGCATCAGAAGAGTTTAGTTTTATAAATTTAAAACTAGAGTGTCTAGGTTAGGTTAGGTTTTTATAGACCGCTTTCAGCACATCAGAAGTTATCCAGGATAAAAGTCGCCACCATAGTCATGAAACACGTGATACGAATGCTTCATTTTCAATTTTGCTTGCGAAGCATCAAATTATTCACATTGATACGTTCGTAAATGCTTATAACTTTCTCACACTTTGGTAATATATGCATTATATGATTTTAACCGAATTATGTTCATTTGAATTCCATTGTTTTTCTTTTGAATGATTTTTTTTCCTCAAAAACTTGGACTTAAAGTTTTTAAACTTTGTGCATGTCAACTTTTTGTACGAGTTTGTAGTTATGGTTTTATCAACCAAATTTTTTTGGTAATTGACTAATGTTAACGCATATAGCATGGCCACAAAGGCACAAAGTAAGATTATTACAATATAACTTATTAAATAAACAAATTAAGACGTTACATGTATTGAAATCAGTGCTGCAAAAATCCTGACTAGGCATCGATTATCCTCGATTATTCGCTAGTCCCCACTTCACTAATTAATTTTGGGCTAGTCGGCTAATTAATCGGTTGACGGTCAAATCCGGCTATAAATCGGCGGTTTCTGGCAAGATTCCGACCAATATCAGTGGTTTCCGACGAGATTTCAGCAAAAACCTGCGATTTCCAGTGAAATTGCAGCCAATTTTCGGCCAAAATATGTTTGTGTATGTATAAAACTGAAAATTACATATAGAAATGTGTGTGTATGTGTAAACATAAAATTGAAAAATATGAATTAAAGTCCGATCCGATTTATCCCGATTAGTCACTAGTCCTCACCTCACCGCCTGACTACCGACTAACGATTTTTACGACACTGATCGAAATAGTGTTTGGGTGATTTTCAACTCATCAAGACAAACATTAACTTAGACTATTAAAATAAAAAATAATAAAAATAAACTCAAATTATATGTATATATTAGATAAGAAAATTACATTAAGCTAACAATACTTCCATGATGTGTATGAAATGATAATATGCGGATTTTTTTAATTGTATAATTGGCTAATTGCACTTTAAATGAGCATGGCCTCCATTCTGATGCATGCATATTGGAAGTTGGCCCAATATTATTAAGCCTTGTAGGGCTTGGTATGATCTGCTAGAAGCCTTGAATGCACATAAATGAGTAATGACATACACATACTAAAGATGAAAAAAAATAAAAATAAAAATACTTTGTAATCCAAATCTGGTATTAAGTCCAGTCGGATCTGATCTAGTAGTGAACCGGATTCAATGAAACTTGTCTGGTTGGGGTCCGATCCACCGGTTTATACCAGCTCTTGAATATTGGCTAAATCCGGTATAGGAGAAACCAGTTTGGATTATTTTTGAAATATAGTTGTTATATGCTAAAACCGGCAATTCTTGGAATAAAAAAAATAAAACAATGGTTTATGTATGGGGAGCTTGTTAAATACTTAACCATTGTCTTAATGTGCTCAAAATTAAACGACCTTGAAGTGAGAAACAAAATATTTTATGAACTAATAACACCGATGAAAGCGAAATTTACAAAACATTTTATACAATGTGAAATGTCGCTTGATACTTTTGTTGTCATTGTATTGAACCCTGCCATAAATGTTGGAGGAGTTGAAATTTCGCTTCTAAACACGTATTACAATTTGGGTTTACTCGACGAAGACATGAATTTTACAGCAAATGAAATATCTAAATTTAACAAAACAATTTGGTTGTATAGTCCTTTACGAAATAAGGCTACTAAACGAGTCGAACTATCACCCCAAGTAGTAAGCTCAGAAGGTATGTTGTAACAGATTTTAATAACCTCAAGAGTTTAAAATTTGGATATATTGGCTTTGTAAAAAGGCAAAGAAACCGATTTCCGAATGTAACCGCTATGGCTCATGATCCACTACCGTCTAAGCTTCTATGGTAGTTTTAAATTTGGTTTTAAAATAGACCGGTTTGTGCACATCTAATCCTTGCTATGATCTAACCTTTAGCTCGATAATCTAGTATTTACCCTTTTCCATGCTAAAGATGTCTTCCTACATGAGAATTAAACCGGTGATGAAACCGAGACGAATATTAGTAATTTCAGTCTCGTATCATATTCTAAATTCATATTCCATACCTATTGATCATTAAGTATTGGGTATACAGTATACACGCCGATATCATGCATGTCCGTTAGTTTGTTACTATCCATTATAATTTCCTATATAAGTTTATCACCGGATGAAATTAGAAATATAAAAAAATAGAGAATTAGTAAATTATTCTAATATCCAAAGAATAACAAAATTTTTTTAAATATTTACGTTTTGAGCAACCGGAACAAGTATCACTATTAGTCTATAAGTCCATAACTCGTCACATATCCGAAAAAATCTTTTAAAACTAATATCATGCTCAGTTACATAGTAGAATAGTTCGGTTTTAAGTTTGTAAGCGAATCCGGGTTACTTTGCTCCCCTAAATCAAATTAAGTTTTGCAGGATTTGTAGATCCATGATCCATTATGCCACAATCATGTAACAAGTAACAACTAACAACACAAATAGATCACAACCATACATTATCCATTCATGTCTACAAACTTTATTACACAAACATGTCTCTCTCTATACACATACCAAAATACACTTTGAAACCTATATCCTAATAAAGGACTTGCTCACATGTTCTGGAAGTAGCCATTACTGTGTGGCTGAGATGATGGATGATGGACCTTCAACCTGATAAAACATCATTCACAAGTTTACTTGAAACATGTGAAAGTAACATATACCTAATACTTTCATATTATTCGTTGGGGCCACAGGATATACTCTAGAAACCACTAAAATTAAACCAACAAAAATATGTGACAAGGGTTTATTGAATTTAATATTATGTAAACTTACCATGAATTTTGCACCCCATATCTCTTCCTCAGTTGCGGGAACGGCGGTGATTTTGTTCTTGGGATTTTCATAGCATCTCAGCTCTCCAATCGCGGTCGAGTAGAAGCACCCTGCGTCGGTTCAAATCACGTTATATAAAACGGGCCAAATGAGTCGAAATGTTTTATAAAATGGGTCAAATGGGTCAAACGATTTAGAAAAAGGGTCAAATGAGTCAAACTCGTACATCTCAATCAGGTTTTTCAAGTGTTCCGCTAAAGTCACACAACTTTCATTATGTGTTTCAGTGTTGTTTATTTTAATATTAATGTCTAAACTTTATAAAATTAAGTGACATAAATGAAACGTATATGAATCGTAGTTATTATTTAGTCTGAGTTTTTTCAAATTAACTTCAAGTAGTGAGTGATCTGAACAAAAAAAAACTCACTAATTAAATACTAAACAAGTTACATAATTGTTCAATTTAAGTCGAATTAGAAATAAATAATCCCTAAATAGTAAACAAGATTCATATATGTTTGTTTCATTAGCCTAAATTTGAAAATAAAAATAAATTTAACATTTATATAAAAAATTCACAAGATTGGAACACTAAATAAAAGCTAACTACTTTTGAAGAGAAAAAAAAAACGAGTAACTTTACGACACTTAAAAAACTTGGTTATTGTTGTATGAAGTTTATATTCAATGAATTAGCCATTTATTGAAAACCGACAAAAAGAATATTTTTAGGTCAACTAGATCTTCCTGGACATAAAGATGGATAGAATCAAGAATCGAACCTTGCGGGAAAGAAGCGAGTGACTTGCCACAAGCACCTTTGAGAAGATCAGCATCATTGGCAAATGCAACACACCCATCAGCTGTGATTCCCCAATACAAAGGAACCTTACCAATGCATTATAGCACAAACAAGTAACAACACAAAATTGGGTGTTCAACTTCGAATTCGACAACTAACAATCTACTTGTCATCTACGGTAAGTAAACCTATTCGGTGAATTATAATTATACTGTTGTTGGTACCCGCCGTAGTTATGATATTGTTGTTGATTATCAGACTCGTTCGGGTTGAAATCGCTTGACAACAAATTATCCCGAAGCCGGCATCCTTCAGGTTCCTTTTGGAAATTGTTTGACTGAATGTAACTCTCTAAACTCATCACGGCTTTCGTCACTTTCGGATCTTCTTTTTCCTTCAATGCTTTGAGAAAGTCACGCGATATTATGTTTAACAGCTTCTTGAACTGGTTTTTGTATCTTCTATATAAAGCAAACCCTGCCACCTGAGATATCGTTTTATATCAAGATTTAGATCCTTATACGGTTATAGTAATAATATAACACTTTTATTATTTATAAAACATTTGATATAAATTACCTCAAGGAAAGCCTCAAGTGCTACTAAAGTGTATAAATTCGCGGGTAAAGAATTTAAAAACCTAGCAAGCCATTTCCAGCCTTCTTCGATTCCATGCAGATTTTGGATACCGTTAACTTCAGTCTATTAAAAAAAGTGAATTAATATAAGCAGCGGGTATAAGAGAATTTCTGCTTGTAACAAAATTGATAAACTTTTATAAAAAAAATAATAATAACAATAATAATAATAATAATAAAACCTGAATTAGAGCCCCGTATAGTTTCATATGTTGTGTTAATCTTGCAACATAATCATCAGTACTTTCAAGCTTTCCATTTTCTTCTTGGTAACCAATAGCTCGCAAGTAAGCATCTTTTGACTCAAATACCGCCTACAGAACCAAATTTTTATTCATTTGATAAATTTTCTGTTTTACCGACCCAAATCGACACATTTTTCACATAATAAACAGGATAAAGAAAAGTACCTCTGAGTAAGTTAGATACTTTGGAATTGTGAAGATGCAAACTTGGTTTAATTTGGCAAGAAGAATATCCATGGCGTGTGGAACCTAGATTCACGATGAAAAACAAAGGCGAGTTAAATTCATAAAATGTCTCATCGTTATAATAATTTTTTTAAAGAGAAAAAAACCGTGTGAATGTTTCTTACTTGTGAAGTCACCATAACAATGACATGTCCATAAGCATATAAAGTAGCATTGCTGGTAGCGTTTGTGCAAAAATAGACGATCTGTTACATTAAAACAAGCAAAGTTTAAGCCTTTTCATTGGCATATACATATGATATATACCATTAGTTGAAAAGTATGTTTCAGAATTAATAAGTGAATTACCTTATCTGCAAAGATCCCGAGATTGACGGATTGGGGAAGGGTTGAATTCATAAGTTTCACCAATTCATCTGCTTTTGACCTGGCCAACATAAATTAAAGATGTGGTAAATTGTAAAAAAACAAATTAGCCCATAAGTGAAAAATAAGCTAACCCAAACACTCTATATGAACTTAAAATGTTTCTTGAATTATGATGATAAAAGAAATCGGCACACACCTTACACTCTCTTTTGTACCGGTTATGGTTTTAATACGTCTAGCCATTTGCATACCTTGCTTGTGATATTCCTGCAGAAAAGGTAACTTATCAATAAAAGAATTCTTTTATGGAAACGAGTTTAATAAATCAACTCATAACATATTAGCTGATATTAATGTATGGATCTAAGAGCATATTTTTAAAATGTGCTTACAACAAATATATATAAATTCAAATGTATGCACCAAATTATTATATCAGGACTTTTTACACTAAATAGAACACATTTACACATAAATTGTTTCAATTAAATTAACTAAGCTATAAAATTATTATAGTCTTTGTTTCCTAAACTATTGTTCAAATAAACTAACTTATCAATAAAATTATTATAACCTTATGTTCACTTAATTATCGTTCCAATTAAATTAACGTATCTTTTTTTTTTGCGCGTTGGTGCATACATAGGAGATCATATAAGATGCAAGTTATAGAACGTAGAACAGAATAAACAGAAATATGAGCAAACAAATAACTTTGGAATTTAGCATGTGATTCATGACTTACTTGGTTAGAATCCATATCCGATGCAAAACCTTTTCCAACCACTTCGTTGTATTTTTGCAGCCTACTTTCTTCCATTTTTAAAGCACTCTCAGCAACCTTGAGCACATTTCCTGCAATAAACGCAACCACTTGTAAAGTAAGAAAAATTAACATATTGTAAAAGAATAAAACACATTTTGTCCAAGATACGTTAAACTTTTAACAATACTGGGTAATAATTATAGCTTTACCATCGGGTGCTTTATTGAGTCTGCTAGAACCAGATCCCTTAGAAACCGCTCCTTTTGAAGCAGTCAAAGTCTCGGCAGCCTTTCTTTGACTTTCTGCAAGTGCCACGTCAGCTGCTTCTTTTGCAGCTCTTTCAGCTTCCAATGCTTTGGCTTTTGCTTCTTCCTCTTTCTTCTTTTCAGCTTGAAGTTTGGCCTGCACACAGAATATAAAAAATAAATATAACAGAATCCGATTTGATACAATTATTGAACTGCGTATCTTCTACAAACCTCTTCTGCTTTTAATTTTTCTTGACGGATTTTTTCTTCCTGTAAAGCCTTTTGCTTTCTTTTGGCCTCTTCAATTGCAGCATCGTCTCTTATCTTTTTTTCTTCTATCTGAGATTTGTATTCATGATGCCTTTGAACATCGGTCAAATGATTATCAAGTTCTTCTGCACTACAGAAAGAATAAACAAAAAGATTAACAGGCTAACAACTAATAAGCTCAAGTATAGAGAAAAAACCATAGCAGACTTTTTTTTAATATAATACAGTTTTAACCAACAGACTTACATTTGGCGTTGATATTGCAAATCACGTTTCCTGTCTAACTCACGTCGCGCCTCCTTGTTTTTTTCAGCTCGGGAAAGTGCATTGGTAAATTTGGCTTTTTCATTTGAAAGATCGGCTCCAAATGCAGATATTCGAGCTCTTATTTCTTCCTGTTTATCAAAAGTATTCAAAGAATAAGTTTAATATTGACTACATATCTAACAGTAAAGGTGAGTAAGCAGTAAATAGATCAAAAACACACCGCAACACTAAGCTGGTGTTCATGACTTAGCTCAAGTAATGCACCTTCAATAACTCCACCTTTTTCCATCAAAGACCATCGGGCCCTACTCGTTGACTCGTTATCAGAATCTTCACTGTCACTGAAGAATATTTACATGTGGGAATCATCAATGAAGTCATTATACATTACAAGAAACTGAAATGATGAATAACAACCTTAAACAGAAATCCTCACAACCAAAACGATTACCCATCGTCACACTTTTGCTATTATTCTCCTCATAAACATCATCATCATCAAGTTCGTCATCTGATACATGCATCACAAAGGCCTTTCTGTTTTTATTAGTAACCGGAACATCACTGCAAGAAAAAACTCCTTAGTGGACGATTACTTAAAAAACATGTTAAAGAACACAAGGGCTGTTGAAGATTTTTTAATGATATAATGGTACCTTGAGTGTGTTTTGGTGTAATGTAAAGAGGGCAATGAGGATGCTTGAAGTTTTTGATCTATGGTATTAAGCTCTGATATGAGGTCATCAAAACTCCAATCAGTTTGTGGATCGACTATAATCCCGTTAACACATTGGGGACATTGGAGATCAAATTGTACAATACCCCTGATTATAAAAACATCAATAAAGTTAATAAACCTTTGTTACAGTAAATTTATAATTCAATACCAATGCTACGTTTGAATCTCTCAAATCTTGCATATAAGACTGGATAAAAATAACACATGGCATACATCTTTCTAATAACCCAGGAACCAATGTATCAAAGTGGTTGCTTCAGCTTTGTTGTATAAAAAGTTACGCGTCTGCACAAAAAGAATAGAAGTGAGTACTCGAGTCACATCACACAACCAACACATCATTAGACCAATTGTTATATGCATTTGAATATAAGCATCAAGGTTGAGATCATGCACATAAAATAAAGCCGATTTTATTTGTGTTCGTGAACACATTCGTTTCCTTAATGAACGAACAAGAATATAAAATCTCATTCGGTAAGTGCTCGTGAACCGTTCATGAACATATTATTTTCTTAACAAACGAACATGAACAAGGCCTTGGTCGTGCTCGTTCGGTTCGTTTAAAGCCCTAACTGTATGACAGAGCAGCTGACAAATTACAGTTAAAATGAGGCGAAGAAAATTCGCAGCTCGTGTGTGTTAAACTACAATACTCACATAACAATAATACTTTCCTAGGGTTTCCTAATCTTGTGAAGAATGAGGTTTACATTACTAGTTTGCGAGTACTTGGCGTCAAGTACTCGGCGCTAGGGGTGCAAACGAGCCGAGCCCGAGATCGACTAGGCTTGTTTAACTTACACAAAGCTTGAGCTCGGCTCGTTTCGATCTCTGGTTTCAAAGCTCGAGCTCAGTTCGTGAGTAGATTTTCAAGCTCGAGCTCGGTTCGGGCTCGGCTCGTTCACTATTTATAATTATAATAATTTATATATATATATATATATATATATTATTTAGTTATGTTTATTTATTTTTTCATAGCATTATATGAATTAATTAATTAATTAATTGTCAAATATATATTTTAAAAAATTATATAAATGGCAGGCTCGTCTAGGCTCGCGATCCGGCTCGAGCTTGATAAGTGAAGCTCGGGCTCAGGCTCGTTTATTAAACGAGCTTCCTTTTAGGCTTGAGCTTGGGCTCGGGCTCGGGCTCGATTATGCTCGGCTCCATCGAGCTTTTTAACGAGCCAGTCTCGAGTAGCTCGGCTCGTTTGCACCCCTGCTCGGCGCCTAAGAGCGATTATTGCAACCATGCCTCAATGCAATTACAATACAGCATCAAACCTATACTGCATTCCTAACTATTATTAACTACATACACACACAAAATTAACCCTAATATCAACCGCATAAAATGAAATTAAGCCCTAGGTGGTTTCAGAAGCACAAATAGGATTAAATTACATAATAATAATAATAATAATAATAATAATAATAATAAATTACCAGAACACTATGATCTTCTCTTCGTACAATCAGATGAATTGGTTGTTAATTAGAGATTTAATAAGAGATTAACGTGCTTCAGGTTCACTCACGGTTTGATTGTGAAGATGTAAGAAAATGTACAAATTATTATTATTATTGGGCTCTTTTATAAAGCCCATAACCGTCTCAACAACCCGGCCCGGTAGTAACCAGTCCACCACTTACCGATATACCCGTTTTTAACCGCCGGTTTATATTATTGATCTTCTAAATCAGTTACAAACCGATTATTTGGGTTTTATAAACTAGCGTTTTCTGGTTATTTATAGGTTAACTGGTTCGGTTATTGGTTTTTTAAACTGGTGTTTTTCGGTTATTTATCGGTTAACCGGTTCAGTTATACCAAAAACTGGTTATATAGGGTAATGGTTTCTTGTCTCAAAACCAAGTAGTATGGCTTGACTAAGGAGTTTAACCGGTTTTTTGACCGTTGACCACTAACCGGTTTTGAAAATAGCCGGATTTCAACTACCACTAGTTCGGGCTGTCGGACTGTAGACCTGGCCATAAAATTCGGTTCGGGACACGTGTTCCGGTTCCGGTCAAAAATTGTGTTTTTTTCAATGTTTTTTTTAGAACCAGAAAGACGGTGGAAGCATTTTTGTATTTTTACATTTTTCGTTTTCGTATTAAATTCTGAGTTATGATTTTTTTTTATTAATTTTTCATTATTTTTCTTAAGGTTTCCTTTTTTATACTATAAATCCTTATTATCCTTCTCATTTTTGTCGCTTTTTAACTTTATCCTTGATCCAATATAAGTTACTACATATGAGAACTATGTAAATTGAAGAAAAAGTCAATCAATATATCATCTTTCATTATCCAATCACTATATTGTTAACACACGTGACAAAACAATCATCAACCAATAATTAAACAATACACAAACTTTGAATAATTACACATTCATTTATAAACCTTAGACAACAATTGTAGGGGTATGGTACTAAACCCGGTTTTACGACCCTAAATTTATTATGTTTGGCTTATTTTATTATATGGACTAATACAATGTTATTGGACTGAGGGGGTTTTGTGGAGGTAACCCTAACTGGGCTAGGCCCATTAGGGTACCATGATGGTGGCCATGAGGCTCCCTATATAAGGAGGTCTCCACCTCCTTATTAGGGGTTGGTCATTCTCAATAAGAGCCACCACCATATTTTTGTGTCTGTGAACAAGAGATCCTGGAGATTTCTTAGCGGTCACCTCCACACCCCCAAAAAGTCATTGCAGATCCCAACAAGCCGGAGAAGAAGATCAAGACGTGGTTCGTTCATCTCGAAATCCGTGGAAACATCGTCATGGATCAGGTCAGATTCATCTCGTGTTTCGACATTGGCGCCATCCGTGGGACGGCAATGAACCACGCTTCGCTTCTCGTCTCGGCCCTCCGATCTGTTCATCAATATCTCGGGTCTACGGTTTCTTCTTTCAGATATGTTCTATGGAAATCCAAAAATCCGTAGATCTAAAAAATACTTCCAGATCTGGAAATACACAGGAAGAAATACCACCGAACTTTTGGGGAAAACCCTTAGATCTGTGTTTTTTCTAAGTGAAATATACCAAATCTAGTTATGATTTTTTCAGATCTGGGTTCGTTTGAGCAACAGTCACACTTCATATTCATAGATCTATAAATCCTATTAGATCTGTTGGTTTTACATAAAACCTACCTGATGTGGATATTCAAAATCTCTAGATCATGCGTGCCACCGCGGATCAAAATCGCTCCCTGTGGATCAACTTCGGATTCCGCATGCGCGCTCCCGGCGATCACTCTACGCCACAGCGGGTCGCATGCGCGCTCCCGGCGATCACTGCACGCCACAGCGGGCCGCATGCGCGCTCCCGGCGATCACTCTACGCCACAGCGGGTCGCATGCGCGCTCCCGGCGATCACTCTACGCCACAGCGGATCGCATGCGCGCTCCCGGCGATTACTCTGCGCCACAGCTCACGCATATCACATGCTCATGAAGACAGCCAAAATCTATGCTCGTGGCGCATATCACATGCTCACGCATCACGCATGCTCACGCGTACCACATATGCTCACGCATCACGTATGCTCACGCATCACGTATGCTCACGCATCTCATATGCTCACGCATCACATATGTTATTGGGCTTCACGTACGCTCATGCATATTAGATGCTCACGCATCATGCACGCTCACGCACCACATCTGCGCGTGAGAATAAAGGAGACATTGCGCAGGCCGCGCGTAAGCGACATAACAAATGAACAGTCTAATCCAAATCAGGATAAAAACAACCATGATTGTACTCATATGGCTACGCGCCATACTTAAAGGTTGGGAATCCTCATAATATCCCATATGGCTACGCGCCATACTTAAAGGTTGGGAATCCTCATAATATCCCATATGGCTACGCGCCATACTTAAAGGTTGGGAATCCTCATATTATCCCATATGGCTACGCGCCAAACTTAAAGGTTGGGAATCCTCATAAACCCATAGGCCACGCGCCAAGCTTAAAGGTTGGGCACACCACATAATTTGCCCGAGGATGGGAACCATGCAATACATCCACTTTTAGTTGACATGTTTTTGCAGGTTCGGCTACGAGCCGCACAAACACCTATGACATCATTATTATTATCTGGCCATTTGTGCCTCCATTATTATTTTGAAAACAGGCCGGGATATTCATCCTGCGCGGAGGAGGCCCTTGTGGGCCAGTCATTATTCTCATAGATCCGTAAGTCGCCTCGCGCGCAGGCTTCATTATTTTTACAGCTCGTAAGTCGCCTCACGCGCGCAAGCTTTATTATTCATATAGCTCGTAAGACGCCTCGCGCGCAAGCTTTTATTATTCTTATAGCTCGTAAGTCGCCTCGTGCGCAAGCTTTATTATTCATATAGCTCGTAAGACGCCTCGCGCGCAAGCTTTATTATTCATATAGCTCGTAAGACGCCTCGTACGCAAGCTTTTATTATTTTTACAGCTCGTAAGTCGCCTCACGCGCGCAAGCTTTATTATTCATATAGCTCGTAAGACGTCTCGCGCGCAAGCTTTTATTATTCATATAGCTCGTAAGACGCCTCGCGCGCAAGCTTTTATTATTCTTATAGCTCGTAAGACGCCACGCGCGCAGGCTTCATTATTCTCATAGATCCATAAGTCGCCTCGCGCGCAGGCTTCATTATTTTTACAGCTCGTAAGTCGCCTCACGCGCGCAAGCTTTATTATTCTTATAGCTCGTAAGTCGCCTCGCGCGCAAGCTTTATTATTCATATAGCTCGTAAGACGCCTCGCGCGCAAGCTTTTATTATTTTTACAGCTCGTAAGTCGCCTCACGCGCGCAAGCTTTATTATTCATATAGCTCGTAAGACGCCTCGCGCGCAAGCTTTTATTATTCATATAGCTCGTAAGACGCCTCGCGCGCAAGCTTTTATTATTCTTATAGCTCGTAAGACGTCACGCGCGCAGACTTCATTATTCTCATAGATCCATAAGTCGCCTCGCGCGCAGGCTTCATTATTTTTACAGCTCGTAAGTCGCCTCATGCGCGCAAGCTTTATTATTCTTATAGCTCGTAAGTCTCCTCGCGCGCAAACTTTTATTATTCTCATAGCTCCTAAGTCGCCTCGCGCGCAAGCTTTTATTATTCTTATAGCTCGTTAGACGCCACGCGCGCAGGCTTTATTATTCTCATAGATCCATAAGTCGCCTCGCGCGCAGGCTTCATTATTTTTACAGCTCGTAAGTCGCCTCACGCGCGCAAGCTTTATTATTCTGATAGCTCGTAAGTCGCCTCGCGCGCAAACTTTTATTATTCTCATAGCTCATAAGTCGCCTCGCGCGCAAGCTTTATTATTCTCATAGCTCGTGTGACATCTGCCCCGATCCGACCCGACCCAGGTACCCGTTTCTCTGACCCGATCTCTCTTTTATTATTTAATATTTATACTTATATTTTACTTTTAATAATAATATATATTTTCCTTCCCGCCTCTTTCTCTCTCTTTTCCACCTTTTCCCTCTTGTCGCCGTCCCACCCTTACGCCTTGTTTCCCTCTTTGCTTGTCCTTTGGTTCTTCCCGCCTAAGGATATCTGCAGCTCCACGCGCCAGACTCCTTACATGGAAGCCTGCGTGAAGACATCTTGTTCCTGCGATGCGTGAAGAGAACTCTTCTCGCAGCGCGCTAAGAATGCATGTTCTTCCCGCAATGCGCTAAGAATGTATGTTCTTCCCGCGATGCGCTTAGAATTCTTGTTCTTCACGCAGCACGCTAAGGATTTGTGATTCTTCCCGCAGTGCGCTAAGGATTGTTGTGCCAGCCTTCGCGCTCGCGCACTCAGCCTTCCCGCGCTTAACCCTTGTATCTTCTGTTTAAATCTAGCCGTTTTGCTTTTGTGTTGTCTTATCTTCTGTGCTGTTGACCTAACCTATTTAATGTCTGAATAGTTACTTTCGGCGCAGCATGCGTACCAACCCCCATTGGTTGGAAGAAAAAGTGACTGACATTATCTTTTGAGATCTGCTTTTGCCATGCTTGACCAGTACCTTTATCTGAACCGCCCATGCCTGTTACTGTTCCCTGTCAGCTTTATCTTGCCCCCTGCAGCTGCCATATCTTTTGATATCTTTTGCTTTTGGATTCTTATGCTTTTTGATATCTTTTGCTTTTTGAGATCTTTTCCCCTTTTCTAGGATTGTGTTCCCTAGGGTTTCTCTATAAATAATAGTATTATTATTTCGTAACACATCACACACAAAACACTTAATCTCTCCTGTTCTCTTGCTCCTTGCTCTCTCTGCCGTCTTCCTCTCTGCCTCCGTCTTCCTCCTTGTTCTTCCTGCTTTTCCGGTAATATATATTATAATTTACTTATTAATTATGCTAACTTAAAATCAAGACTTAAAACAAATCATTAAAACAATAATCTTATTTATAGGTTAACTTGTGCTTGTTTAAAGTTGGTTCTTGCTTTATCTACCACCGCATCGTTTATCATGTGAGTTATCTCGTATCTAATCCCTTTTTATTTTAAATGCTTTGGGATGTTCATGTGTTCATACAAAACTTGAGTCTTAAACTTGTTTATGAACTTTAGTCGCGCAGTATCCCATGTGTTGAGGACGTTTACTTGGCTGTTTATTTGTATGTGTGTATCATTAACCGCTTTGTTCGGCCTATTCCGCAGTTCCGTTGGTACCATTAGTTGAACACGGGAGACCTATCGTTTACGGTTTTCTTTGTTTACACTTGCACAGATGTTTTCTCGTTTTTATGCTCAATTGGGAGCATGGATTGAACTATGATCTATGAACTATCTTAGGCTTGATCACAATCTGATTACACCCTTGTTAAACTCTAGACATACACGTGTTGCGCGCAGATTTACTGTGATTATCTATGATTATCTATTAAACTTGATTTCTCACCAACACGCAAGTGTTTGACGTTTATTTTAACACATGTTCAGGTTTGCAGTAGCTGTTTTGGAGCTTGTGGACACGTAGGACGTTTTTACTTTTGGACCTAGAATTAAAATGTATCAAGACAAGTTGATGTTTGAATGTTATAATTTATAATATATTGATTTATGTTTGATTTATGTTCTTTATTTTCCACGCTGCGCGTGCGCGATAAAATGTGTATTAATAAATATTGACACCAATAGTGTCGCGAGTAATGAAGCAATATGTGGCGCCCCGATGTATAATCCGCCTTTGGTCGGGGTGTTACAGATTGGTATCAGAGCTCGTTGACTTTAGGATAGGTGGTTAGACGTAACGGCCTAGAATACCTAAGAGTCCCTTCTCGCGCATGAGAGAAATCTCATGTTTGCGCACTTATTGTTAATTACTCGTTATTTATGAATATGCTCGCGCTTGCGCAGTATATGATTTTATGTTTTATTTCGCGATGTTTCGATTTTTGTTGAATTTCGATTTTATTGATTTTCTTACATATTCGTTTGTTGGGTTTGAAAATCCGAAAAGTCATGGTGATACATGAATAGTTGATTTTCAATTTCCATTTACGATTATGTTCTGAGGTTGGAGACTTGAAAAGTCATGGTGATACATGAATTGTCAACCTCCAATACTCATTTTCTTGTATGTTTTATATTGAAGATTGAAAAGTCATGGTGATACATGAATCGTCAATCTCCAATACTCGTTTACTAGTCATTTTAAATTGGGAATTCGGAAAGTCATGGTGATACATGAATTGCCGATTCTTGATTCGAATTTGTTACCTTTATTAAAGTCTGCATTTAGGATCATTTATTTTACTTTAACTTTTGATAGTATCTAACTCTGCGAAATCAAGCTTTATAAAGTTAAACTTTGCGATAAAAACCAAGACATTAACTAAAATTAAAACTTTTATAGAATGCCTCCGCTATCTCGCCGATTTCAGAGAAGAGAAGCCTCGCGCATGCGTAGACAGCAACGTTCCCAGGAAATGGCCGCCGTGATAGCCCAAGCTTTGAGCCAAAACAATGCTAATACCTCCAGTTATAACATTAAGTCCTTTAATGCGGGTAACCCTCCGAAGTTCACAGGTCTTGAAGGAGCCACCGTGATGCTCCAATGGCTTGAGAAGATTGAAAACGCTTTCCTCCATACCCAATGCCCCTCAGAAAGACGAACCCTATATGCTTCCAGTGTCCTGGAATCCAGAGCGCTTACATGGTGGAATGGAGTAGCTCATGCGCGTGGCGCAGAGGCTGCTTCTAGCATGACATGGGAGGAATTCAAGGAAATTCTTACGCGAGAATTCTGCCCTCCCAACGAAGTTAAGCGCCTGGAGGAAGAATTCTGGAACTTGAAGCAATACAGCGGTGAAGCGCGCGAGTACGCGACGCGCTTCCACGAGCTAAGCTTACTGGTCCCTCACCTTGTTACCCCTTCCCGCCGAGCCATCGAGAAATTCCTTGGGGGTCTCCCCATGGAAATTCAAGATTCTGTATGGGCCAGAAACCCAGTAACCCTCTCTGACGCCATCGAATTGGCCGCTGTGCTCAGCGACAACCATGTCAGAGCAGGAACCCTGTTCCTGCGGGGAACTGAGAAGACCAAACCCAAGACTGTCCCTGAACCAACAGAAACCAAACCAGAACCCTCAAACCATAACCAGAAACGTAGGCGCAGACAAGCCTATGCGCTTACCAACCCGCCCATTACCCAACAACCCATTTATCAACCTCCAGTTTACGCGCCTAACCCACTGTCAACCTACCCAGCACCTCCTGTAGTCCACAACTATGCCTTAACCAACCCCGCACTCCCTGCCCCGCCAACTAAGAAGCCTTACACAGGAAACCAACCCTTTTGCCCAACCTGTAGACTTCATCACCCACCTCAAGTCCCGTGTCGACAATGTAACCGATGTGGCCGCGTAGGTCACTCCGTTGAGTACTGTAGAACCTCTCCCTCCAATCCGATTGCGCCAACACCACCAGCCTACCCGCAGAACCCACAGCCAACTTACCAAAACCCACGACCCAGATCGTGCTTTAACTGCGGTGATCCAAGTCATTTCCGGAACGCGTGCCCAAGGCTACAAGTTCAGATTACTCAAGCGAATCCGGTGAACCAAATTTCAAACCAAGTGACGCGTGGCCGAGCTTTTAACATAACCGCGCACCAAGCGCAAGCGAATAACGACGTAGTTAATGGTACATTTTTGCTTAACGGATTTTATGCATCTATGCTTTTTGATACTGGCGCCGATAGAAGTTTTATCTCTCGCGCCTTTGAGCGGAAGCTTGCGCGACCGCGCGATAACTTAAAAAAAGATTTTTCAGTTGAATTGGCTAATGGCGAAACTGTTTTAATAAACTCGGTAATTAAAGATTGCACGCTTAACCTTAACGAAAACGATTTTCTGATCGACCTCATCCCCATGCCTCTTGGGAGCTTTGATGTTATTATTGGTATGGACTGGCTCTCGAAGAATCGCGCCGAAGTTATTTGCGCCAAGAAATTGATTCGCATACCTCGAGAAAATGGTGATCTTCATATCTACGGCGGAAAACCCTCCAGTGGTCTTAAACTTATGTCTTGCGCCGAAGCCCAAAGACTCATGCGGAAGAAGTGTATTGCATTTCTAGCCCATGTGGTTAAACCCGATGAAGGAAAGAAGCTTCGCGATATCCCTGTTGTGCGTGATTTTCCTGAAGTTTTTCCTGATGATCTTCCTGGTATCCCTCCCGCTCGTGAAGTCGAGTTTCGTGTTGATCTTGTCCCTGGTGCTTCCCCCGTTGCTAAATCTCCTTATCGTCTTGCACCCGCTGAGATGCAAGAATTGGCCAGCCAACTTCAAGAGTTGACTGCTAAAGGATTCATTCGCCCTAGCTCTTCGCCCTGGGGTGCTCCGGTGTTGTTCGTTAAAAAGAAAGATGGATCGTTCCGCATGTGTATTGATTACCGCGAGTTAAACAAACTCACCATTAAAAACCGGTATCCCTTACCGCGTATTGACGACCTCTTTGATCAACTCCAAGGTGCCTCTTGTTTCTCGAAGATTGATCTCCGCTCTGGCTATCATCAGTTGCGTATCCGCGATGAAGATGTTCCGAAGACTGCTTTTCGAACTCGTTATGGCCATTTTGAATTCTTGGTCATGTCCTTCGGTCTAACCAACGCACCCGCCGTTTTCATGGATCTTATGAATCGGGTGTGTAGGCCTTTCTTGGATAAATTCGTGATCGTGTTTATCGATGATGTTCTGGTGTATTCTAAGACCAAGGCCGAGCATGAGCAACATCTCCGATTGGTATTGCAAAAGCTTAGAGCCGAGCAACTCTATGCTAAGCTTTCCAAGTGTGAATTTTGGTCTGATGAAGTACAGTTTCTTGGTCATGTTGTAAACAAGATGGGTATTCATGTCGACCCATCCAAGATTGAAGCAATCAAGAACTGGATTACGCCATCCTCTCCTTCTGAGATCCGTTCCTTTCTGGGCTTAGCTGGTTATTACCGGCGCTTCATTTCGAACTTCTCGAAGATCGCTTTGCCTTTAACAGCTCTGACGCACAAAGGTAAACCGTATATTTGGGGCTCGAAGCAAGATGAAGCCTTTCTGACGCTCAAGCGTTTGTTGTGTGAAGCTCCTGTTCTTGCGCTACCTGAGGGTAATGATGATTTTGTCGTGTATTGCGATGCATCCAACCAAGGTCTCGGTTGTGTTCTTATGCAACGAGGCAAGGTTATCGCTTACGCATCAAGGCAACTCAAGGTTCATGAAAAGAATTATACAACTCACGACCTCGAGCTTGGTGCAGTTGTTTTTGCCTTGAAGATCTGGAGACACTACCTTTATGGTACTAAGTGTATCCTCTACACTGACCATAAAAGCCTTCAGCATATCTTTGATCAAAAGGAACTTAACATGAGGCAACGCCGATGGAACGAACTCATCAGCGATTACGATTGTGAGATCCGGTATCATCCTGGTAAGGCTAATGTGGTAGCCGATGCGCTCAGCCGAAAACCCTGCCAACTTAACTGTATCTTGCCGCGCACCCAGCTTCACTTCGCGCCGATTCAAAGCAACCTTGAATCGCGTATTCGTGACGCGCAGCGCGCATCCATCAGTAATGGTAACCTTCGCGCCGAGTTAGCGTGTGGCGCGGAAGCACTCTTTGTCCCTAATCTGAGTAGAATTCTCTGCTATCTCAATCGCATCTGGATCCCTTGTGATGAGAATCTTCGCGCTGATATCCTGAGTGAAGCGCACAAATCTCGATATTCTATTCATCCTGGCGCTGATAAGATGTACAAGGATTTGCGCATAACTTATTGGTGGCCTGGCATGAAAAAGGATATTGCTGTGTTCGTAGCTAAGTGCCTGACTTGTTCTAAAGTTAAAGCTGAACACCAACGCCCATCTGGTTTGCTCGAACAACCAGAAATTCCTACGTGGAAATGGGAAGGTATAGCGATGGACTTTATTACCAAGTTACCTTTGACAGCAAGCAAACATGATAGCATTTGGGTAATAGTGGATCGATTGACTAAATCTGCTCACTTTCTGCCCATTCGTGAAAACTACCGTGTTGAGCATCTCGCGCAGCTTTATGTCAAGGAAATCGTCTGCCGCCATGGTACTCCTTTGAGCATCATATCCGATCGCGATGGCCGTTTTATATCTCGCTTTTGGAAATCTCTCCAATCTGCGCTAGGAACTCGCTTGGACATGAGTACGGCATATCATCCTCAGACTGACGGTCAGTCTGAGCGAACTATTCAAACTCTTGAGGATATGCTCCGATCTTGTGTTCTTGATTTTGGAGGTAATTGGGATTCACACCTGCCTTTGATCGAGTTTTCTTATAATAACAGCTATCATTCCAGTATTGGTATGGCCCCATTTGAAGCACTTTACGGTCGTAAATGCCGCTCCCCAATTTGTTGGAGCGAAGTGGGTGAAACTCAAATCACAGGACCCGAACTTGTTCAAGAGACAACCGATAAAATCGCTAAGATCCGTGATCATTTGCTGACTGCCAGGAGCCGACAGAAGAGTTACGCAGATCGTAGGCGAAAGCCTCTCGAATTTCAAGTTGGTGATCTTGTTCTCCTCAAAGTGTCGCCTTGGAAAGGTGTTGTCCGCTTTGGGAAAAAGGGTAAGCTTGCTCCTCGTTATGTTGGTCCATTCAAGATTCTCGCGCGTGTGGGAAAAGTTGCCTACAGACTTGACCTGCCGCTCGCGCTCAGTAATGTGCATCCAACGTTCCATGTTTCCAATCTCAAGAAGTGTTTAGCTGACGAGAACCTTCACATTCCACTTGATGAAGTTCAAGTTGATGAATCCATGCATTTCATTGAGAAGCCTGTTGAGATTATGGATCGCGAGGTTAAGCAAACCAAGCGCAGTCGTATCCCTATCGTGAAAGTTCGTTGGGAGTCCAAGCGCGGAGCCGAGTTTACATGGGAAAGGGAAGATCAGATGAAGATCAAGTACCCGCACCTGTTCTCTGCGCAACCTACTTCGAGATAAATTTCGGGACGAAATTTCTTAAAGTAGGGGAGACTGTGACATCTGCCCCGATCCGACCCGACCCAGGTACCCGTTTCTCTGACCCGATCTCTCTTTTATTATTTAATATTTATACTTATATTTTACTTTTAATAATAATATATATTTTCCTTCCCGCCTCTTTCTCTCTCTTTTCCACCTTTTCCCTCTTGTCGCCGTCCCACCCTTACGCCTTGTTTCCCTCTTTGCTTGTCCTTTGGTTCTTCCCGCCTAAGGATATCTGCAGCTCCACGCGCCAGACTCCTTACATGGAAGCCTGCGTGAAGACATCTTGTTCCTGCGATGCGTGAAGAGAACTCTTCTCGCAGCGCGCTAAGAATGCATGTTCTTCCCGCAATGCGCTAAGAATGTATGTTCTTCCCGCGATGCGCTTAGAATTCTTGTTCTTCACGCAGCACGCTAAGGATTTGTGATTCTTCCCGCAGTGCGCTAAGGATTGTTGTGCCAGCCTTCGCGCTCGCGCACTCAGCCTTCCCGCGCTTAACCCTTGTATCTTCTGTTTAAATCTAGCCGTTTTGCTTTTGTGTTGTCTTATCTTCTGTGCTGTTGACCTAACCTATTTAATGTCTGAATAGTTACTTTCGGCGCAGCATGCGTACCAACCCCCATTGGTTGGAAGAAAAAGTGACTGACATTATCTTTTGAGATCTGCTTTTGCCATGCTTGACCAGTACCTTTATCTGAACCGCCCATGCCTGTTACTGTTCCCTGTCAGCTTTATCTTGCCC
Organism: Bidens hawaiensis; assembly: GCF_021521415.1. Taxonomy (NCBI): domain Eukaryota; kingdom Viridiplantae; phylum Streptophyta; class Magnoliopsida; order Asterales; family Asteraceae; genus Bidens; species Bidens hawaiensis. The sequence goes on from NW_027491759.1 coordinate 374,642, forward strand.
CCTGCAGCTGCCATATCTTTTGATATCTTTTGCTTTTGGATTCTTATGCTTTTTGATATCTTTTGCTTTTTGAGATCTTTTCCCCTTTTCTAGGATTGTGTTCCCTAGGGTTTCTCTATAAATAATAGTATTATTATTTCGTAACACATCACACACAAAACACTTAATCTCTCCTGTTCTCTTGCTCCTTGCTCTCTCTGCCGTCTTCCTCTCTGCCTCCGTCTTCCTCCTTGTTCTTCCTGCTTTTCCGGTAATATATATTATAATTTACTTATTAATTATGCTAACTTAAAATCAAGACTTAAAACAAATCATTAAAACAATAATCTTATTTATAGGTTAACTTGTGCTTGTTTAAAGTTGGTTCTTGCTTTATCTACCACCGCATCGTTTATCATGTGAGTTATCTCGTATCTAATCCCTTTTTATTTTAAATGCTTTGGGATGTTCATGTGTTCATACAAAACTTGAGTCTTAAACTTGTTTATGAACTTTAGTCGCGCAGTATCCCATGTGTTGAGGACGTTTACTTGGCTGTTTATTTGTATGTGTGTATCATTAACCGCTTTGTTCGGCCTATTCCGCAGTTCCGTTGGTACCATTAGTTGAACACGGGAGACCTATCGTTTACGGTTTTCTTTGTTTACACTTGCACAGATGTTTTCTCGTTTTTATGCTCAATTGGGAGCATGGATTGAACTATGATCTATGAACTATCTTAGGCTTGATCACAATCTGATTACACCCTTGTTAAACTCTAGACATACACGTGTTGCGCGCAGATTTACTGTGATTATCTATGATTATCTATTAAACTTGATTTCTCACCAACACGCAAGTGTTTGACGTTTATTTTAACACATGTTCAGGTTTGCAGTAGCTGTTTTGGAGCTTGTGGACACGTAGGACGTTTTTACTTTTGGACCTAGAATTAAAATGTATCAAGACAAGTTGATGTTTGAATGTTATAATTTATAATATATTGATTTATGTTTGATTTATGTTCTTTATTTTCCACGCTGCGCGTGCGCGATAAAATGTGTATTAATAAATATTGACACCAATAGTGTCGCGAGTAATGAAGCAATATGTGGCGCCCCGATGTATAATCCGCCTTTGGTCGGGGTGTTACAGCTCGTAAGTCGCCTCGCGCGCAGGCTTATATTATTTGGCGTGCTATATCTTATTCATGCTAGTGCACCATCATTATCATAAAAACCACAACACGTCACCATCATGAAGAAAACCTCCCAAAACTCAAAGACAATAAAGATAAGGCCGAAGAAAAGGGAAAAAACCGCCTCACGCCCTAACACACCTCATAAAGTCCAACGCTCCACCTAAACGCTTGCGCGCCCAGGAGCAACGCTGGACTTGGGGGGGCTTGTAGGGGTATGGTACTAAACCCGGTTTTACGACCCTAAATTTATTATGTTTGGCTTATTTTATTATATGGACTAATACAATGTTATTGGGCTGAGGGGATTTTGTGGAGGTAACCCTAACTGGGCTAGGCCCATTAGGGTACCATGATGGTGGCTATGAGGCTCCCTATATAAGGAGGTCTCCACCTCCTTATTAGGGGTTGGTCATTTCTCAATAAGAGCCACCACCATATTTTTGTGTCTGTGAACAAGAGATCCTCGAGATTTCTTAGCGGTCACCTCCACACCCCCAAAAGGTCATTGCAGATCCCAACCAGCCGGAGAAGAAGATCAAGACGTGGTTCGTTCATCTCGAAATCCGTGGAAACATCGTCATGGATCAGGTCAGATTCATCGTGGAAACATCGTCATGGAAACATCGTCATGGATCAGGTCAGATTCATCCGTGAAAACGCGCGCAGGCTTCATTATTCTCATAGATCCGTAAGTCGCCTCGCGCGCAGGCTTCATTATTTTTACAGCTCGTAAGTCGCCTCACGCGCGCAAGCTTTATTATTCATATAGCTCGTAAGACGCCACGCGCAGGCTTCATTATTCTCATAGATCCGTAAGTCGCCTCGCGCGCAGGCTTCATTATTTTTACAGCTCGTAAGTCGCCTCACGCGCGCAAGCTTTATTATTCATATAGCTCGTAAGACGCCTCGCGCGCAAGCTTTTATTATTCATATAGCTCGTAAGACGCCTCGCGCGCAAGCTTTTATTATTCTTATAGCTCGTAAGACGCCACGCGCGCAGGCTTCATTATTCTCATAGATCCGTAAGTCGCCTCGCGCGCAGGCTTCATTATTTTTACTGCTCGTAAGTCGCCTCACGCGCGCAAGCTTTATTATTCATATAGCTCGTAAGACGCCTCGCGCGCAAGCTTTTATTATTCTTATAGCTCGTAAGACGCCTCGCGCGCAAGCTTTTATTATTCTTATAGCTCGTAAGACGCCACGCGCGCAGACTTCATTATTCTCATAGATCCGTAAGTCGCCTCGCGCGCAGGCTTCATTATTTTTACAGCTCGTAAGTCGCCTCACGCGCGCAAGCTTTATTATTCATATAGCTCGTAAGACGCCTCGCGCGCAAGCTTTTATTATTCTTATAGCTCGTAAGACGCCACGCGCGCAGGCTTCATTATTCTCATAGATCCGTAAGTCGCCTCGCGCGCAGGCTTCATTATTTTTACAGCTCGTAAGTCGCCTCATGCGCGCAAGCTTTATTATTCATATAGCTCGTAAGACGCCTCGCGCGCAAGCTTTATTATTCTCATAGCTCGTAAGTCGCCTCGCGCGCAGGCTTTTATTATTTCGGCGTGCTATATCTTATTCATGCTAGTGCACCATCATTATCATAAAAACCACAACACGTCACCATCATGAAGAAAACCTCCCAAAACTCAAAGACAATAAAGATAAGGCCGAAGAAAAGGGAAAAAACCGCCTCACGCCCTAACACACCTCATAAAGTCCAGCGCTCCACCTAAACGCTTGCGCGCCCAGGAGCAACGCTGGACTTGGGGGGGCTTGTAGGGGTATGGTACTAAACCCGGTTTTACGACCCTAAATTTATTATGTTTGGCTTATTTTATTATATGGACTAATACAATGTTATTGGGCTGAGGGGGTTTTGTGGAGGTAACCCTAACTGGGCTAGGCCCATTAGGGTACCATGATGGTGGCCATGAGGCTCCCTATATAAGGAGGTCTCCACCTCCTTATTAGGGGTTGGTCATTCTCAATAAGAGCCACCACCATATTTTGGTGTCTGTGAACAAGAGATCCTGGAGATTTTTTAGCGGTCACCTCCACACCCCCAAAAAGTCATTGCAGATCCCAACAAGCCGGAGAAGAAGATCAAGACGTGGTTCGTTAATCTCGAAATCCGTGGAAACATCGTCATGGATCAGGTCAGATTCATCTCGTGTTTCGACAACAATAACACACACCATCACAAAACCATGGACAAAACATTTAAATCATATGCCATATTCCTCCTCCTCCCCATCCTCCTAATCCTCCACACCACCGTCATCCACCACCACCGCCACCAAAACCCGACACCCGAACCCCCCTCAGGACTCTCCACCACCTCACGATGGATCGTTGACGACCAAAAAAAGGGAGAGAGGGTGAAATTTTCATGCATAAATTGGGTTGGTCACCTTGAGACCGCGGTACCCGAGGGACTAAGCAAACAACCTTTGGATGTGATATCAAAAATGATACTAGACATGGGATTTAATTGTGTGAGACTAACGTACCCGTTGTATTTATTTACGGACGATGAGTTGGGTTCAACGACGTTGAGACAATCGTTGCAGAAGCTTGGGTTGTCGGGATCCATAACCGGAGTTCAAGTTAACAATCCGGCACTCGTTGACCTTTCTTTAGTCAACGTTTTTCAGGTAAAAGGTTACATTTTTAAGTTGTTAACCAATTTATGACTTGAGATATAATAATATATATGATTATTAAATTATTAAATATTGTTAAATATTAATCGGGTTTGTTTATAATTTTATATAACTGTTGTTTTTAGTGGGCACTGTTTTTCTGAACAAAATCAAATTTCACAATATGAATAATAATTAATACTCAACAGAAAGTATATAAATAAAATGATTAGAATGTCTTTTTGATCAGTCAAAATAATTAAATGTTCGTTGGACCGGCTTTTCCTATAATGTCTATCTTCAATCTTATTGACCCGTATACTTTTTAACCGTTATTCGATGAGATTTTCAAGCAACAAGATTTTGTCATGCGTCATAATATTGTCGGGTTGGTAGTATTTTTATAAATCGTCGGAGTACTGGATTTTTTTGGGGTCCGTCAAGAATTTTTTGGCTTCCGATCAGAGTTTTTTGGTTTCTAACGAGATTTATTAAACAAGTGACAGAATCTAGTTGGTTAAATATCACGTCGAATAATGATTAAAAGTCATTGATTCGGCAAGAATTATAAATAAACATTTTGAAAATAAGATGATTAAATGTATATTTTCTTAACTTTAACCGTTCAAATAAATATTTTGGTCATATTTTCCCTGTATGTAACCTTTGTTTTGATTGTACACTATCTTTCTGATCAAAATCAAATTTCACAATTAAATTTAATAACTTATAATGAACCAAATAAATTTAATAATTTGAGTGGAACTTGTCAAAGAGTGATGAGTTTTTGAAAATGACTAAATATATATTTGTTTATTTATTTATTTATTAAATTAATTTAGTGGAAGCCATATGAGAAAAATACACGTCTCAACTGCAAGGAAAAAACAAGCTGAAGCTTTAGATCAATTATTGAGAAGAATTTAATTTTTAGGTAATTAATTTTTTTATTATTTTTATTTTTTTTTTCATGATTTGACAAAGAGAGCAAACGGTATGAGCTTTTTTAGTTAAAACTTGCTACGAATTTAATATGCGCGTTTATAAGTGTAAACCAAAACAGTGTCGTCATATTCACACATGTGTTAGGATATTAAATAAAAGAAAAAGAATTTATAAGAAAGTTATAATTTGAGAATTTTTTTTACATGCTTCAAAAACATTGAGTCGTCTTTAAAATAATATCAGCCCGATTAGCTTTTTAGATCAATTGTTTTACATGATTAAAATACAAATATTAAATTTAAAAAATCCTAGCTTTCTAGAAAAGCTCTAATTTTCATATGGTATTATTTGTCAAAATAAAAAACATTGAAAAGAAAAGAAAAAATCGTATGGAATGATGTTGTTCAAAGTGCTTTAATATTTAATAGTTTTTAATTAAAAATATTATATGGTTAATGCAATGGGTGTGTAGAATAATTTAAAGATTATGATTGATAAATACAAAGTTGGGTAGGTAGTGTTTCATATTATATTTTCTAAATTCTAAATTTAAATATAAGTTAATAAACATGTATTAAACCAGGAAGTAGTTTCAAACCTTAATGACAACAATGTGATGATAATACTAGACAATCATATAAGCAAGCCAGGATGGTGTTGTAATGACAATGACGGTAACGGGTTTTTTGACGACTGTACTTTGACCCTGAAGTTTGGATAGAGGGACTTAGTCGTGTTGCTTCTATGTTCAAAGGCTATGACAATGTCATAGGTATGAGCTTGAGAAACGAACTTCGTGGGCCTAGACAGAATATTCAAACGTGGTACAAGTATGTGTATATGTTAAAAACATGTTTATTATATTGTTTCCCAAATGTTTTATGGTTTCATAATGAAGATTCAAGTGGTCGGATGCTTCTGTTGTCGCATGAATCAAGTACATGCAAAAAGGCGCGGAGAGCGTTCATGCAGTGAACCCTGATGTTATAATCGTTGTATCGGGATTGAACTATGACCTTGATTTGTCTTTTCTAAAAAACAATCCAATAACTTTATCTTTCAGTAAAAAGTTAGTTTTCGAGATTCACTGGTATGGCTTCTCAGATGGAAACGACTGGATAACGAATAATGCGAACGAAGAGTGCGGTCAAGTTATCGATCGGATAACGACTAATGCTTTGTTTTTGTTGGACCAAGGTTACCCTTTGTTTGTGAGTGAATGGGGTGTGGACCAAAGTGGTACAAATGACAATGACAATAGATATTTGAATTGCTTATTGGGCTGGGCTGCTGAACATGACCTTGATTGGGCTTTATGGACTATTGTTGGTAGTTATTATTATAGAGAAGGTGTGGCTGGTATGGAGGAGTCTTATGGTGTTTTAAATTGGAATGAGCCTAGAAATCCAAGTTTTCTTGAAAAGATTTCACCTCTTCAATCTCCATTTCAAGGTAATACAAAATATAATCATGAATTCATGGTAAGTTTTAAGTTCGTGTTGGTTTGATCTGCCAACTCGCGAACACGACCCATTTAACAACCCTAGTTAGGGGTGCAAACGAGCCGAGCTGCTCACGAGCTACTTAGGATCGGCTCGTGAAAAAACTCGATCGAGCCCGAGCTTAAAGTAAGCTTGTTTAATAAATGTGCCCGAACTTCATTTATCGAGATCGAGTCGGCTGGCGAGCCTAAACGAGCCTGTCATTTATAATAATATTATGGAAAAGTAAATAAAACTAAGTAAATAATATATAGTGTCCGGGTCGAGCTCGAGCTTGAAAATATACTCGCGAGCCGAGCTCGGGCTTTGAAAATAGAGTTCGAAACTAGCCGAACTCGAGTTCCATGTAAGTTAAACAAGCCAAACTGCTCAGCTTGGCTCGTTTGCACCCCTAACCCTAGTCTGAGAAAGAAACGGTTTCACTTAACACACACGTCTTTTATGATCAGCAGCACCAGGTTTATCAAGTAACAGTGAACATAAAATCCTGTTTCATCCATCTACCGGGCTTTGTGTGCAAATCAATTCCTTGAGTTTAGGCTCATGCTCCAACGCATTGGGTTTTGACTACACACCCGATAAGTTTCTAAGAGTGAAGGGTACAAATTATTGTCTTGAAGCTAATGAGGTTAATATGCCGGTGCAAGCAATCATGTGCGACGATGACTTATCGTCTAAATGGGAAGCCATTTCGGCCTCTAAAATGCACCTTTCATCAATGACCAAGAATGGCACTATTGTTTGCCTTGACATAGACAACAAAACCATTGTTACTAATGACTGTAAATGCTTAAGCAACGACTACTCATGTGATCCGTCGTCCCAATGGTTCAAAGTCATCAATAGCACGAGGTTTAGTATTGCGCCACCTATAGACGATATCTCACAATATCCTGTTTTGGGTGGCTTGATTTCAACAAACTAATGCCACTCACAATTTACACATACTTTCAAGAAACTCAATACTCATGTATCACACATTGACTCTCATGTATCACACATTGACTTATGTACATATGATTTACATGTCATGACCAATATAGAATATACTATTAGTATGTCATAAACTCATTCTAATACCATGATTTTGCTAACTGTTATGTTAATTGCCATAACTTCAATCGGCGTTATTTAGTACGTAAAAACATAAGGGGCATCAGTGGCGGAGATACACCTAATGTAAGGTGTCGGCCGACCCCTGTGAAAAAATAATTTTAAAGGTATATATATGTTAAAATCCCGGTCGACCCTATGAAATTTGGACACCGACCTTCTTCCGACCCCTGTGAATTTTTTTCCTGGATCCGCCACCGAGGGGGGCATATATATATATATATATCGACCGGGGCATATGAATTCTCAGAAACGGCCATGATTTTTACCCCAAACATACTCTATACTGTACTATGGTATTTATGCCGTTATACCTAGCTAATTAATGAGGATAGGTAGTTTAACCTTAAAAGAGGCTAAGAGAGTTAACAAGATATGTGTGGCACTCTGATTTTCGTCTATGCCTCTATGGTATTCAGTTTATAATGAGATCAGACTTATTTGAAAGGTACACGAACAGTGCCCAGGAAAGCATGTGTGATGACAAGAATTGCATGCATTCTGGGTGAGGGCTGGAGTTAATGCAACATTTCTTTTTGTTACTCTCTAAACCTTATAAAGAGCTAGATAATAAATTCAACTGCACATGCATACAATATAACATTGGATACAAGTGCAAATATACAGGAAAAATAAAGTAAAAAGTAGTGGGTTGCAAATATGCCATAAGAATGTGATACGTCCAAAATATTGCAACAAGAATTATTCATGGTATGAAAGCAGGAATTAAAGCAAAAGTAAGACCAGTCTGGGGTTAAAAAACAAAGCATAAGTGTCGCAAAAAGAAAGCATTAGCCCTACGTACGTACAAAGGGGACACGGACAGTTACGATTCTTGTTGTTGCTCTTCATCATCCACTTCTTGATGCATTCTTTATGATAACTGTGATTGCATTCTAGTTTGCCGATAATATCCTCTGCATGGCACACTGCACAAATTTCTTCATCTTCTTTCTCTTTAGCCCGTTTACTTGTTTCCACTGCAACTTCTATGGCCTCTTGCCGGTTATTACGTATACACTCACACCACAACACAATTGTTGCCATCCTGAAAGCGGATCGCTTTCGCACGAAACATAATCCTTCACCCTACCCTCATCACTATAAAAAACATATCTAGCCGTGACCACAAAATCGTTATTCGCTGTGAACGTCATGCATGCATACGAATCAGGACGCACATTACCAAAAATCTCCCTTTCAATTCCAACATAGTAATCATGGATCTCTGTTGTTTCGGGCTTGATGTACATCCAAGTATTCAACCTCAGGTCCTACATTAACAAGTATCATTTGATTGAATTTACTGAGAAAAATACCATAGGGACAAGACATTGGGACTTACCGGCTTACAGGTTATTCGAAATTGTTTGATAACTAATGGCAATGCAAGGTCTTAAACTTTACCTGTTAACGTAGTCCGCAAGTCAAATTAGCTTGGAATAGAATTATACTTCAAACTCTAGGCGGTTCAATTTCTAATTAATCTAATTTATAAAATTAATAATAGTAACTATAATAATAATAATAATAATATTTGTCATTGTTATGAGTATTGTTATTATTATTACTAATATACTTACGGGGTTTGTTGAAATTTTACCCCACGTATTATGATTGTTTTACACTATTCATTTCTAATATTTATATATTTTTTTCTAAAGTTTAATTTTATATATTGTAAGAAAGTTAATAATATGCTTAAGGTTTGATGTTGAAATAGTTTTACAAATAAATTAACAGGTTTAAAACTATCAAGTTTTGGTGAGACCCATAACCCGCATATTTTTTTTTAATATAAAATTGTTTTTAAATTATAAATATATTTAAAAAAATAAGATATTAATTTTTAGTATATCTCTATCTTATAGTATTTTTATTTCTAATAATGAGATTAATTTTTAATATAACCCGCTTAGAGTTATCTGGATTTGGTGAGACCCATACTCGTGTATTCCGGTCAAATATGAGAAGCCCTATTTATAAAAAAAGTAATTTGGTGGCTTGAATAAATGTATTAGGGTTTAGTTGTATATATTTAAGATTAAGATTAGGTAATTAATATACTTAAGGGGTTTGTTGTCTGAACCCGTTGATCTACTAGACTGACACGGTCCTTAAGACACATTAGGAAGACGCTACCCATAATCTATAATTAGCGAACAATGACATCACTCTCTTTCGACTTAACATGTGGGTAAAATGGGAATTAGTTTGATTCGTCATAGGGTTCTTGATTTGTTTGGGATCTACTTGATAACGTCTTGTGATCATTGGCGCGCATGTTCATCATATTTTTTGTTTATTGCTTACCAATGATATGTAATGACATAGGATCAACGTGTAATAACCTACCCTTTAATTAACATGCGGAATCCATTAAATATAAAAACACACAAGAATCACATTCAAATCTTCATATTGAAAATAGTCAAAGTACACAGTTAATCTGACAACTAATCTGACAAAATTAAAGCTTTGGTGCAACGGAATCAGTTTTCTTTTCACAAACTTGAAACTTAAAACTTCATTACTTCAAAAACTATTCATAAAATCTCAAAAATTGCATGGTGACATAAAAATTTGACATAAAAACTATTCTTAAAACTTCATTACTTCAAAAACTACATCGCTTTACCACAAAAACTGTTCACAAAATCCCAAAAGTTGCATGTCGCAATGAGTTTGAAGCAGAAACAAAACCTCTCAATGTTTAGCAAAAAACAATAAAACATAACCTGTTTCGGTCCTAATCTCTGCATAAGTAAAATGCCAACAAAAAATATTAAAAATTATATCACGTTCAGCCTCTTCAGTTCAGGTCTCCAATAATCAGTTCCGCATGGACGTTTACCATCCTCGGAAGAACGAAAGTTATTATTTGAATCATCATCAGAGGAACTCCTCGTCAAATTTAAAAAACAAAGAGATTGTAAATAAAAGTAAAAAAAATAACGGATCAGATTTCTGGCTTGAGTTTCTCAAAACTAAGAAACATTATTGGGCGCTCAGTTATTTCAGATTCGATCATCTGGGGAAATCATCATCATATCCGTCACCAAAAACAATTAAGATAAAACAAACAAATTGAATCTCTATGTTTTAACAAGATTAGGCCAAAATAAGTAAGTCCGTCTAGTTTCTGTTAGCCAGAGGTCAAATGTAAAGGCAAACTCGGTACTCTCTTTACAAAAACCCATCATTAATCACCCATTAACCATCTCAAACACATCCAATTCGTTCCAACCACGACTATTATGGAACGGATTAAATGTCTACAGGAAAAGATCAATCATGAAATTTTGAATGAAAATTAAAAAGAATGAGTATACCCTTACCTTTGAGCGGACTAACCAAACCTAGAAAAAGTAACTCAATAACAATCCAATACAAACAAATGAAATCAATATCTTAAATGAAAAACTGTTTAAACAGTTGATGATTATCTTCTTCAGTTCAGGTCTCCAATAATCGTTTCCGCATAGACGTTTAACGTCCTCAGAAGAAAAAAAGTTATTATTTTAATCATCATCAGGGGAAATACTTAATTACTTTAAACAAAATGAACATAAAAAAACAAACTAACAAAATAAATAGAGAGGGGTCAGATTTCTGGCTTGGATTCTCTATAATATAGAGAATGTAAATAATGCGCTCGGTATAATCAACTTCGATCATCTGGGGAAATAATCATCATTTCCACTCTCTAACAATCAAAAAATAACAAATAATAATAATGGATCAGATTTCTGGCTTGAGTTTCTTCAAAAGAAGAAACATAAAATGAGCGCTCAGTTATTTCAGATTCGATCATCTGGGGAAATCATCATCATTTCCATTACCAAGAAAAATACAATTAAGTAAATTACAGATTGTGTTTCATCAGTTAGGCAACAGATTGAATCTATTTGTTTCAAAAGCTGGATTGATAATATTACATTATTAATAGCACAAACTAACAGAAACAAAAATTATTAATATCAAATTTACAATAAAAACCTCACACTCTATGTATACAAAAAAGCTATAAAAAACAATAAGTGCTATTTTTATAGAGATGAAATGTTAAGAAATTTGGTTTTCTACAAGCATGCTATTAACAAACATAATAGTACCGATCCCACCAAATAAACTGATAAGCTCAACAATGTTATGCTAGCCCGAGAAACACAATCTGTAATTAACTTAAAAATAATTAAAAATTTATCCAGACCTGAATAAACATAGCTCAAATAACAAAAGCTACATTAAGTCATCAAAACCGGACAATTAATATCGCATCGGCTCATACACAACACCTATTAATTCTTAAAGCGCCGGTAATCAGTATTTCGATGCTAAATCAACAACTAATTATTACATAATGAACAAATGTGCCAGGAGACAGGTAGCATCGATGCAATTGTATACACACCGAGCTGTTTAATACTGGTAATATAATAAAATACTTAATCTATGCTCCGGAAACTTGAATGTCTCTCACTTGATTTGAGAGATTTCACCATTATGAAGCAACAAAAAAAAAATAAACAAAGAAATAGAGCTTAATTAAATAGAAATAGAAAGCATTGAAGATATTTCAAAGCCATGAGAAAACAATTCACAAGTAAACTATAGATGTTGTGAAAAGTGAAAACAAATAGGGGCGTTTGAGAATTTTGATTTTTGCTTTCGTTGACACGTCCGCCGGGAGCCGACGAACGTAACGCCTATCAAAAGCAACACAGAATAAATATGAATAAAACGATACCTAACAATGTGACGCCGCCGTTAAACGGTTATGTGTTGAATTGGTTGAATGGAGATGTGGTATTTGTAGGCGTGGGTAAAACCCTAATTTGTTGATGGGTAATTACCGAAATGCCCTTTGCAACGGCTGTTTTGTTAACAATATTGGTTAAATACTGTTTTGGTCCTTGACTTCTTACAATACTCATTTGTACCACAAAATACTTTTGTAAATGTTTTTACTCTAAACTTATAAGTATGGATGTTTGTGTTTTCATTAGTTGGTTTGAGATTAAGTGTGTGGATTATTGAATTAAGATGTGTCTCAGTAGTAATAGTGTTATGTGCTTTTATATTGAAATATTTTTTTTTATACTTTTAAAAGTTCAACTGGATTGGACTGCCTCTGCTAACACACGAGTCGTCGATGCATATAGACTGTCAATGCTAGGTGATTTGACCTCCTCACAAAAGGGAGGAATGGACGCTTTATGAATTTATATGGTTAACTCAATCTTCTATCAATAAGTGTGTTAGACTTGGTTGATTGTTGTCTCTAAATCACCTTTCTTGATAGGTTTTTTTGGTTAAACATCTATCTCTATCTATATCCTAATCAAACTAAACCTTAACTGATCCTATCTTAATATAACTTAAATTTATTTTGATTAGAGTTTACTCATTACCAATTTAATAACTTGTTAATCCTACAACTTTTATTTCTATATCGTATTTCCATCGTCTTGAAAGAATAAGTATTAATTGTTTTTATTTGAATACAAAATTCGGGTGTTACAAGCAATGTGTGAATCTAAGGCGATTAACTAAAAGTGTATGCCATAACTGTCTACATCTCATCTCGTATCCCATTGGTTGGGAGTTTCCCTTGATGAATCCAAGGCGAGACAAAACCAATGGCGCAAGATCATAAGTGGAACCATATGACCAGGAGCTTTTGTGACTTAGTAACGATGCATGAGGACGTTCATGTTTTAGCGTTGGGAGAACGTGGCAAACAAATGTTTGAATATCATATTCACTCAAAAATGTGCGTTTCATAGTCATTCCAACATATCATGCTGGCGTGCCTCTAACGACTAATCAAAGATTGAGCACAACAGGTGCCTGCGCCACTTATATTCCACAAGTCAAAAATTGAGGTCACTCCCATGATAAGTCTATGAGACAAAAACTAATGATTTGCGATCATAAGTGAGAGATGGCTGGATTTGAGGAAGTCATAGGACGAACTCGTGACATTAAGAGTACCTTAAAATAATCACATGTATACGACTTTTTAAAACAAATCTTTTCAATTTAAGAAATAATTCAAGGGTTAAAAAAGGCTCTTGATATAAACAAAACGTGTAAGGTTCGGAGCTTCACATCATGTCCACCATATTCAATGAGTGGTGTTTTTTATAAGGAAAATTGGATTTTAATAATTCAAACTATTAACTATTGGCCTATATTAATCCCAACTAACAATTTAACTAATGGCAGTCCCAACTTTCAACTTTGTTATCATTAGCAATCCCACACCAACAGATTGTTAACTCCGTTAATATTTAAATACATAAGCAGTCCCTATAGGTTATACATAGCTACTCAATTCATCTGTATTTCCCCTGACCGCCACCACCATCGGTCGACACCAGCACCCTCTTGAGCCACCGTGCACCACCATCTTCATTTAATTTATTTTGCCTGAAGCACCGAAACGATGATGACAACCACCACCGGTGGTTATCATTTTTCAGGCGATTTTCAAATTCTCGTAAATCTCGCGGGTACTGTTAATTTTGTTGAGATTAGCTGCCGATGACGTATCAATCAACGACGGACATCAATGGCTGCCGATAAAACTTGAAATTGAATATAATAATTGATGAATATGAAAAGATACGTGATTAAACAAGTGAGAATAATGTAATTGATCACACACTCACACATCTACCGTCGAACACTGATTTTGACTATCTCAGCATGAGCATTTTGACGAAATCCAATATAATTGAACAAAACTAAAAGGTCTGAGGCATATCTTCATATTATGAAACCAATAACATGAACAAAAATCATTTTTTAGCATCAATGATTTAGGAGGCCGATGCTGCACGGTGGTCGCCGGAAACACAGAGGGTACTCATCTAAGGTTCGGTGGTTTTTTTTATTCGAACTTGTTATATGTGTAAACTATAGGGACTGTTTATGTAGTTAAAAATAAACGAAGTTAACCGTTAGTGTGGGATTGTTACCGGTAACAAAGTTAAAAGTTGGGATTATTATTAGTAAGATTGTTAGTTGGGATTAATATTGGCCAATAGTTAATAGTTTGGATTATTAAAATCCAATTTTCCTTTTTATAATATAGAGAGTAGTTTATGGTGTTTTGATTCGAGGAAAGAGAAATACAGTGATTTTTTCTGTAAACTTGAAAAGTTACTGTTCATCCCATATAATTTTTTAATATTTTATTGAAAGTAGTTATGAGCGAACGAGAGATAAAATGTAATGATAAAAGTACGAAAAAATATTATTTAATTGAAAACCAAAAAAAAAATGTAGTGTTTTTTAGTGTAATTTTGGATTTGAATATAGGGAAAGAGATGAAAATGCTATGAGAGTTACTGTTCTAACAATATTTTGAGTGTAAATTTGAAAAGTTATTGTTCACACCTTCATAAGCTCCTAAATATGAAAACATAGAAAATAATAAAAACTCCATGTAAATTCCGAAGTTATATTATAATAAATGAATCCAATTACAACAGATAGACAGGTAAGCGAGTAATAAGCTGCACTGCACCCCCTTTTGAATGGCAAAACTGATCCTACTGAAAACTAAATTATCGTTTTTTCAGCCCAAATTTAACTTGGTAGGCTATCCAAAGTATAATGGCCAAGTCTACCTGTACGGTACAGATTAACAACCTTAGTAGCAACTGTACTATTAGCAGCCTCAAGTGAATCTGATTTTACATTGAAAACTTTTCTAAGTGTTGCAAACTGTGCTTCAATAAGGTGTTCCATATCATTCTCGTCTTCAACGTTTCCTTCGAAAGATGAGATCTCCTTGAATAGAGCTCGACGAACAGCTTGAACGACTAAATCCTACATTAGCGTATCGAGTCTTAGTTGCAAACACAAGGATCACAAATTTTGAATTCTATGTATGATGATTAAATAAAGTTTTTAATTAACAAAATAGTAAAGTATTCCCTCCAACAAATTTCTCATGTTTTCAGTCAAGGGGTGTTTGACCCAAATCGTTAACAACGGCTTGGCGGCTTAACAGTTCAGTTTTGGTGGTTCGAATAGATACATCCTTTATCGTTCAAAATGATTGGTTTGTATTAGTTTTTTTTTAAAAGATGGTTCATGATTATAAAACATATTCATGAGAAAATGAAAAAAATGTATATAAATAATAAAAGTTAAACGACCGATTCCAAATTTCAAGCCGGATTGTAGGCCTATAAATGAACCGAACGTTCAGTAACTGTTCGTAAACCATTCGCCCGAAAGTTCGTTTCAAGTGGTGAATCGGTAATCAGAAACACAGCAGAAAACACAGAACGTATTGCCAACTTGCGAATATTATTAATCAGAAAATTTACATCAAAAAACTGATTACATAGGAGAGCATTTATAACTAGCTAACTCCTAGGTTTATTCGACTTCAAATACACTATCTTTATCTAATAAACATTACTAGATAAACCAAACTCGTTTAAACTATTATCTTGTTATTAGACCAAGTGTAATCGACTTCAAACTCTCCAAATACTGAACTCCCGGTTTGGCCCGACTCACCGAAACCGGTTCGGTAATTCCCAACATCGTTTATGTTCCTTTATTTAATTAGCGAACTAACACGAACCAAATTTTTTGTTCATTTAACTAAACGAACGAGCATGAACACTGTTTATTCATTTGTGCCCGTTCTTTTAACCCATTTAACTATGTAATTTTATAGATATTAAAAACAAATAAATATGTAAATAAGAAGCCATATGTGTTAATCATGCACTTAATCTTTTATATTTGGTTGTGTTCATTTATGTTTGTTTGTGTTCGTTTAAGTTTGTTTGTATATGTTTGTTTATGCTTGTTCAATTATGTGCATTTATGATCGTTTACGTTCGTGAACTGTTTGTTTAGATTTTTAATGTACGAACATAAACACATGCAAACATGTTCATTTTTTATGTGCACATAATTGAACACGAATGGTTCGAGTTCGTTTGAAGTTAAATAAACGAACACGAACATGCCATTGTTCACGTTCGTTTACTGGCATACCGGGCTGAACCGTTTGGATCTCAAACTGGCCAAATTGGCCAACCTGTTAATGTTGATGAACAACTTAGATTAACATATAACTGAAAATTAACATAAACTCAAGTCTTTTGGTACCTGTGTATGATCATTCATAATTTGATTCTCATTCTTGTCTAACTCTGCAATATTTTCCCATTTCTTGTATTCATGACTAAGATTGAGTATTGAGAGAAAATATTGAGCAAGGTCTGACTGGTCAAACAGTGAGTCATCAATAGCTCCTGCATCATCAACGATAAGTATTTAAATAATTATTTTAACAATTAAAAAATTTTAAGACGCGTTTTAAACAAAAGATTATAATAAAGTGGCAGATAAGCAGGCAACAAGCTGTGCCGCAACCCCCCTTTTGGATAGTAAACCGATCTTATTAAAAACAAAGTTTTGGGTATAAAAACATACCAGAAATCTCAAGAGTAAAAAAACAGTACCAGTTAACGCTAATTTGGAAGACCGTTCAACATCAACAATTTCAGGTGGCAAAATTCCGGGGGTGTCCAAGATATATACGCTAGGATGACTCACGATCTGAAATTCAAATATTATTATACGAGCACCTTTCAAAACATATGTTACCGAGAAAACATGTAAACGAGGATTATACCTTTAAACTGATAATATCTTTTGTCTCTCCCGGATGTGGACTCACTGTGGCTTGTTTTAACTTACCCTTTTCTTCAACACATACGCATTAAGTGTTAGAAACAAACATAAGCATACATTGATATGCACTACCACAAAACAGGCCTTTAAAACTAGGGGTGTTCATCAATTCTGTTAACTTGGTTTTGAATATAACTAATAAACCGATTTCAAGCGAATATAACCGAATTGAATATTTTAGCTAAAAATATTTAAAAAATAATAATTTATAAACATAATTTTTATTATAATCCTTTAATAATATATAAAGATAAGTTAATTTGGTATAATACTTTTATTAAGTAATTAATTATATTAAAAAGAAGTAAATTTGGTATAAGCTTTTTATAAGGAAACTAGTTTAATGTATTGTACAAAGATTTCTTATGTCATTATAAAATTGAAATTAGGAATTTGACACATATGAATGAGAAAAAAAACTTGGGAATATTCGGTTAATACATGTTATTAACCAAATTCAGAATTTGCATAACCAAAAACTGAACTGGTTACCTGCAGCAGTAACTCGTCCGATTTGATGCAAAGAGTTTGCAAAAGCAGATTTTCCAACATTTGGAATTCCAACCAGCATTACGGTAGTTGGGAGATCATTACTTGATTGCATGTTCCGTCTCAAGTCTCTAACTTTAGCTTGAAGAAAGTTCAAAAACTACAAGCGGGTCGGGTGAATTATTATAGCGTAAGAGTTGCAAATGCAAGTATTATGGTAGTTGTGTGAGCTGTTTAAAATGACAATAAAAGAATATATTTGTTTCTAATTACCTGCTTGACATTATCCTTGTTATGAGAATTAATAGCAAAAGGTATGCAATTTTGCTCCCTAAAGTAAGCCATCCATTCCTATAATATATGGGAAATTAGAAACTCATCTTTAACAGCTTCAAAATCTGATTTAAAATCTGCTCATCTTATATAAGGTTGTATAATTTGAGTTGACCCAAATGAGGTAAATGAAATTATTTTTTACCCAAATCAACTTATTTCTTTAAGAACGGGCCATGATGATCGCCACTAGGGGTGCAAACAAGCCAAGCCACTCGCAAGCTACTCAAGTTCGGATCAATTAAAAGTTCGGAACGAGCCGAGCTTTTTCGAGCTCGGGCTCGAATAAAGTTCATTTAGTTATCAAGCTTGAGCTTGAGCCTTGAATGTGAAGCACGTTTAGGCTCGTCAAGCCTTAACGAGTGTTATGTATTTTTAAGTTTAACCTCTTTTAGACTTCTATGTATTAATTTCACATTTCATAACTGAGTTCGAGCCAAGCTTTGGCTTGTTTTAAGGCACTACAAGAGCTCGAGCTGAGCTTAGGCTCGTTTAAGGTTTTCCTTAAAATATATAGAAGTAAGTAAATTTTATATGCATTAATTATTAAATAATAAACGAGGAGAGCCTGAGCTTGAAGAAACAATCACGAGATGAGCTCGAGGTTTAGAAAAAGAGCTCGAAACAAGTCGAGCTCAAGCTATCGCTAGTCAAAACGAGCCGAGCTCAATCCAAGCTATCGTCACTGTCCCTAATCTTATATTAAATTGCTATAAAGAATCTCTCACCTTAGTTTTCGAGTGACTTGCAAGATCCATTTTGTTCAGGACGATTATGTTCCTGGAGGAAGATGGGGAGTATCTCAAATTCCCATATTCTGATGACACTGGAATCTAAAAAGAATTCAAGAATCATCAAACCAACTTGCTGAAGAAAGTAGGGGTGCACATCAAACCGAAAAAAAACCCCAAAATAATCGAACCAAAACAAAACCGACGGTTTGGTTTTATGTTTTCGTAAAAACCAAATTTCCGGTTCAGCTTGATTTTGGTTTTACATGTCATATAAACCGAAAAAAACCAACCGAGCCGAAATTATAGATTTTCGTTTTTTTAATTTATTTTTGAAGTAATTTATAAAAAAAATAATAATAATATGTAACTCAAATAGTTTGGCCCAAATTTATAATAATCAATTAGTTATTAATTAACAAAATAATTTAGACCAAAATTCATCATTTTGAGCCAAATATTGTTGAAGCTCAAATGGTGAAACCGAACCGAACGATTTTCTAAAACTCAAGAACCCTAGTTTTGGTTCGGTTTTATTCCAGAACCAACCCAAACCGAACCGTGCACACCCCTAGCAGAAAGTAAGAAATAAATAGAAAAAGATGAACAATTTAAAAGAAACATGACCAAGACAGCCCAAAACCGAAACCAAACAGTTTCAAAATCTCAAAAACCGACATTTCGGTTTTTATCCCAAAACCGAACCGAACCATACACACCCATATCAAGAATCATCAAACCAACTTGCAGAAAGTAGGAAATAAACAGAAAAGTCAAGTAATTTAAGTTTTTAACAAGATCTATTTGAGGCATTTTATCGAACAGTTGGCGGGCACAACGAAACGGGACAGACACTCACCCGCGCGTCTCGGACTTCAAGAACAAAATCAGCAAGCGGAAGCCGCTGAGAAATGGCCCGAGATGCTGCACGCATATGTTGATTGTACCACCAGCTTGAAGATCTGCTGTCAGACACTTTCTTAACTGAATTACCTAACTTTTGAATTAATTTAGTTGCTGTTCCCGCCATTGTTATCAAAAGCTTGAATAATATTATTATTTAACAGCGTAACAGTGTCTAATTACGAATTAGTGTTGATACCGTTGATATACAGACTGAATTCGCGTCGGTTCTGTTTAAACTTAAATTATGTTTGTGTTTTTTTGGAGCTTACTCGCTTATTTTTACGATTTAATGCTCGTGACGTTGTTACTGACCGAATATTTGTTGTTTAAATGCGCTAGCATTGTTTTTTTTCTTTGTAAATATGTTAATTTTAAGTATCATCCGATTGGTCCATATGGCGCGACACCAACTTATGCCACGCCAACGTTTGTTTTTTACTTTTAAAAAAATATGTTATTTTTTAGGGCTTACTTATCTATGTTTACGATTTAGTGTTGATACCGCTGATATCGACCGAATTCGTGTCGGTTCGTTACCACAACGCACGAGGTCTTGTCCTCTTCTGTTTTAAAGTTTTATTATGTTTGTGGGGCTTACTCATTTATTTTTACGATGTAATGCTCATGTCGTCGTTATCGACCAAATACTCGTCGGTTCGTCAACGCGACGCATGGAGTTTGTATTTTTTTTCCTGCTACTTAAATATGCTATCATTGTTCTTTTAGTATGTTAATTTGTTGTATTTGGGCATTGACGAATTTACTTTTTTGGTTTAGTACTAATGTTGTAACCCGATAATGACTGGATTCGCATCAACTTGCAGTCGTACCGCGCGAATTTTACCAACCGATTACACTTTCGTTTTATATATATATATATATCATAATTATACGAGCGCTAATACTTTTATTTACGTTTACTCTTTTGGGTTTATTGTCAATATCTTTACGAATCAAATGAATTTGTGTCGTTTTACCACCGTAACACGACGGGTTTTGATCCCGAGTTATCTTTTAGAACCCCACCACCAGAATACCAACCCCCATCCACCCAAGATTCATCTTAAATGAAGATAAGCTTAAAAAAACAAAGAATTCAATATAATTGTCCAAAAACATTATTGTTGGCCCAAATATTTTCACTGTTCATGCGTCATGGGCTTTATTATCACCGGTCAATTTTTTCATTTCAAATGCATTAATAATAATAATAATAATAATAATAATAATAATAATAATAGAATTCATAGCTAAAAAATGAACCTCGAGGTTGATGACCTATTGACAGAGATAAAACCTTTTAAACAGATAAATGCCATAGGTTCAAGTTCAGAAAACTTTACATTCGGCTCACCACCCCCGTGTTTCCTCCTCTCTCTCCTTATTTTCCCGTATCTCACTCCCTCTATCCTCTAATCCCGTCATTTGCAACCTTTGTAGCGGGTGCCTAACTCCTCCATCACCGCTAGACAACCACTCTTCACATCCCTTCATCTGGGCCACGGGCATGCGATGGAAATGGTCTAGCAAATACTGTTTTAGGTATTAAAAGTTAGAATAATAAAGTAACGGACATGTAGCGATCTAACAAACATGACACGAGCTCGAAATAATATTAGACACGATAAAAACTTGAAAGCTTAATACGAACCCGAAATAATATTAGACACGTGAACTCAAACATGACAACATATGTAAAGAATGAATGTGTAAAACGGTAACAATGCTCTAGTAGTATTTAAAATTTAAATCAATGTTGTAAAAGCAGGTTTACAAGGCCGAGTACTTGCTAGGTATGTCGCGGAGGCGAGTTTCTTTAACTCCGTCTTGTTACTAAGAACCGATCATAGGTGGCCAATCTCAGCCAGAATCGCATCTAGTCGCTGAACTTAGGCTGATTTTGACTTAAAAAATAAAACATAATTCGTATTTCTATAATATTAAAGAACACGTATTAATTTTTTAATGTATTTATCTTATTCATATTTATATTCACATAATTTTTATAAACATCAGTTATTATATTCGGCATATATATAATATCCAAAAATTAATTTCTTTATGTTTACCGATGTTTTAAAAACCGGTATTTTACTCGTACCGGATTGGGCTAAAAAATGGTACAACCGGTTGAACCGGGTTATACCGGGAGGTTCAACCGGTTGAATAGTTTACCTTATAATTTCCTATAAATACAACTTTAACTCTAAAAATAACCCAAAAGTAAATGATTTCATAAAAAAAATAATTCAAAAGTTAATCCATATTAAAAAATAATACAAAAGCACTCATATTTAAAAAAACAGTCATAAAGTTTACACGTTTGAATATTAATTGTTGGGTTAAAAGTAATTTTGATAAAATCTGGGCCGCAAATATCAAAAATTTCTTGGACATAAAACCGGTTTGCCGGTAAAAACCGGTATTTTAGAAAAAACCGCCGGTACGATGTTTTAGCAAACCGGCCAAAAATACCAGGCTCAAAATACCGGACTGCTGTGCAAAATCCGGTTTAACCGGTTCAACCGGCCGGTTTGAACCGGTTTTTAAAACACTGATGTTTACTATGTCCGAGTACTCTCCGAATACTCCAAACACACCGAACTTCTTAGTCGACGTCTAAGATGCGTCTAGCAACTTTTACTTTATTTAAATTATAAGTTTTTCACTTTTGTCATGACCTATTTTATGTGATTTTTCACCAGACTGGTCTCTTATCACCATGATTAATGAGACTCAGAATCTCAGATGAAAAATATTAAAAATATTATGAGAATATATTATGAAGTACAAAATTGAGAAAAATCATGTCTTCAAGTGGGCTTAAGGTACCCATTCATGATTCATGGGCTACGTGGTGCCCACTAATGCCCCGTAGCAAGAGTATCGTAGATTAGGCCTACAAACAAAACCATACTGTTTGTGATTCGTTCGACAAGAAGTTTATTTATATTTATTTATTCATTAATAAATGAATAAATATGAACAGAAGAGATTGTGTTCATTTAACTAAATGAACAAACATGAATACATGTTTTTTTCGTTCATTTATGTTCATGAATTTGGCTTGTATTTTAAATGAGCGAACATAAACGAACATGAACATATTCATTTTTAAACAAACAAACATGAACACGAGCATGCCCTTGTTCATGTTCGTGTTCGTTCAGTTTGTTTACAGACCCCTATAGTAGATAGAACGGTGAAGTGTATGACATTACTTCGTTATACAAGAATCATTTTTCATATTCGTCATGGACATAGGAAATCTCAAAGACGATCCTAATTATTTTGTTATTATTATGTTGAACGGTACCAGAATTGGTTCTTCCACCAATTATGAAGTTATTTATGTTAGACATTCGTATTTATGAATACATCGGTTTGGCACTAACCGGTCGAATTAGACGATGTGTAGTGGCGTCATGTGAGCGTTTTGCGTCATGTGGCGTCACGTCATCATATGAGCTTTTTACAACAAAAGAGTGTAGTGGATGGAGCCCCTTCAATCATTACCCAATTAATGTTTTATTTATTTATTTCCTGCTTTTAATAAAAACAAAAGATTGGATTTGTGGAAAAAAAAAGATCCCTGATTGGTTAGATGAATAACGGGGGAGACGCTTTGTTGGAAACACTCCCAACCCAAAACCAGCCCAATGCGCCCCTGGGGGTGGTGCATCCGGGCGCTTTGGAACGTTTTTTAAGCTAAAGACGTCCACTACGCATGGTCTTAATGTTAAACTTTTACTATTTTTACAAATTAAAGTACTACTTTTAGAGAGAGACTAGTTTTTACAACTATGACTAAATAAAGTAAAGACACACATGTACATTTATTTGCATTTACTAGAGGAAAGCTAGTTAATTTGATTAGTAAGACAAATTTAGATAAAAGGTAACATTGTCCTTTCTTTGTCAAAGAGGCGTACAAATAAATGATAGATACAGTGACAACAGCTCATGAAAATTACATTTCAAATAGAGTATTAATATGCCATTCAAAAAATATATGTATAGCATATTGATATGATATCATTCTTGATATATGGAAAAATTATCAAAATAAACATGGTAAATTTTGACCTTTTCAAAATAGACCTGTTTTTGCAGTTAATCAGAGTCGAGTATTTTGAAGATGCCGACTAAACAGGCTAGCGGCTTAGTTGTCGTCTCTGTACGTTAAATCCATGAAATTCCACACGTGGCTAACGACTAGACGCGATACTTGTAAAGCGGCATGCTGAATTAATTTTGCAAGCCAACATCTCTATCTAGCGATAGGTCCACATCGCTTGCAAGGTAATCCAGCCGACTAGCTCGCCCCAGATACATGCTTAGCTGACAACTCAAAAAAATTGTTACGTTTTCATGGTTGAGCCGAATATGCAGGCCATGCCGTCGAAGTCAAGCCGATGTCTTTTATTTATTTAATATTTTTTTTTTCATAATACCTATTTTTTTTATTTCTTACCCTCTTTTTATAATTCCATTTTTCACTTTATTATTTTTTATTATTTCAAGAATTTGATTTATTTTTTAATTATGTATTTTGTTTACTCTATAAATGCCACCCATATATTATCATCAGCTGTGTTAAAAATTATCATATGACATACATTGTTATGTTGAGTTTTGCTAGTGAATCTGATTTGTGTTTGTTTATTATGATTGTGAGTAGCTAAACTTGTTAAACTATCTAGACAAAGATAATTATTAACGTTGTTTAACTACTTTTCGGGTTTTAACGAGCACATTTCCCTAGTATGTCACCTTTAGATGCCAGCATCATACGTGTCGTTAGATCCCAAGTGTAGTTGGTTGTCGATAGGACTCCGAGTCTAGACAGCTGTTTTCTCATATTCAATAGTTGCGTATCTTAGACCAAATATCCGTCTAGCATTCTTAATTTACTTCTTTATTTATTTCTAGCTACTATTAATTTAGTTTATAATATTATCAAAAATATTAATAATTATTAGTTGAGACTCGATAGAGGTTCATTATCAAGAGCCGCCATAACAATGTTATTCAGTCAATATCGGTTTAAAATTAAGCATGTAAACGAACCGAGCATTCGGTGAACTTTCGTGAACCGTTCGGCGGGAAGTTCGTTTATGTTCGTTTATTTAATAAACGAATGAACATGAACAAAAAAATTGTGTTTGTTTAATTACACGAGCGAACATGAACACATGTTTCGTTCGTTCATTTATGTTCATGAACATTCGTTTATATTCGTTTATTTATGCCCGTTTATGTCTGTTTATTTATGTTCATTTATGTGTTAATAGAAAATAATTAAATATTATCTAGATATGTCATCTACTTAAAGGTTTTATATTTGTTAATTTGTTTTCATTTAAGTTCGTTTATGTTTGCCTGTGTTCATTTACATTTGTTCACGTATATTCGTTTATCTTTGTTTAGTTATGTTTGTTTAGATTTGAAAAAACGAACACAAATGTCCCTTTTTAAATAAACGAACATGAACATAAATATTTATTCGATTAAGTGGCCATGTTCTTTTAAAGTTAAATGAACGAACGCGAACATGCCCTTATTCGTGTTCAATCGATTCATTTACATGCTTTCATTATTCACATTGATTAATACACTGGTCTCAATCTCTAGGCTCCACCAATTTTATTTGTGTTCGTCGAACCGTTCGTGAACACATTAATTTCCTTAATGAACGGACACGAACATAAAATCTCGTTTGGTAAGTGTTCGCGAACCGCTCGTGAACACATTATTTTCTTAACTAGCGAACATGAACAAGGCCTTGTTCGTGTTCGTTCGGTTCGTTTACAGCCCTATTTAAAATTGTTACCATAAATTACCGTATTTTGAATACGTACAATTTTCGTCTTCGATAAAAGCTGTATCAGATTGTTGACAGAATAAAACTAAACATTGTTTTGTTTTGAAAGTTATCAAATGCAAGTTATAAGTGAAATATTTAAAATAAAAAAGTAAATTAAAAAGCTATGATTATAATTTCTAGCAGATACATTGCAGAGTTAATTAGACACGTACATTACATGAATATGATGTTTAATGAAAGAATACAACTTTTATTGGTGTTGTAAAAGCTGGTCAGGTGTGTTCACCATGTGACCCCAAAGTGTCATATAATCCATGTAACCATCTCATTCACCAACGTCTCAACAATGTCACATTCAATCTCCCTCACCACCTCCTCCGCCTCCAATCCGACCATCCATCGGACACGCCTTGTCTCACCTTTGATTAACGCATCAATATCGCACATTCGATGTGATATCCGTCCACCCAACGGCAACGGTTTGAGAGTTATGTAAGGCTTAGGCACCTGTAAATATAGTACCCCATCAAGAACAAATTATTTATAAAGTTAATTAACAACTTCATATATATATATATAATATAATATAATATAAAGAATACATAATCAGAAAAATAAGCTATATACGACATTAAGCTTGCTTTCGCATATAGCTTAGAAATAATGTTATAGAACTTCTCATCAATCTACTACCGACCATTATGATAATAGCTTTAACATCGGGCAGTGTCATACAGGGGCGTACTTCCCGTGTTCCTCGACCAATTTCATTCCAAAAACGTACAATTTGATTAAAAGAATCCCCTATGACCATGACCGGTTAACAATCCCGGATTATATAAACATCTTTTTATATTCGCATTATATTATTTATTAGGTTACTATAACCTAGTAGCATATAAAAAGAATACATATATAACCTAGTAATATATGAAAAGAAAACATATATAATTAAACCTAATTCTAAAAGTCAACATGTAAGTTTGATGTGCTACACGTTTTGTCACGGGTTAATTTTATAATTAAATAACATACCATGTTTGACAAGATAATATGTGTGGATGTATAAATAGTAAAGTAATAAATATCTTGATAAACGTATACAATAACTTTGAAAAATTAATGGTTGCTATAGCAAGAAAATGATGAAGTTAAATAAAATAATTATTATATAGTTAATAATTAAGATTTAGTAAGTATAAAAAGATATTTGATATAAGATGCAAGTAAAATAGGTCGATGAGATAAAAATCAATTCTTTTTTAAACTCAGTTTGTTTAAAATGGAAATCAGTTTATTTTTAGTTTTTTTCAAGTTGTAAATTTATATATTAAAAGGTGGTGAAAGATGAAGTAAAAACTAGGAGAGGAGAGTGTGTGTGTGTGTGGGGATCCAAAAAATTATAACACATGGTAACAAATAATTTATTATATAAATTTGTACGATATAATTGACATCTTATAACGCATATAAAATAGCTAGGTATAAAAATTGTGTGTAATTGTTGTAATGTTATAAACAAGCTACGCTATCTATTCAAATTTTTAGTTGTCACGAAGAAAAGCATTTTTTCAAGATGGGGATAGTTATGACACGAAGAACAAATATGCTAGCGAAGAAAGGGAAGCAAAGGTTGATGGAAAGTTAGTTGTTTGTGATCAATCCAGGAAAATCAATGTTATAACACGTGTTTTGGCAATTGTATCATACTAATACTAATGATCCGTTCAGTTAGACTGGAAAAAGACAAACAACCATAATCACAATTTAAAGTATTAGTTAATACATAAAAACATGAAATACACAAGGGTTTAACTTTAAGGGAACCAGACAATACCCCGAATGAAAAACCATCGATCTCGCCTCCTTTGCCAGCAAGCCGATTTCTAAAATTGCGTCTGTCTATTGAAGCTGCTAGAAGTTAAAATTAAGAATCATTATCTATTTTTATCAAGGGCATCTAGAAGTTTTTTTAACTTATTGAACCCAATATATTTTTTTTATTGAATGAAAAATGTTACTAAATTAAACGTTGATATTTGGTAATAGTAGGACTACTTTTTTATTCTTCAAATTTTAAATAGTCCACTCATCACGGACCCATGGCCACTTCGGACTTTTTGGAGTCTTCTAATGCTATGTAATTTGTAATAGGGAAAATTATAAAAATAATTAACTACGAAATTTAGCCTGGAATTTCAATAGACATTCAAATTGAATTAATCAGGTTTCATCAAGGACCCCAAGACAGCTAGAAATATAAAAGGAGGCTAAGCCTTTTCCATCATTTTCTGGGCTTCGAAAATCATGAAAAGTGATTTCGGACCAATTGGCAACGGTCACATGTCTAGCTAAATTTAGCCTACAAGTCTTGGTCGCCTCGTTATAGGCTAAAAAACGAGCGACGGCTTAGCCTACATCTCCTTTTTTAGCCACTCAGAAAGGAGAAGGCGGTTAAAAAAGGAGATGGCGGCTAAGATTTCTAAACTAAATTTAGCCAAACTTTGGACACATCATGACAGTTTCTGATTAGTCCAATGTTACTTTTCATGATTTTCAGTGCTGAAAAGGTGACGGCTAAGGCTTAGCCGCCTTTCATATTTTTAGCCGTCTTGGAATACATGATGAATCCTGATTAGCTTAATGTAAATATCTATTAAGGTTAAAGGCTAAATTTTAGTGTGCATTTCTATTTTTGATAAAAATTGATCAAACTTGATTATTTTTATAACATTCTCTTTGTAGGATGATGGTTCAAAAGTCTTCCACAGTCAACAAAATCTGCATCTAGAAACTCTTTGGGTCGTCCACTCTACATCTACATAGTACTTACGTTACTTTCCTAGTTTTTTGTCTTCATAGAAAACATTGTTTGGTTATAGGGAAAATTAATTTTCAACTCAAAACTTATTTTTAACTTCAACTACTTGATAGTTGATAGCAACATATTTTAACTTGTACACTAATTGTACAAACTTCAAACTATGAGGTCATTCGACTTTCAATAGAATATTAAACTGTAAGGTCATTCGACTTCTAATACTGTAAAATGCATATGTAAGTTCGCCCAATTAGATTGTTAAACTTTGAAAATAAATATAAAGATTAACATTACACAATATATATTATTTGTGATACATATGTCAAAAACTGAATAGGATACGTATATTTGAATCAAATACAAATTAAATTAGCGTGCTGAATATGTTAATCAAATAGTGTAATTACACTATATACAAAACAACTATTTTATATAATTACACTATTTATATATATAAGTATACTATTTGATTCACATATTTAATATAGTTTTTTTGTTTGTACGTTAACTTTTCTCCGCGTATATAATATGAAATGCCAACAAGTCAACAACACATCTTCAATTGACAATTTATATTTGATATTTTCCATATCAAATATTTGACTATTTATAAACTTTATTTGCACCAATCAAATTTAAAAGAATAATATGAAATTACTAAAATATCAATTTAAGGTATTTATTTGATTTTGTGAATTAACTACATGACCATAAATCAATTAATAGTAATGCATAATATCACTAGTACAAATCGATTTTACTTTGGAAAAAAAATTAAATACTTATTAATTATGCAGGACACAATATAGTTATTTTATGGAATTCTTAGGTGTTGATAGGTAAGTATAATATATTATGGTTTATATGTTTTTCTCTACCGGCATATATGATTTTAATATGTTTATGTTACGAGAGAAAAACATATAAACCATATAATAAACATCAAATAATATGTTCACGTAATAATATCTTTTTTATCGATGAAGACACTCTCTGCTCTGTGTGTATTCCATTTTTTAAATTAACACAACTGACTAAAATAATATCTTATCAACAAGATCAAATCATATACTTTTGTCACAATAGGAGAGGTTACCATTAACTCTTGTATTTATTTGTTAGAACCCAATATTCATTACTTATTAATTTTTTTTTTCAATTTTTTTAAATTACCACGACTAAATAAAATAATATCTTATCAAGAAGATCAAATCACATACTTTTATCACAAAGAGAGGTTACCATTAACTCTTGCATTTATTTGTTAGAACCCAATATTAATTACTTATAATTATTTTTCTGAAAACTGAGATTTTTTCAAAGCCCCTACTAATTATTATTTGTTAAATTATTTATTTGTTAGAACCCAATATTAATTACTTATTATTATTGTAGCTTAAGCTTCAGAATTTTAGAAAAAGCTCCTATAACATTATTTCATGAAGATTATATCTTATTCGGTTTCGTTATAAAAATCAAATATTGACATCAACTTTGTGAAAAACACAACACTATACAAGAATATGGAGTCTAGTTCTTGTTATGAGATCCCTTACATCGTATCTGTTTTTGTAGTGTTTCTCTTGTTGTTTTCGCCAACTTTCTCCTCAATGAATTCTCGAGAAGAAAATGGAACTTCCATGATTGGCTACGAGTCTAAGAGGATGAAGTTGATTAATGGGCGTCTTAAGAAGATCAACAAGCCTTTTGTTAAGTCAATCAAGGTAAGTAACCATATACTGTATTTGGTGAATTGATGGTTTTAAAAGGCTTGTTTTTATTAGTTATTGCTTATATTAAGATTTATAGAACTGATAATGTTAATTATTTTTTTTCTTTGAATTAGAGTCCGGATGGCAATATAATAGACCGCGTATTGTTTCATCTTCAACCATCTCTTAATCGTCCTGGATTAAAAGAAAAAATTACATTGGTATGTTTTAAGTACTCTGTATAAATTTATAATAGAATCGTAAGTCTTTGTAACTTTTTGCAAATATTTATTTGTAATAATTATCTTGAGGGCTGATAAATAAAAGAACTATGGATTAATATATTGTTTAAATTAATGATAAATCACCAGCATATATTAATCCATATTAATGCTTGCTTTTCATGGTGTGTGTACGCGCCCACGCTTGTGTGGTGGTGGGGTGTTGGTTTAGAAATCAACAATATGTTTAAAAACTCTAAGATATGTTTTAAAAGTTATGATTACTAAAACTCTTAAAATTATTTTTACTTTTTATCATTTTTATGTGGATTATAATGTAGCATAGATATGCATTTCTATTAATCTATTTATAAACAAAAGTTGTCCTTTTTTTTGGTATAAGTTAACTTTCTTAATATACTCTTATTTAAGGTTTAAAAAACTTACATAACATTACATAAGAATAATGGAATGTGGCCTTTGATAAGTGATTACTTGTTTATTTTTCTTTTCAAAATGTATATGCATGTGAATTGATGTGGTACATCAAACTAATTTAATATGTTTACGCGTTTGAACATAAATTATAATAAACAGACTCAACCAGAGTTACCAAAAGGATTTGATAACGAGGGCAGCGCCGAATTCAAACAGCTATGGAATTCTAAGGGTGAATCATGCCCAAATGGAACCATTCCAATTAGAAGAACAAGTCCCAGTGACATCTTCAGATCCACTTCAGTTTCTAAATCTGGAAAGAAATACAGTGGAAAAGACATTCCAATTTACTCAAACCATGAGGTATACACTTTTTTTTATCTCGTATTTTCCTTTATACTAAGACAATTATTGTACTCAAAGAATACTATATAATTTTAGGTATTAATAATAGAATATGGGCATTTAAGTATTTAACTCAAGGGGGTGACATCATGTCACCTTGATGTGTTAGTGGGTTGGAATTAACAGCCGCATACATAACATTGTTATGTACATTTATTCGTGTCAAAAAATCAAAAGTCATGCTTAAAAGTTAAAACCAATAAATCATGTTATCTGAACATATTTATAACCCGCTCATCTAAACATAAAATTGGTTGGTGAGATGCAAACGTGTTGTAATAAAGTTTAAATGGGCCGTTAATGATTTGATGAATTGTAAGAAAATCGAAATCAGGTTAGGCATGTCGTAAATTGGTTGACGAGTTAAGCTTATAAATTATATATTTATTTAGAGCATGTTTGGGATTGAGTTTGAAAAATGCTTATTGGCTTATTGGCTTTTTCAAAAAACCATTTTGAAAAGCCAAGATTTAGGGCTTTTGGAAAACTGTTTTTTAACCCTTTCTAAAAACTAAAATAAAAAAGATTTTTGTGATTGTCAAACATATTTTAACTTATTGGCTTTTTGAAAATGCCAATAAGCCAATAAACATTTTTCAAACTCAATCCGAACATGCTCTTAGTTTCTTTAAATTCTAATTTTAAGTGGTTGATGGACAAGACCGTTTAATTGCAATTCAATCCGAAATTGGGTCGTTTAAGTGATTAGGGGGTCAACCTGATTATTTCCGTGTTATGCAAGAATTAGCCCTAGTCATGTATCATAATATGACAATATTGTGTGTTGCAGCATGCACTTGGATACGCAAATGAAGGAGAATACTATGGGACAAAGGCACTTTTAAATATTTGGGAACCAAATGTTACTCAATATGATTTTAGCCTTTCCCAAATATGGGTTTTAACTGACATTCAAGATGTTCCTGCGAACAGTGTTGAAGCTGGTTGGCACGTAAGTTCCGCTGGCTCTCTTTCTTGTAAGGGCGTGCGTGGTGTAGTTTGGTGCGGTATTGGGCTAAAACCAGAACTTCAGTTTTTGGATTTTGAAACCATTCTGTTTTGGTTTTTCGGTTTTCATTTTGGTTTCAGTTTTTTCGGATTTTTCAATTTGAGCCCGAAAATTTTAGGTATAAATAATTTTGTTAATTGTTAACTAATAGACTGTTATACATTTGGCCAAAAGTATTTGAGTTACATATATATTAAATAATTTATAAATTGCTTAAAATAAAAAAATTAATAAATAAAAACCCAGAAATTCGGTTCGGTTTCTTCAGTTTTTATTACATGTAAAACCAAAACCGAACCATTACTTCGGTTTTTACAAAAGCATAAAACCAAACGGTTGGTTTTTGTTTCAGTTTGGACTTTGAGATTTTTTGATTTCATATCACCCCTACTTTCTTGATTATTTATTTATTTATTATGACACCCCAGACCGTCCTGCGAACATTATTAATTATATTCGTTAGAAAAATATGCGCAGGCATGTAGTAAACAATGATGGACATATAAAGCACATGTGTGCAAGCATAGAGATTTTGTTATAAGCCTCATTTTTAAGCATAATATTACATTCATATATAGACTCAGTTTAAGTATGTTTATATGAATGTATATATTTGTTTGTTTTCCATATATAAACGTATGTGCGCATTTAATATCTAGTTTGTGATCGCAGGTTGCCCCAGATAAATACAAAGATAGTCTTCCGCGACTGTTTACTTATTGGACTGTAAGTTATATATATATATATATGCGCGCGCGCGCAATTTTCAGATATGCACATAGACTCACGTTAATATGTAATTTCTATATATGAACACATTTTTATATATAAGCATTTTTATATTTAAGTATATATATATATAATTGCTGGAAATTGGCTGGAATCCTCCACAAGTGATCGAAGTTAGCCGGAATTAAGAACCGACTAGGTCCGGCTAGAACTGATTAGCTCGACCAACGATTTTCTCGCCAATTATCCACAAAAACCGACCGACTAGCGATTAAACGCCAACTAGTCCCACTTTTTTAACGTTGCGCGTTTAGACTAAAAAATAGTCAAAACCATGAAAACCCAAACCAATTAACACCCTAACTCTAACTCGAACCAGATAAGAATACTGACATTAACCAATGGAAAGTCTTGCTCAAGTCAATCAACAAGGATTAAAAAGAAATTTGTCGTTTAAAAAAAGAAAGGAGTACCGACATTGAACACGTGGACAAGGTTGAGTGGAGAATTGTATTATTGGGAGCCACAAGAGCCCACCTAGCCCAACACACATGCTTGCTAGTTGCTAAAGTGTAAAAAGTTTCCTTTCAATGTTCATGGTTTATTGAACTCGACCCTAGAAAAGGGCCCATGACCCGGACCCGGGATGTTCAAATAATTTAGATTAGAAGAGCATAATAATAATATCCAAACTGGTTTTGAAGGGATATAATCCGAACCGATAGGAAGTGGTTCATACTTAAGATCGGATTGGAACCAGAACATATAAAGATACGCATATTAGCATGTCATTACTAGAGAGTATTTTTGTGATTAAACTAACAAAATTCATGGCTGACTAGATGGTGTGTCGAGTGGGTGAATGCAAAGGGCCCTAATTTTTGGGGGCCCTAAAACAAATTTCTCCGTCAAGTTAATAGTATGCACGTAGCTCAGTGGTAGAGCGCTCCATAATATTCGTTACATGTAGGATCGAGACCCTAAGGCAAAAAAAAGAAATTCGATACATTTTGTCTTAACGTGTTGACATATAAAATTTAAAAATCAACCGATAGAACAAGTCAAACGAGTAGAAAGTCATTCAACGACCAAAGGGTATATAAACTGATGCAACATTCTAACAATAAAAAAATTGTGGTTCTCGAGTTTGGATTTTGTGGTTCTCGTTCTTATAAAGATTGTGCATTGTGTTGATACAATTTCAACACAAATGGAAAAAAAATGTTTCTTAAAAGAAGAAAATTCACCGTTTTATCACAAATAAGCATCTAGCTAGCCTGGAAAATGTGCATGACCAACTGACGGTAGGGTAGATTCCTATTTTGCCCTTTGAACAACCACGACAGCTACATATACGCCCATGAAATGATTTATCGGGAGGAGTTACATTCCCTTAAAACAGGATTTGTTCACGCATATGCTTGTTCCATATTCTTCATATTTGTGTTTGGATAGGTAAATGATGTTTGAGGTTAATGAGTGTTTGGGATATTTTGGTTACTAGACATATTAGATTATA
Source organism: Bidens hawaiensis (assembly GCF_021521415.1). Classification (NCBI taxonomy): domain Eukaryota; kingdom Viridiplantae; phylum Streptophyta; class Magnoliopsida; order Asterales; family Asteraceae; genus Bidens; species Bidens hawaiensis. The sequence continues at coordinate 408,899 of NW_027491759.1, forward strand.
TATTACAATAATTATATTAGAGGGATCTATATGTAATATAGTCTAGTATATAAACACTCTTGTACAGAATATTATTATTCAGTAATACAAATCACAATTACATACGTTTAACTTGGTATCAGAGCCAGGTTTGTAAACCCCTGAAACAGCAGCCATACAATTGGTTTTTTTTTCTTCATCATCATCATCAATCCATGGCTCTCTTTGCTGCCTTTACTACCCAAGAGAAAACATCCCACAATTCCCACATGTTTGCTTTTACCCTATCCCCTAGAAACTACATGTACTGGAAAACAATGATTCATCCATTTCTTGTTACAAACAACATGTTTGACTATATTGATGGAACTATTCCATGCCCCTCCCCTACAATCACAATTGAGGGTTCTAGCTCAGACAAAGATGCAATCCCGAACGTGACCCGTAATAACCCTAATCATGCTATGTGGGTTGCCAATGATGCCCATGTCCGTATGTTGCTTATCTCTACAGTATCTGAAGCATCTTTTCATCATGTTCAGGGGGACACGTCTAGGGATCTCTGGCTCTCCCTTGAACGTGCTTACGCACCACATACTTTGTCTCGTGAGTTTACCTTAAAACAACAACTCCTAAGGATTGAGATTAAAGGCGATGAAACACCTACAGCCTACCTATCTAGGGCTCAAGAATATGCCAAAACTCTTTTCAACATCGGTGAACCAATCAAAGACAAAGATTTGGTCATGTTAGCTATTTCTGGTCTTCGTGAAGAATACAATGGATTGAGGTCAAACCTTCTAGGCCGTGAAAAATCCATCAGTTTTAATGAACTACGATGTTTACTTGATGACCTTGATTTTATGATTCACAAAAATCAGCCCACACCATCATCATCCCAAGCATTCATGGCTGCAACCTACACCCGCCTTATCGCCCCTACTACTGGCTCCGAGGGACACACAACAGCTAACCAGGCTCATCTCCTTGCTGTCCAACAATTAGCCTCACAACTCGGTTATCACCTCACACCATCGGCTCCCTCACAAGCTTTCTATAGCTCTCGGTCTCCTCAAAACAATCGGGGACGAGGTTACAATAATAATCGTGGTCGTGGATGCAGTTCCAACAATCGACAAACCGGAGGCAATCGAAGTCAGTTTGAATGGGCTTCTAACACAAACACCGTGTACGGTTCATGCAACCGATGTGGTATTGGCCACATCCCATCTCTTTGTCCAAACAAGGATCCATCGACAATCCGTGCACGACCTTCTGCCAACTTTGCTGACCATCGGTCTACAACATCCACAACTTGGCTCCCAGACACTAGCGCCAATAGCCATGTCGCACCTGATGTTGCAAGCTTAGGCACATCTGAAGCATATCATGGTGATGATGCTCTTCATGTTGGCAACGGTATGGGTTTACCTATCCTTCACATCGGTTCCACTCATATTTTCTCACCTCACAAAACTCTTTCATTATCTAATATTCTTCATGTTCCACAAATTAAACGTAACTTGTTATCTGTTCAAAAATTTTGTCTTGATAATCATGTCTTTTTTGAATTTCACCCCTTTTTCTTTTGTGTGAATGATATATCTACACGCACCACACTACTCGCGGGTCCAAGTAAAGATGGCCTCTATTCTCTTGTCCTTCCACAACTTCAGACCATTCGCAAGTCAGCCTTTTCTGCCACACATGCTTCTTCAACCATATGGCATCAACGTTTAGGACATCCCCATCATGAGCTTTTAAGAACTATGTTATCCAAATATTTACTTCTTGTTTCTGATAGAACTTTTAATAATGTTTGCACTTCTTGTCAATTGGGAAAATCTACAAAACTTTCTTTGCATAATTCTTTGTTTCATAGTAATCATATTTTGGATTTAGTATATTGTGATGTTTGGGGTCCCGCACCCACTTTATCGTCTGATGGTAACCGTTATTTTATGCTATGTGTTGATCATCATTCAAATTACATGTGGATTTTTCATTTGAAACAAAAGTCTGATGTGTATTCGGTTTGCAAACAATTTATTTCCATGGTTGAACGACAATTTAAAAAACTTAAAAATGTTCAAACCGATTGTGGTGGCGAGTTTCGCAATCTTTCCACCTTTTTTATCTCGCTCGGTATCATTCATCGTCGGTCTTGCCCCCACACAAGTGAACAAAATGGCATAGTCGAACGCCGAAATCGTCATGTGGTTGAGACGGGTCTTTCCCTGCTTGCTCAATCGTTTGTCCCACAACGTTTTTGGCATTTTGCATTTGACACCGTCGTCTATCTCATCAACCGCATGCCATCTCGTTCCAATTCTAGCACGTCACCATTTGAAATGGTCCACAACCGTCCACCGATTATTCTTTTTTACAGGTTTTTGGGTGTCAATGTTTCCCGTATCTTCGACCATATAATCCCCACAAAATGGATTTTCGGTCAATGCCATGTGTTTTTCTCGGTTACAGCACTGTTCACCATGGGTATCGCTGTTTAGATCCTACAACCGATCGTCTCTATATCGCTCGGCATGTGCGGTTTAATGAAAACTACTTTCTTTTCCAACCACAACCATCACCTAAACCCGCGGTTATCGATTCTACTCCATATACCGCCTTCGTTCCATCTCCACCACCCCCAACAACAGAACCAACATCACAATCCAACCCATCTATCACACATACGGCTACCGAACAACCAGCCAACTCCAGCCCGCCACCCACCTCTATGGCTGCCGACCAACCAGCCAACTCTAGCCCACCGACCACACCTGTGACTATTGAACAATCATTCAATCACTCAGCTTCCTCTACCTACTCCAACAGCCCTATACTTACCCACCATATATCTTTACAAAACCTGCTGCCAACACCGAACCCTAATTCAATTCCAACACCACCGCCTCCACATCCACCACCACCTTCCCGTACCCGTCCATCTAATCTTCGGCCCAATCCGAAACAGTGTGTTCGATTCGATCCATCTGCCTTTCACACCATTAGCTCACCACCTGACACTGAACCCACCACCTTTACCGCTGCCAACAAATACGCTGAATGGCATCACGCCATGGCTGAAGAGTACTCGGCTCTTGTTAAGAATGGAATGTGGTCTCTTGTTCCACCTATTTCTGGTACTAACATTATTGATTGCAAGTGGGTTTACAGGATAAAGCGAGACAAGCATGGGGCTCCTTCTCGATATAAAGTCATACTCATTGCTAAAGGATTCAATCAACAACCTAGTGTTGATTTTCATGAAACTTTCAGTCCGGTAATAAAATCTGCTACTATCCGAGTTGTGTTATCCTTAGTCGTTACCCACAAGTGGTCCCTTCGACAACTAGACGTTCAAAATGCATTCCTACATGGGAACCTTGAAGAAACAATTTACATTCGGCAACCACAAGGCTTCATTGATTAGACAAGAGCTACTCATGTTTGTAAGCTTCACAAGTCTCTTTATGGCTTAAAACAAGCTCCGAGGGCTTGGTTTACTCGTCTCTCAACTGCCCTACAACGGCTGGGATTCATGGGTTCTAAAACAGATCCTTCTCTTTTTATATATAACTATCGTGGTACACTTATCTATTTTTTAGTTTATGTGGATGACATAATTGTGACTGGGAACAACTCAGATGCTATTAACAAGGTTGTTGCCAAACTTAGAGCTGAATTTGCCCTTAAAGACCTCGGTGAACTTGATTATTTTTTGGGAGTGGAAATTGTTAAACAAGGTACAGATATTATTCTTTCACAAAAGAAATACATTATGGAACTTTTACAACGAGCTGGTCTATCCACAGCTACACCGGCTCCGTCCCCGATGAGGACATATGTTCCGTTATCCTTAGACGACAGCTCCTTGTTTTCTAATCCGGTCAAATACAGACAAATAGTTGGAGCCCTGCAAGTTACCTTATCCAGGCCCGATGTCACATCCGCCGTTAATCGCGTATGTCAGTTCATGCATGCTCCTACTGAGAACCATTGGTCAACAGTTAAACGAATTCTCATATATCTTCTCGGTACTTGTGCTTATGGTCTCCTTATTCGGCACGCGTATGGGTCTACTCTTCATGCATTCGCTGATGCCCATTGGAATAATCTTCAGGCTTACTCTGATGCTGACTTGGCAGGGTGTCCAGTTGATCGACGCTCCACCAGAGGTTTTGCAGTGTACCTAGGGTCTAATCTGATTTCTTGGATGGCTCGCAAACAACGTACCGTTTCTCGGTCATCTACTGAGTCGGAATACAAAGCTATCGCTGACACTGTCGCTGAACTTACATGGCTTGAAGCCTTATTACGTGAGCTTGGTATTTCTGCTAAGTCTGCTCTTACACTTTGATGCGACAATCTTGGTGCTATTTATCTCTCGGCTAACCCAGTTTTTCATGCCCGAACGAAACATGTCGAAGTAGATTTTCATTTTGTCCGGGAAAAAGTTGCTCGAGGGGGTTTGCGTGTACAATTCATCTCAACTCATGATCAGATTGCTGACATCTTCACTAAGCCGTTGCCGACAGATCGATTTTTGTTTTTAAGATCCAAGCTGCAGGTCGCTTCCCGGCCTCAGCTTGCGGGGGAATATTAGACATATTAGATTATATATTACAATAATTATATTAGAGGGATCTAATTGTAATATAGTCTAGTATATAAAACACTCTTGTACAGAATAATACAAATCACAATTACATATGTTTAACTTTGGTTAAGCAAATAATGATAAAATGAACAAAAAGAAAATAAATTAAATAAATATTGGTTATCACATAAGCAAAAATCCAATATTTATAAACTGATTATCAAAATATCAATATCAAATCCTAATAATTAGATAGGATGGCTCACTCACTACATTAACGGCTGTGTTTGGAACAACTATTAATTAATTGCAACATCTTTCATACATTTCATTTCAGTCTTTTTGTTTAAACAAACACTTTCCTTTTATGTACAAACAGTATGTCAACTTTTTTTGAATGGCCGTATAATATTAACAAGAAGTTGTCAGTAGTTATTCTTTATGCGAGTGCTTTCTTGAATCTGGTGTGGTGTGTTGGAGAGTGGAGACTGTAAACATCTATAGAAATCAATCAGAGATGGGTATGATATCGGGATTGGGTTTTCGTATCGCACGATGGATCTTAAAAGTGTTATTAGTCTGAGTAAAGTATCTAATTGATAGATGTTTATCTAATTGATAAGAGTAAACATCGTAGAGATCAATTAGCGAGGTTTTGGCTGATTCAATAAGAGCTGCTGGCTCGTTATAACAAAAACAAAACTACGAAAATGGGAACCAATAGAGGAAACAAAACCAAGAAAAAAGAAAAAGAAACAGACCAAAAAATGTGGCAAAAAAATGATATAAAATAAAAAGAGCAATACCCATTGAAACTCCTGCTAACCTTTTAAGCGACTATGATATCAACAATGAACCAAGAAATCTCATTCGCTCCAACCCGAAATAAAATTCCACGTCCCTTGCAAACGTGCATATAGATGACTTCTTGCGTATGACACGTCATTAGGTAACTTTATACATTAGAAAAGGTAGATAGCGGCCTATGTATAAACGTTAACTTAACAAAACACCAATATAGTTTGTCCACCTGAAGCTCTAGAAGTAGGATTCTTACAGTTATCCATTTCGACAGCAAAAACGCTCACCGTCAAAAGAAAAAGACACAAATAAGCAAGATAAATAATAACCGGAGATTGGAATTAGAACAAAACTGTGGATAAACCTTCCAAGGTGATTCATCATTTCCAGGCTTTACGGCCTCTAAACTGTTTGTCGGCACCCCGTTGCTTCATCTTTTTCTCACGTTTTACTCTTGCAATCTTTGATCTCTTGGCAACCAATGGCATGGCCTTTTTATGTTCCTTTTGCCGGTTGCTTAACCCACCAGTCTATCAATCGTCATTCAAAATCAGCATTACAAAATTCAATAACTAATAAAAATAAATAACGAGATACAAAAAATTGAAAACCTACCTTTTTCCGCTTAACAGCAGCCCGTGCTTGATACGTCCCTGTTTCTTCTCTTCCTGCTTTCATTAGCGCCTTCCTTTCTTCCTTGGTCATCTTTTTCCTTATGTTAGCCTACAAATAATTGCAGTTATTATAAACCGGTCAAACGAGTGAAACTAGCTTTAGAAGCAACCAAGCCAAACTATTAGAAAAATGAAACTTACTTCAAGTGAATATCCATCCACTCGTTTCAAACTGAGTTGATCAGAACTCGGGACCTTAAAGTGCTCTGATTGTGGATCTACACCTTTTTTCAATAATCCATGGTTGGCCAACGCAAGTTTCGCTTCCTTCTTTGCCTATTTTGACAAATTGGATATTATAATTAGCATGGAAAACATAATAACGTTTTGTTATGTAAAAATGAAACTTACTTTTAGTTCTCTGATTCTTTGGAAATCCTCATTTGAAAGAATACCATCTGTTACATCCAAAGTATCGTTATTCTCCAATTTAGCTCCTGCTAGCCTTTTAAGAGCCCGAAGACTTTGATTGGCAGAATCAAGTTGTTCATCGAAATCGGCAAATTTACGCTTTTGCCCTTTGCTTTCACCAGCGCTTTTAGCATCATTATTATCATCATCATTGTCACTGCTAGAAACATCACCTTCATCTTCAGAAATTACATCATCTTCACTTCCCATCAGTGTATCATCATCATCTTCACCACCACCATCATCATCTTCACCACCACCATCACCAATTTCGGAGTTAAGTTCTGAACCACCATCACGAATGCTGGCATCATCATCACTATTGGCATCTTCAAGATCATCATTTAAGATATCATCCATATCAGAAGAACTGCTGGCATCATCGCCGACATCATCCTGAAGTAATTCAGCACCGGGAACATCACTGGGAATAGTAACCTCACCGAATGCTTTTAGCTTGGCCTTCAGATCAGTGGGTCGTCCTCGGTCTTTCTTTACAAGCAGTGAAGGACAAATCTACAAGACCAATTTCATTAGCCACGCCATTCTAGCACACACGACATGTATATAGATACATATGGAGAAATTATAATTCTGCATTACCTCTCTAAACAACGAAATAAGTGAACGAGCTGCAGATGAAACTGCTTTCTCATGTGATTTCTTGTAAAGCACAAGGTCTTGCAGCAAGTCTTCTGTCATTAACTGAAACAGAAAAAAGTAAGAAAGGCATAACGTTATTTTTTGTTAAAACTGAAAATCTGTTATTCTACTTAAGTTACATGTAAACACGTGAACAAGAACAGACAACAGAAAGCTTACCAAAGGAATTCTCAAGCATATTTCCCGCACAACATTCAATCCAACAGCAATTGACTACAAAGGGGGGAAAATATTGGAATTTAACTGAAACATTTACATCACATTATAGAAAAATAATATGATTGAAAATATAATTAAAAATACCTCTGTATGTGAGCGATCATGCACAAACTGATTGACTATTTGCTTAAACAATGATTCGACTGCATCAGGTGGCACCTGGTCCAGATACAATTTGATCAAGTAGGATGTAGCGGACAAGGAATAAACAAATAATTTCACTTAAAATGACTTATAATGAAGATTTGACAGGTTGTAATGGGTACCATATCATTACAGGCTTGAACAGCTGCTGCTAGCAAGTTTGTCACATCCCTTTGATGGGGCTGCAAATATCAGTAACCAGGATGATATTTGAATGCAAGTAACATCTAAAAAGCATAATGCTTGTGATTTGTGAAGATAAGTGATAAATACAAGGCTTTCAGTGGATACAATACCTGAACATACTTCTGAAGGAAAGGATAAAAGTTCAACAAAATCAATCTATGAAGGCCAACAGTGCGAGCAACTACTTTCACAATCATCATTTTTATCTACACAATAATACAATGGATACGTAAGCCAGGATACCAAACATGTTTTTATCTTCAATTAACCATTCTATAGAAGAGAAATGCGTAAATAATTACCTCAAACCGCTCTTTACAAGTTTGAAGTTTCGAGAACAGCTTCTCAGCAAATCCCTGTAGATAAATATAGAGCTTAAGACACTTAAATTATTTCTTTAATATAAATAAAATAAGTGCCGAGGCATACTTGAGGGTCCGTCAAAGAGGTCAAAGGTGAATAATAATTCAGGTTATTATCACGCTCTGAAGAAATACGTTGCTGTTTTTTCATGCTACGAATTACACGCTGCAACTTTGCTTTCTTCTTCTTTTTACTAGACGTTGTTCCAGTGTTTTTTGCCTGTTTTGATAAAACAATAATAATTGCACATTAAAAGTTGTTTAAAATACCTGACATTAAGATTGGATAAATGCCACTAGTTTAGCAACTGACCTTGTAAATAGCCTCTTTACTCACAACAACATGAGGTTGGTGAGTTGGTTCTTCTTCGTCACTCGACTCATCACTGTCATTTTCTTGCTCAATTTTTTCATAATCAAGAAGAAATAATAGAGCCGCAATCATAACCCTGATGAAACAGCAAATATCTGTGTAAGTACATTACATATCATGCATTTAATAAACTTTTTTTAAACATGAATATTATATTAAACCTTGACGATTGATGAAAACAGGCCCGACATATAGCATTGGCTGTTCTATCATCAAACCAAACTTTCCTCCTATGAAGATCACATGTAGTGACAAGTGACCTCATTGCTTTCTTTTCATCCTCTTCCTAAAACACCAGAAAAGCATATGATATTTAGATCATACATAACCGTATAAAACGAGATTTAAAAAGCAGCAAGAACACCTGCAATTACATACCTGTAGCATAGAAAATAAGATACTTTGAAGTGCCCTGTTTTCTGTTTCATTCTTGTGTTTTTTGATTCATCCGCCTAATACTATGAATGACATGCGAGAATGCCAGTACTTTCAAAGGTTTATCACTCAAAACCTGAAGCTCCATGAACAACGGGAGAGTTTCCTTGATAGCAATAATCTATTAAAACACAAAATTCCATGTTTCCATGTCAAACTAGAAAAATGCTAGAACCATATAATCAATTCGTACAGAAAACAATTTCAATATCTCTATAAAATCAAATCATCTTGCTTATATAATATGAATGAAGTCTCAAGGCGCTGCCTTAGCATCAAATAAAGCTCGTCTAATTACTGAGCTCGAGCTCGAGCCTTGTATGGGAATCTCGTTAAAGCTCGTCAAGCCTTAACGAGCCTTGTGTATTTTAAGCTTTACCTCTTTTGACCATATATATATTAATTTTACACTGCATGATCAACCTGAAGCCGAACTTTGTCTTGTTTAGAATGCTCAACGAGCTCGAGCCAAGCTTAGGCTCTTGTAAACTTGTTTTCTTAAAATATATCAAACTAATTGAAAACATTTGTAAATTAATTAATAATTAATAAACAATAAACAAGCTGAACCCGATCCGAGACTGAGCTTGCAAAAACAACTCACGAGCCGAGCTCTCAAGCTTTAGAAAAATAGCTCGAAGCAAGCTCAGCTCTCGCAAGCCAAAACGAGCCAAGCTCGAGCCTAGTTGAGCTCGAGCTCAGCTTGTTGCACCCCTATCTAGCACCACAAGTAACCGTGTCTTAATGTGTCATGATATGTTATGCCAGCCCTACCTAATTTGGCCAATTCCTAGTAATGTTGGCCAAGCTGAAGAAACTCGCATCAGTACTCTACCGAGTACCGGGTCACCTACACCTACTTTTACAACACTTTCTTATAATAAGCAAAACCTACCATATAAACTCCAGCACAATATATATATTAAAAATTGTCACATGTAAAAACAACTCAGGAGCCGAGCCGAGCCTGATCCGAGACCAAGCTTGCAAAAACAACTCACGAGCCGAGCTCTCGAGCTTTAGAAAAAGACCTCGAAACGAGCTGACTCTCGTAAGCCAAAACGAGCCAAGCTCCAGCCTAGTTGAGCTTGACTCGTTACCCGCTTATCTAGCACCACAAGTAATCGTATCTTATTGTGTAATGTGTAACGTGTTATGCCAGCCCTAAGTCCCTAACGAGTTTGACCAATTCTAAGTAATGTCAGCTGAGCTACTCAGCCGCCTACAACTATTTTTACAACACTTTCTTATAATACACAAAACTTATCTCAATATTGTTATAAACTCTAGCACAATACATATTAATTAATAAACAATAAACGATCCGAGCCCGATCCGAGCCCGATCTTACAAAAACAACTCACGAGCTCGAGCTTTAGAAAATAAGCTCAAAACGAACTAAGCTCAAGCTCTCGTAAGCCAAAACAAGACAAGCTCAAGCCTAGTTGAGCTCGAGTTCGGCTAGTTACACCCCTATCTAGCACCACAAGTAATCATGACTTATTGTGCCTTGTCTCACATGTTATGCCAATCATACCGAGTTTAACTTATAAGTTATAATATACAAAACTTAGCCGCCTAGCACCTACACCTATGTTAACAACACTGCTTTAATATGCAAAACCTACCTCAATAATGCTATATAAACTCTAGCACAATAATAATAATAATAATTAACAAATTAAACAATACCTTCCGATTAAGCATAAGAATCAACGCCTGCGTAACCGTAACACGAAGCGACGACGGAAGCACACGAGCAGCCGACTTCAAAAACTCCACAAGCTGAACCGGATACTCCACCAGCTGAACCGGATAAAACGGCGTAACGTGAGCCAAAAACATCGCACGGTCACCGAGGTCTTTCGCAACATTCGGATCGCTTCCAACGCCACCAGTAACTGCAGAAGTAAAGTTTAACGCCGCCTGTTGTTGAAATAACTGTACGGACGACTTGAATTGGTTGTATACTAGCGTTAGCTCCGTCTCGTAGCCTTCTGGATCGCATTTCATTTTGGATTGGAGTGTAGGTAGGCTTATCTTCTCGGACGAACGGCCGGACGCGGATAAGGCGTCCGCGGTGATCTCCGTTGACGGCATGGTTGTTACGGCGTTTGTTTCCGTTAGCCGCCGTGGGTTGTGGTTGTAGTTGTGGTTATGGATGAAACCCTAGGTGGTTATGTGCAGAGGTTAAAGACGGTTGTAGTATACTTTACATTTTAGCCCTTGTACTTTTGAGTAGTTTTACACATATGACATAACTATCTTTTCGAGTTGACTTGTTTCGTTTATTTAAATGAGTTTTAAGTTTTATATGTTGTTTGTTTTTGACTTTTTTCAAATATAAAATGTCGGCGGTACGCGGATCATATCTGCAGATATCTGTAAAAAGAGGTGGACCAAACTACTGTTGTTTGCAAGAATAATTTTTATTTTTTTAACGTCTGTAGACTACGAAAATAACCTGGCGGTGATGTACGAACTGTGGTAGTGGGTGGTGCTGCTACTGGACGATGATAGTGGTAGTAGACGACGGTGGTGGGTGGTGGCGGACGGTGGTGGTGGATGATGGTGGTGATAGGTGGTGATAGGAGGTGGTGGCGAATGGTGGGTGGTGGTGGATGACAGTGGTCGGTGGTGGCGGACGGTTGTGGTGGGTGGTGGGGATGGTTGGTGTTGGTAAGTGGTGGTTTTTAACCCTCGGCAGACCTTAGAAGATTTTAGAATAGGATGATAATGGTCTGCACCAAGAAGAGTTCACGCGGACGCTTTTTAATGAAACGCATTCGAAAAACAAACGGTATGCGAATAGCAATGTCTGCGTGTGGTCTGCGCGGCGTAGACAAAAGAGCCTGCACAGGCTTTTTTTATAAAAACAAGCGGCACCCTAGTTATGTTTAAGTTAATCTGTTTAATTTGTCTGGTTGATCGATCAAACCATTTAACACATTTATTACACCCACTGAGTTAACATGTTTACAACTTGATTGCTACTCGTCAACTCATTTGGCACGATTAGATAAATGAATTAAATAGGTTTTTATTTTGCATGTAATAAAAACACTCATTTTTTATTTTTTAAATGATTTATAGATTTAATAAAAATGTAACTCGTATATTTAGCTCAAATGTATGATATCAGTTAGTTACTTAGTTATAAATTAACAAAACGATTTAGACCCAATTTCATTATTTGGGCTAAGATTTTTTTATTTTTTTCTTGGCACAAAATTTTAAGCTCAAATGAGAAAACCAAAAAAAAGAAACCGAATGGTGTTCAAAAATTTCAAAACAAAAGTTTTAGTTTATGGTTTGGTTTGGTTTGGTTTTTTTCCCAAAATCGAACAATGTGCACCCGTACCATGAACACATTAGTCATAGTATGCGTTTGTGAACTATGATGACTTGATTATAACCATGACAATCTATAACACTTCCATGTTTCTAACAAGCCTATGACCTTACTAGAAAGCTTTACAATCTTTTTCAAATCCTCACAAATGCTGCAACTTAATGAGCGCGCGGTACGCCCCATTATTCCCCATTGAAAGTAACTCATTATGTGACCCTTGTTCCACAACTTTTCCATTTTTGATCACGGATATCGAGTCAGATTTTTGTATAGTTGATAACCGATGAGCAACGACCATGCAAGTCCTACCGACCATCATTTTCTCTAACGCTTCCTGCACGAGATTTTCGGATACACTGTCAAGTGCACTTGTGGCTTCATCTAAAAGAAGAATAGTTGGATTCTTGAGTATTGCTCTTGCAAGTGCAATTCTTTGCTTTTGGCCTCCTGATAGTTGGACTCCTCTTTCTCCACAATATGTTTCATATCCATCTTTCATAGAACTAAAATTATATTCATTGATATTATTCATTAGATAAAATCATAAAATAGTGTTTATCTAATATTTATAGTTAAAGGGTCGCTTCGTTGGAGGACCACAGAAAAGTAAGGAACAGGGAACCATGTGTTTTCACATGTAAAATATTCATTTTTACATGTAAAAAACTTATTTTTACATAATTTTTTTTTTGAGATTTTGCATATAAACACACAATAAAAGTAAAAAAAATATGAAACTAATGAGCCTGTAAATTGACTTTTGAAACTTTATTTTATCAATTTGTATCTTTACTAAACAACTGATTTGATATCGATTGAATATAAATAGGCTATATAGGCTATTATGCTTGTAGAAGCTGTTTTAAGAAATAAAACTATTTTTTTAAAAAAGTTTAAAAAACTATTTTTTAACTTGGAATTTTTTATCAATTTGTATCTTTACTAAAACAACTTATTTGATTGAATTGACTTGTTCAACCTCGATTGAATATAAATATGCTATTATGCTTGTAAAAGCTGTTTTCAGAAATAAAACTAATTTAAAAAAAAAGTATAAAAGCAGTTTAATAAAAAAGTAACTATTTTCCCTTTTTTATTAAAATTATGCAAACACAATTTTTTGCATGTGAACATGAGTTTTAAATATACCTTATAAACTCATGAGCATTTGCAAGCTTTGCAGCCTTCCTTATTTCAGCTTCACTAGCTTCCTCTTTACCATAAACAATATTACACCGAATACTCCCCACGAAAAGCGTCGGTTCTTGACTCACCAACGCGATATGCGACCTCAAGTTTCTCAAGTTATAATTCTTCACGTCCTTCTGGTCAATGAGTATGCAGCCTCTTGTCGGGTCATAAAACCGTTCTATCAACCCGATAACAGTGGATTTACCCGACCCGTTCTGGCCCACAAGTGCAACTGTTTTCTCAGCTTCTATTTTCAAAGAAAGTCCTTGGAATATCATTTGCTCGGGTCTTGACGGGTACGAAAAGTAAACGCTTTTAAGCTCTATATCGCCTTTGATGTTTTTAACAGTTAGCCCGTTAGAGTCATTCGGGTCAATCTCAGTTTTTCTGTCGAGTACTGCTAACACGGACCATACTGCACTGCCACCTTTTGCTAGATCAGAACTCATGCTTCCGGCGTCTGCAATATTCTTGCCGGTTGTCATTAATATAAAGAAAACCTGAAACATTTGTTTCGCGGTTACATTCCCTCGGTTCATCTCTCTCCCACCGTACCTGAACGATTAAAAAACGACATTGGTGAATAATATTTTCTATGTGTTGAAAAACTGAAAACCATATATCTTTATGCAGTGATACTACAAAGACTACTAATAATGCTAACCGATAATAATCAAGGTTGCAAAAGTCGCTAGACGGACCCTAGGCGGCCGACTGGGGAGTTGGGTGTACTCGGACATGGTAAATATAGAGAAAATTAATTTTTGAATGTTATATATATGTCAAATGTCATAAATTTACTAATATTTATAACAAAATATGTGAATATCAATATAAATAAGAGAAATACATTTTCAAATAATAAATTATTCTAAAATTGCTAATCGTTAATTAAAAAAATGATATTTGTTCTTTAATATTACAGAAACACGAATTACGTTTTATTTTTTTTTAAGTCATAATCGGCCAAGTTCACCGACTAGATCATGGCTGTGGATGACCACCTTTGATCGATTCTTAGTAACTAGGCGAGGTTAAAGAAACTCGCCTCAGCGACACACCTTGTAGTGAGTACCTGGCCTTGTAAATAGAGGTGTTCAAAAAAACCGGTTACGGAACCGGTTTGGCCGGTTCAACCGGAAACCGGTTTTTTAAAAACCGGTTTTTTTAAAAACCGGTTTGACCGGTTTACGTAACCGGTTTACGTATCGGTTATACGTTTTGGAGCCAAAACCGGTTTTATAACCGGTTTTTTTTATAACCGGTTTTTTTTAATAACCGGTTATTAAAAAACCGGTTAACCGGTTTTTAAAATAACCGGTTTATTACCGTTATAAAAAAAACCGGTTAACCGGTTTTTTAATAACCGGTTAACCGGTTAAACCGGTTTTCGAACGTTACCAAACGGCTTTATAGCCGTTTTTTTTTTTTTTTTGACCGTTTTTTAGCCGTTTTTTTTTTGTTTTTTTACCATTTTACCCCCACAAACATCTATATATAGTTTAGGTTGGGTATTGGTTAGATCACACTTGATTATACAACTCCAAACGCTCTAAACGTTTATTTCATACGCGATTATACAACTCCAAACGCTCTTCTTTCGCAGTCGTTTATTTCATACTCGAGTATACCACTCTTAATTCGTAGTCGATTATCATGGCCTCCCAAAGTGCTGCTTCATCGGTCAACATGGGTGCCTCGAACACGGGAGAAACCGTCGTTCGGGTCATCCCCACGAAACGAAACCAAGATATTTGGCAACATTTCGACCTATGCGAAATGTCTAACGGAACCCAAAAAGCTAGATGCAAACATTGTTTGAAGTTTTATAACAAAGAAGCAAACTCCAGTTTAAGAGCTCATGTAGAAAAGCCCTCTTGCAAGGTCTTGAAGGACGAATCCGGAAGTAGTTCGCAGCCGGAGATGACGAATCAAGGAACGGTGTTTACGTACGACCTTGAAGCGGTACGTCAACAGTTTGGCAACTTTGTGATTCAACAATCACTTCCTTTCAACCACTTCGACAACCCTCAATTCACGGAGATGATGCAAAAGTATGTTCAACCACGCTACCAACACGTAAGTCGTTCGACCCTTAGAAGAGATTGTCTTAAAGCATGGAAAAACGCTAAATCCGAACTAATTTCATACTTTTCAAACTTACAAACTGGTGTGAACTTAACAACGGATGTGTGGTCGGTACCTAATGGTTCGCCCGACTCATACATTTGTGTGACGGCTCATTGGGTTGACCCCCGGTCGTGGCAAATGATGAAACGAACCGTTGCGTTTCAATTGTTTGATTACCCGCACACGGGTAGAAATATTTTTAAACTCTTGGATAAAGTCATTCGACAATACAAGATTGAAGATAAAATCTTTTCAATATCGTTTGATAACGCGTCCAACAATACGGCCGCGGTTGGCCATTTAAAATTAAAGTATAAACCTATCTGTGATGGAGCGTTTTTTCATAGCCGATGCATTGCACATATTATCAACTTGGCCGTGCAAGATGGGTTAAACGTGATCGAAACGCAAAGAAACAATTTTAAAAGAATGTTACGAGATGTTTTTAGCAACAATTCAACATTTTCAAGATACAAAAAATTTTGTGAAGAAGCTAACTGTCAATGGTTGGGGCCTAATTGGGATTGTCCAACAAGATGGAACTCGACTTGTGAAATGTTTGAGAAAGCCATCCAACAAAAACAATCGTTAATTGCGTTTCATCAAATTTTGTCAAATAGGGGTAAATGTGCACCGTACGATCCTAGAAACTGGTTATTGATTGAGATCGTTACGGAGGTTCTTCAAATTTTTAAATCTTGCACAACTAGTTTATCCGGGGTTTACTATCCAACAAGCCCCATTGCTTTACCAAAAATTGCTGTCATGTGCACAAAGTTGACTGAAATTCATTGTAGGGGTGCACCTTATTTTGATATGGGTGCAAAAATGAAAGAAAAATTTAGAAAATATTTTCAACAACTACCCGCTGTTTTGACCTGTGCGGCTGCGTTAAACCCTTGCATCAATGTTGGTGGTGTTGAAGCTTTAATAGAAAAAATTTGTGATGAGCTAGAGTTAAACGACGATCAAAACCCCCATTATAACCAAACTTTAAAGAATGCTTTCAACACCACCTTGGCAAACATGTATGATGTTTACCTTACAAAACACGGGTCGTCTTCCCAAATTCATGACTCGTTAAGAGCTGTTGCCCAATCCCAATCCCAAACCGACCTTGAAATGGGGATGTACTACATGATTTGGGAAGACGCCGGTAAACGTCAAAGGGTAAACACCCCAAGCAGTGAACTTGGAAGGTATGGTGGTACCAACTTTGTGAAACACATGACTCCGGATGAATTTAGAAGTCTTGATATGCTGGCTTGGTGGAGAGGTAAGGAGGATGAGTTTCCGATCCTCGCCGCCATGGCCAAAGATTTACTAACGGTCCAAGCTTCCACGGTAGCTTCGGAGTCTGCTTTTTCTGTTTCTGGCAGGGTTATATCGATTAGGAGGACTCGACTCACTCCACCAGCTGTAGAGATGTCAATTTGCTACAAGGATTACTTGGACTCTTTAGATAGGGCACAACATCAACGCTCACTCGAGGGGGAAATGGAGTATGAGGCGGCCTTGTATGAAGACGAGGTCAATCAAGGACACACTCAACCAATGACCGATGAAGAAGCCGCGTACGACGATTACCTAAGGAATAGCTCGGGATCGGGTAGCGAAGAAAATGAGTAACAAACATCAACTTGTTAATGTAATCGTGTCTAAGCATTCTTTAATGTTTGTATTTTTGAGTTACGAATATGCGATAACGATTTAATGTTTGTATTTTTAATGTAAAAGCTATAAATGAAAGTTATGTGTTTTTAATCTTCCAAGCAAAGAATGCTAACAACGAAACCCTAAACCCTAAACCCTAAAGCAAAAAAAAAAAAAAAAAAAAAAAAAAAAAAAACCGGTTAACCGGTTAGACCGGTTATTAAAAACCGGTTGTAAAAAAACCGGTTTAATAACCGGTTCTAACCGGTTTCTAAACCGGTCCAAACCGGTTTGGCCGGTTTGAGTTTTCATTGACAAAAACCGGTTAATAACCGGTCCGGTTATTAACCGAACCGGTTTTTTTCTGGATAAAAAAAACCGGTCCGGTTAATAACCGAACCGGTTTTTTCAAAAAAACCGATTTGTGCACCTCTACTTGTAAACCTACTTTTACAACATTGCTAATGATCATGATAAAAGTTAATTACTAACATAATATTCAAACCAGAGATAGAAATTAAGGATGTAAGGGTCGGTTTTGGGTTCAAAACGAACCCAAAATTCGGTTTTTGTGCTTTTGGAAACCGCTCGGTTTTGGCTTGGTTCGGTGCGGTTTTGGTTTTGCTATTTATTAATTTTTTATGAAAAACATAAATCCAAACCGTCTGGTTTTGCCAGTTAGAGATTAGTTTTTTCGGTTTCATGCACACGGCACACCCCTAGAATAATAACTAACAAACATACATAAAAGATAAATAAGATAAACGATAAATCAAATAATGAAAAACTGTAACAGATAATAAACTCGGCTAACATACCAAAACGCCAATGAAATTGCAGCGGTTGTTATGAACTGGGACGCGCATAAACCCAACCCCGAAAACCATGACTGTTTGATGCATTCTTTTCTCGGTCCTTTCAACGTTTCGGCGTATAATCTCATAATTCTGTCCTGAGAAACAAACGCGGTAATCGTTCTGTGATTCACAACTGCTTCACTTGCAAGCTGTGTTCCTTTGTTTTGCGCTTTTTTCGCTTTCGACGACAACCTCTCATCAAACTCAGTTTGGAGTAAATGCTCGCAATCAGCAACGGTTGGACTGCGATCATGACAGCTGCAACTCTCCAAGCGATTATTAACGAAACCAGAAACGAAAGAAACGCACTCACGAACACTTGCAGGAGTAACGAGATTCTGTCCCCAACTAGCGACCGGATCAAGCTAGCTTCGGTTGCAAGGCGTGCACACACGGCTGCACTCGTGTTTTCATCTTGATCGAACCAGCCAATTTCAAAAGTGAGCACGTTTTCAAGCAACTTTTCGCGTACTCTTTTCGTTAAGCGTTCGCCCATCGCCGCAAAGTTATAATGTTGGAGTACATTTGTCATAAAACAAAGAACTCCAAGACCTATGAAGATAAAACAATAAACCGCGGTTTCTGATCTTACTTTTGATTTGTCTGGTAAAAAATACACCCATATAACCGATCCTAAACAATATGCGTGTATAGGCGTTATAGCACCGAACCCACTCGCTCCCAGACACCCTAACACGGCCCGTTTCCATTCGGGTGCGTTCATTTTCAACAAACGCCATTGTGAAGGATTAGAGTTTGTGTCGTCTTTATATTCGCCGTCACTTTCTTCATAAGAATACAAATGAGCCATGTTAACGGAATCCACCGGGCTAAAAGGTGACATCGGGCTGTTTGTGAAGCTCGATGGAGTTCTTGGTGTTTGGGGATTATAATATATTTCCCTCTGTAAATGTCTGTCAGTGATACTCATTTGTTTACCAGCATGCAGACTACCTATGGTTTCATCTTGGGTAGCTGCTTGCTGTAACTGCACCATTTGGTAGTAGGCCCCACCTTCCCCATTGTTTATTTGCATTAGTTCGTCGTGTGATCCGGATTCGACAACTTTTCCAGACTAGAGAACCACGATCTTATCCGCTTTACGGATTGTTGTAAGCCGATGTGTGACAATAATGGTTGTTCTTCCGACCGAAGCTTGATCAAGAGCTTCTTGAACAACCCTTTCGGATTCCGAATCCAAAGCACTTGTTGCTTCATCTAACAAAAGAATCTTGGGTTCCTTAAGCAAAGCTCTCGCTATAGCGATTCGTTGCTTTTGACCACCCGACAACTGCATCCCAAACTGGCCAACTTGTGTTTCATAAGACTTGGGTAGTTTAATGATGAAGTCATGTGCATTCGCTTTTTTAGCCGCAAGCTCAACAAGATCCGACGAAACACCTTCGTTGCCAAAAAGTATGTTTTCCTTAATTGTTGTTGCGAATAAAACCGGTTCTTGATTAACTAACCCCATTTGAGATCTTAACCATTTAAGGTTAAGACCCTTTATTCTATGTCCATCAAGAAGTATGTCTCCGTTGACCGGATCATAGAATCTTTCTAGCAATGATATAAGCGTTGACTTTTCTGACCCGCTACTACCCACAAGGCCGATTGTTTTCCCGGCCTTGACCTGTAGGTTGAGCCCTTGTAGGACCTGAGTGTCGGGTCTTGCTGGGTACGAAAAGTCAACGTCTCTAAACTCGATATGACCCTTCAGTAAAGGCAGTGTTTTGCCCTTTGTTTTGTTAATGTCTATGCGTGGAACGCGTGTGATCATTTCAAACATTCTTGATGTAGCGACTTTCGCTTCTGAAATGAATGGAACATTAGGTAGGGCACTCATTGCAGACCTGAAATATGACGGTATATTGGAAGTTTATCCTGAAATGTGTTATCAAGAAAGTTGAATGGGCTAAGTGAAAGTATTTTAGTAGTTTATCTTGGTATATTTCCTTATTATGGTAAAAATATTAAGTATTATTTAGTTTTCTAAAATATTATAACTTGTTTTGCAAGGTGTTTAATAAAAGCAAGTGTCAAGAATTATAATAATAAAAGAAAGAGCCGATCTTGGTTGACATCAAATTTTGTGTTCATGTTCTTGGGTCTGATTTCCAATAGTGTACGCATAACAAATTAAATAAGTTAGTGACTTACAATCCCGCCAGGATGATACAAATCGCTGAAACGAAAACCGCGCCCCCCTTTTCTCCCTTCTGAGTAACAAGATAACTTCCTAACCAAGCGGTGAACGCCCAAGTGACGAAAACCATGCCCATACTCCCTATCATCAACCCCTTTGTTAATCCTTGTTTGATACCCAACTTCATACTCATCTCTAGCGCATGACTAAACTTATTAATCGTTTCTTGTTCGCCAACGTAAGAATAAACTATTCTGATCGACGAGATTGCTTGATCCGCCATCCCACCTCCTTTATCATAGGCATCCTTCATTTTCATCCCAAGACCTTTTAGTAGGGCCCCCATGCCTAACACGGGACCCACAAATAGAAATGCGAAAGGAAGGGTTGCCACGGCTAGCCGCCACGAAAGTATGAATGCCACGACGATACTGAATACGAGTGCTGATAGGTGATTCACACAGTTGGGCAACTACATAACATTTTGGTTAATGGTTAGTTATGTGACTATGTCAATGAAGAGAAAAATATGTTTTATGTGATGCATGTTAGCATAAGCTAATTCGACCCGACGAATACCAAAACTAAAGTATATGAATGTTTAAACCTTATCGGCCATGACGTCCTGAATGAGTTGTGCATCACCGGATATGGTTGAAATAACTTCAAAGTTGGTCGAAGAGCCAACTTGTGTGTCAAAGAAACCGACTTCTTGTCTAAGTACAGATTTCAGGTATTCCATCCTTAGACGAGATGCTTGTCTTTCTGCGGTTCTTGTCCAACAAATTCCTTCTGTAAAATATAAGAATTTTTTTCCCACATATTTATATATTTTATTCACTAAATTTTGGTCAAAGTAGTGATTACATCGAAACATAAGGCAAGCGGGCAACAAGCGCAAGTTACCATTTTTTGAATTGCAAAGCAGTGATAACACATGAGAATTAATGTGTTATGACTGTTATGAAGTTGATTCAATAGTCAGTTGACATAAATTGGGCTACGATTGGAGTTACGAGCTTATACACAGTTTGGCATAGCGGTGGGACCCGAATTCCACTTCAATTTCATCACAATGACATAATAACTACTAGTTTTTTTTTTTTTACAAAGTTTGGAACTAAACTCACCAACGAAAGCTGATGTTCCAACACCAATTGCAAGAACGAGCAACTTCAACGCGTACTACAAGATAAAAACATGTCAATACACTATATACTTATTACAATCGTTAGGCATGTAAGCTAGCAAGTTAAACTGGATTCAGGTCAAAACGAGTTATAGCCAAAATTGGTTCTTGTTCAAACAACGTTTTAGACAAAAACTATGTATCAAGAATGTATTCATATACACGTACCTTGTTCACAACATCGTTGGAGATAGAAGTACCACCACTTCCATATTCGTTAAGAATCCCGCTTAGGATTATCATTGTAAGCGGAGACATTAACGCG
The DNA here is from genome assembly GCF_021521415.1 of Bidens hawaiensis. Taxonomy (NCBI): domain Eukaryota; kingdom Viridiplantae; phylum Streptophyta; class Magnoliopsida; order Asterales; family Asteraceae; genus Bidens; species Bidens hawaiensis. The sequence goes on from NW_027491759.1 coordinate 430,532, forward strand.
TCTCCAAGACAACCTAATGTACCAAATAACATAAGCACCTTATCTATGCCATCTGCATAATAAAACATTCCACCACCCTTTTTCGCCATCTATCTTAATACACCTTTGTTGTAATCATAAATCCTTCAAACACACAAAAATATATATAGATATATAAACAAACAGTTACATATGTAATATAATCTTTTATGTTAACCGGATTCATATGTCAGGATCTTTAGTTAAAATCTACTTATACTTGTCTATTTTAGTCACTTGTTACTTGTTATGACAAAAACAATGACTTAATTATTATAAAATGTTGGAGATTGTCATTTGACAACAATTGATAACATTAAACAAAAGAGAATGCATATGTAGTTATAATAACTTGGCTGGTTGTTGTTTGTTGGTAACTATAATGCATGCAAGTATTGTTCTATTTTTTTCTATGATTCCAAAAGTTAAACTCTATGTTCTTGTTCATAAGAATATTTAACTTTAACTTATGAAGATGCTCTTTAACAGGTTGTTTACCCGAGAGCGATTTGCCGTTGATTTTGTACATTCACTTGGTGGTATTGGGATTTTCGGTTTGGCATGGTGTGTAAATTTGTTTTGCGCGTCAAGAATTTGAGATCGATCCACTGAAAGCTTGAATCAAGTCAAGTTCGTTACACTGATAAGTTTGACTAGGCTCTAAATGAAAATGTTATAATAACTCAGACTAAAGGGCGTGTGGTTTAGCGATATCAAGGTGTGCAAATGGCGTTCCTCTCATATGGTTGGTTGACAGAGCTTTTCGAATTCGAGAATCGTCAAAAATTTTTGGGCGGAAAGCAAGAAAAAATTTGGGTCTTAAGTAAATGTTTTTTTTATTGGGTTTAAACAAGGTATATTGGTTTTTATTAATCCCAACTATCACCTTTTGGTCACTGCCAGTCCCAACTATCGAATTGGTTGCTGACGGCCCCATCTTTTAACATATTTGTTCCCAATGGTCCGCTATTAACAGAATCCTCCTAAAGCCGTTCCTTGCAAGTCGCCAGAAAAACGCTTTTGGTCGGAAAGTTACATTTTTATCCGGAAAACTCCACCTGAATACCGCCCACCACCAACTAACTCACCACCAGGCAACTACCACACTTGAGCACAACCAACCGATTCCGACGATGGTTCTAGGGTTCCGGCAACCTCAATAATTAGGGCTTTTACTATAAAAAGGTTCCTAAAGGTCCGATCGAAGGTTTCAAAGATGTTTGGGACGAAAATGTTTAGTTTTCCCGTAAACATGTGAGTTTTCCGGCCAAAAACATTTTTCCAGCGACCTGCAACTACCGGCGTTAGAATTATGTTAATCGCGGACCGTTGGGAACAAATTGATAAAATGTTGAATCGTTATCAACCAGTTCATTAGTTGGGCCCGACAACAATACAAAAATGATAATTGAGATTAATAAAAATCAATACACATTTAAACAATTATATTTATATAATATATATTAAGAACATTTCAAAATTTTTAAAAACCAAAAGATTGAAGCTATGTAGAAGTTGACTATTCAACCAATTACAAAACTGGCCGGTCTAGAACAATAATTGATGTTATGTGAATAATGCACGAAATATATGCATCAAACATCAATGTCAATATGTCACTATGCCATAGCTTGGCATTGGGTCTAACTATTGTCTTTTATATATCATAACATAAAGTGCATTTTGATCACTTTGTTTTACCTATTTGGATTTCCATAATATGCTTTCAGCCGTTCAAGGACTGCTTCAAGATTTTGATCGGTGTCCTAGTGTCAAACAACGCGTTGTAGTTGTCGATGGAAATTTCATAAACGCAAGTGTAATTTAATTTGATCGAAGTAGCAATATGATAAAATTGTGTACCATCCTAAGGAGTAATTGAAGTGCATCCTGAACAAATGTCCATTAAATATTATGCAACATATGCTAACAATTGCGTAACATATATTAAGCCTTTGTACGCTTTATACGTTAAGCTTCCTTTGTGTATGTCCGAAAACAACCTGTGTTAATAACTGAGGTTAGTGTAAGTCCTAAATCACCAAATCTGAAACGATACCCATTTACACAAAAACAAGATTCTTTTTTTTTTAATGAAAATTGATTTTGGCGAAATTGGGAAGTCCATTATCAAGTCCTAAAACACCAAAAGTGAAACGATACCAATTTTAATTTACACAAAAACAACACTCTCTTTTCAAATGAAAGTTTATTCAGAATTTTTTTTATATAACCAAAGCCTGGACAACTGAGATCACCCCTGGCAAATGAAACAACATTCCGTCTGAAGAACCGAATGCAATGATCCCGCCCACTCATCAAAAAAGAAACCCATAACTGGGAATAGGAGTCTTGCGTGAAGCATTTTGTTACGGGTTAAATAAGAGTCTTGCCTAGACCATAGCTAAGTTCAGTTTTTTGTATTGCTCTTCTCTCATAATTCACAATGATTGATCAAACACTTAGTTGAACAATAACATCAAAATTAGAGTATAGAGTACAAATTTGAGAAGAGCATTTTGTTTTATGTTGTGGATTCATGTGGCCTCATGTTCTAGAGAACTCACCTCTCAAATGAATGGGCTTAAAGTAAGACAAATTATTATTATTGTTATTATTATTATTATTATTATTATTATTATTATTATTATTATTATTATTATTATTATTATTATTATTTTTTCAGACTTTTAACTTCATGGGCTACGTGGTGTCTACTGGATCGCCAGTGCCATACTGCCATGTACTAAATGCAAAGTTGATGGCATTGAAATCCACATCTCATCACAACTCAGAATGAGCAAATTTCGCACCGAGTGTTTTCGGTATTAATTCGGTACTCATTTTTTAAGATTTTAGGATCAACACATTATTACTATTTTGTCTCTGTATACCGTACCGAACCGATACCATACTTTTAGAAGATTACAATCTCAAAGGTAAAACACATATCATCAAAACGCCCCTAATCAACATGAAGTGATGAAACTTAAGTGTAGGTCAAGAAGCTACTTAATTGTCAAAAACTATTATTTTCCCTACGTTGATGATTGCTTCTAATCTTCCTATATATCTCATAATTCACACTCTCTCTAAACGCATGCACACACTTGACTATGATGAGATATATGTCTTCAATCTTGGAACCCGATTTGAGGGTCGTCTCCAAGAATTTAAATACCTCGGCCGAACCCTAATGAGTAACGGAATATATAAGCTAATTTTATATATAAATGACGATTAACGTTATAAATCAAGTTTACTTCGCTTAACCTCATAAGCCCCTGTAGATTCAATAGTGACAAGTTTTACCCCATCTAATGATGCTATTGATTAACAACCCTAAGCTTATTAATAAGATTTATTTTACCCTAGTCATTTATGTAAACAACTAAACATCATAACCCAAAGTCATTGAAATGAAAATTAGTATCTTATTTATAAGTTATAATAAGAGCCATAAATCTTTTAACGTATGTTAGTGAAAATGAGGACTATGTAATAAACCATAAACATAAATAACAAATGATGAGTAAAGATGAAGGACGAAAGATGTAATTCATGTATAGTTATAAGGATAAAAAATGTAATTTACTTTTTGTTATATTTAGTTATTTACTCAACTTTGGTAGGTCTCATATGGGGAAACCATGGCTACTTCACAAGGTTACCGGTGTCGGTGACTCCGGTAGCAGTGATACTAGCAAATCATTATTTTCCACCAAGAACACAATGTGCGCTAGAAAATCAAGAAAATAGGCGGAGACAGACACATTCCTCCTCATTCTTCTTCTCCTTCCTTGGGTTGCATGAGTGCCATTTTCCATAAGTTTCATACGCACAATCGTCACCTTCATTTTCACCAATCTTCTTTCAACTCGGAAACTTTCATTATCCATCAACAACCAAGCAATATCATCAAAGGTATCCTTCTCTCTCAATATATATATGTATCTATTTTATCTATAAATGTTTGCAATAAATTTATGCAGAATTTGAAGAGGAAAAAGAGGTTCATGAAGAGGGTGCTTCAATATCTTCATCTAAACTTAACCAAGAAACAAACTTTAACATTTATTTAAGTTTCTTTATTTTATCTTTTGAGTGTAATAAAATAAACAATTAATGGGATTTACTAAGTACGATGATGATTATTTATTGTCAGATCAAGAGTGGAATTGAAAATATTAAAACAAAAAGATCAAGATTGATAGAAGATCAATATGTGTCATCAGAATCATGTTGTAGTTCACCTAGTACAAAAACACCTAATCTTGTTGCAAGATTAATGGGTCTTGATCTTCTTCCAGATTATACTAATTTATCTCCTAGATCTTCTTTAACTAATTCTCCAAGACCTTCATGTTCCCCATTAAACCCTATAATTTCAAGAGTAAGCAAGAAAAAAGAACCAAGAAAGGATGAGTTTCTTGAGGTGCACAAGACAGAAGCCATGGAGAAACCAAGAAATGATGATCAAGGTAAGTATTATTATTATTATTATTATTATTATAAAAACATGAATTCGCCAATAGTATTATCATCAAGTTATCAAAGCTCCATCAGGGTGTCCGGATGAAGGATCAGGATGCTGGTCACGTCAACAAAATGATGTAAAGAAAAGATGTAAAAAAAAGGAGAAAATTTCGAGGAAATGGGAACTCCGAGAGTGTGAACACCGCCCCTCTCCATATAGTAGTGATCAAAATTCCTTCCGAGCGAAAGTCCCCAAAGAGCGCTCCGTCCAGCCTCGGCGAGTGAAAAATATGACAGAAGGAAAAAAATGGACCCAAAGAACGTCAACACTACAACAAAGTTTTTATCTTTAAAGAAAGACCTGGCATCAAGTACAATATTAACTAAAAAACAGGTACTTGCCTAACCTAGTACCCACATGCAACACTGTTAGGCTGAGGGGTGTGGGGGGCGCGAGAGGGGGCGTGAGTGGGGGCGCCAGCCAATAATATTGTGACGTGTGGCAGAGAGAGAAACTTGATAAGATGGGTGTTGGTAGTGGTGATAGCGCCCCGGGCCATGGTGTGGAGGGGCGCGAGAGGGGGCGCGAGCGGTTTATTTTTTTATTTTTTTATAAATGTATTAAAAAAACGTATTATTAAAAAAACAAGAAATTATTTAAAAAAACACACATTAATTAAAAAAACACATTAATATATAAAAAAAAATTAAAGTACTAAAGAAAAACATTATTCTTATTATTCGGCTTCGTCTTCTTCGATCAACCTCTTCCGGATACGTTCCTTTTGTTTTTCCATCAGCATTTGGTCGACCGGATTTAGGTGGCTGAAGTCTCTTGCAAGGAAGTCCAAATCTCTCATTCTTTTTTTTTTCCTTTTTGTCAATAGAGACCACCTCCATGGTTTTGTTGAATTTATTGAGGGATTCAACAAGATCGTTGATGTTTACGGCTTCCCCCTCAGCCGGTTTTTTCCCCCTGGCGTCCCTTCCCAATGGCCGCCTCCTCGGCGGTGAAGACGTTTCCTCCCCCGCAACGTTTAGGTCGAATCCAACCCGGCAATCCGACCCGGCGGAAGTGCTGTACGCTCCAGACGAACTGGTTTTAGTCCGTTTCGGCCCTACTTCCGCATCAAGGTCCGGCGCCACTAGCTCAACCCACTTGGAACACCTTCTCAACCTCTCCCACACCTTTACATCGTCCCACGTCTTCACCGTCCCATACCTCCGCAGGCACTCCTGCCTCCACTCTTCGACAGTGAAATTATAGACCGCCAAATCGTCACTGCCACTTGGTCTCATACGACCGACGTTCCTGTTGAACAGATTAGTAAACAAGCCGACAAATTTTCTGATTTCGGTCCACCGACCCGAAATCATATCGGCGTTCCGCTCTGTACTCCCAACGAGCGAATAGAACGTCTCCCTAACCTTTGTCCAAAAGACCTTGCTCTTTTGGTAGTCCGCTGCAAAATGCATAATAAATTTGTATGTCATTTAACTTTTTTATTTAACTTTTTTATTAAAAATCATTTTTAAAAACGTTAAAACAATTACCGCAACGCCGATCCTCAGAAGTGGCTATCCAAGCCCGACACAGGGCTTCCTTCTCATCCGATGACCACGGAGTGATTTTCCGTTTCGCCCTTCCGGTCGAAGCCGAACCCGACCCGTCCGTTGCAACTTGTTTTTTCCGGTGGACGCGTCTTCTTTGTCCCGCAGCTTCACCTTCTGGTTCTGGTTCTTGTGTCTCCGGAACTACAAAGTTAGGAGACGGTTGTATGTTGGATGGTTGAAAGCCGGATGGTTGTTGCGACCCCGAATAAAACATCGGTTGGTCCGGTGCCGACCATAAATCGTCGTAACTGTAATCTGATTCTAGGTTTGGGTACCAATTTCCAGCCATGTTTTTAAAAAAAGGTTTGGAATATGGGGTGATTTCGGGTTTTGGGTGTGGTATGTGATATTGGTTTTGGGTGTGGTATGTGAGAATGGTTTTGGGTGTGGATATATGTGATATATATTGTGATATATATAGAGGAAAAATTTTTTTTTTTTTTTATTCACATTTAAGCCTCCAACGGCTCTTTCACCATTCCCCAAGCACCCTCACGCGCAACAGCTCCCGCGAGCCCCCTGGCGCCTGCATCGTTTTCCGCTCTCGCGCCCCTCTCGCGCCCCTATCGCGCCTCGGTGGTGTGGTGCTCGCGCCCCGGGGCGCGATCGTCTGGCCTCTTGCGCCCTTCCTAGCGCTCCACACCCCTCAGCCTTACTTATAGGAGGATCAGTCTACACCCAACAAAATATTTTAGAGCTAATTAAATTATTTAACTAAATTATGCATTAAATAAAAACTATAATTAAGCCGTGTGGATAATCAGTTTCATACGCAAATTGACTTTGACAAAGACAAGATGTAATTTCTAATTTTACTCTTATTCAAAGTTGAACTTGAGTCTCAATCAGATTGATTGCTAATAAAGATAAATATTATATCAACTTGGGATTAAATTACATTTATTTAAACTTGTTCCAAGCAGTATGATTTGGACATTTAGCCATCACCACTTTTATGGAGCGGTTATAGAGGTTTTTACAAGAACTTCATAGAGAGATCATGAGTTCGAGTCATGTAAAACTTTTTTACCCATATCTCCTACATTATTAAGAGTGTTGGTTGTAAAAGAAAAATATATGATTTGGAAATTTGATTGGAATGAAAATATAATTATGCACACATTAAGAGTTAGTATAATTTAGTTGAGACGAAAAATGTATATTTTTTAGCAACAAAGGGCCAGACACTTGGGATCATCCTGACAAGTGATAACTTTATCATATTTCTATCCGAATAATAGAATGTGGTGACTCGGTCCATCCTCTCAAGAGAAAACCCAAAATTAAGAAAGCTCAACCTATCACGCTGACAAATATGAAAAAATGTATTTTTATATTTGGAATTTGACTTATGAAAACTAAAACTGATATTAAATGAAATTGAATTAAACTAATTCAATTTCAACTGACAAACGTACAAGGCGCATGCGTTGTTTAATAAACTTGAGGAATGAAGTTCAGGTTCACGGTCACAATATAGTCAACTTTGAACCAAACCATGAATAATGTGTTTTCTTTTTTGGAAGTTGAGGGTTCGGTCTTGTGATGGATACTAGTGTACTATTATTACTAGTAGATTAGTTTGTCATTAGAAAAAATCAACCTCTAATATTTAATAAATCCACTTACATTATTTCAAATGTTTGATGTTATACAACTTATTAAGAATTTTGTGATAATTATAATTTTCATTGTGCTCTCTATAATTTTATTTGTTATTTACTATTTTATCTCTAGTATAAATAGTAAGATAGTTATTAAAGTTTTATTAACATTATCCTTACCCTTTTCACTATAATCTTTTCCGTTTCTTTTGAATATAAATTATTTCATTCGTTTTGCATAAATAGAAATTTTCTACGTAGTTTTTAACTTTTTATAGTTTCATAAAATTAAAAAAATAATAATAAAAAGGTAAAAAAGAGTTCTTAGCATAAAGAAACTGCACCATGAGTTTTGGTCGGACATGAGACAACTGAAATCCCGTCATAGGTAAACTCGAAAAAATGCTGATAAAAGAAAGGTATGTTGGTTTTTATTAATTTCAACTATCATTTTTTGGTCGTTGTCGGTTCAACTAATAAATTGGCTAATAACGATCCACTGTTGGGACCGACAACAACCAAAATATAATAGTTAGAATTAATAAAAGCCAATATACCTAAAAAAATACATAAATTGCAAAATGGTGTACAGTCCAGGGAGTGTTTTGTAACATTTGCAAAGTGGGTCCCACACAAATTCTGAATTCCATAAAGATCGGCTTCTAGTTCTCCTTATATCATTTGCTTATTGCGTAGTTATCGTTTACCTTTAACTTGATCCATCAATCCATTAGTCTTCCACTTCTATTGTTGACTCATTCTATACATATACATATGCATATATATATATATATATCACCAACACTTCACCATTATATATTATAATCAAGAACACCACAAGTTCAAGAATCAAATGAGAGTTTGAGGATTCAAATGTAGACAAAAGGTATGATCATTCTTTTAATGTTAGTTTGTTGAGTTATATATATGTTTATGATGTTAGTCAGTTAGTTTTGGGTTGATATTATTGATTTGATCAAAACTGAGAGGTGTTATGGAGTTATGGCTGTGAATTTTCACGGGTTTGGGTTTGGTATAAACGGGTTCGGGTAAGTTTCTGGTTGAAGCTACGAACCCATTTAGCTAACGGGTTGGGTAAACTGGTGAATATGCGAGTCGTGTTCAGGTTTTCGTGTCTTTCACAATTTTCGATGTCGGGTTGGCTAATGCAAGAACACTAGTAATCGAAAAATATTTTTTTATTAGTTTATTCATTTAAAACTATTTTTATAAATATATTTTACCATTATTTGCTATTGAATTAAGTGGACTAAATAATAAAACTTAAATAACCATTATTTCGTATTCAGTTTTATTGAAACCTGAAATTAAATTACAGATTTTGTTTGGTTTAAAATGGAATTAAAAACCAAATATTGATTCGATATTCAGTTTATAGCTGAATAACAAAACAACATATACTTTACACGACCAACCATTAAAGAAATTAACAAGTATATCTCAATCATAAATAACACATTTACCAAATATATATATATATATATATATATATATATATATATATATATATATATATTCTTTTAAATGACATGTTTACTCCAATGGTGTTAAATCACCAATAAGGTATACCACAAGCACCACCCGCGCCATTTCATTAACATGTAACTTAAAAAGAAAATGTATCAAATCCATAACATAAATTTACCAAATCGATCAACTAGGTAACTAATTCGTCATTAAAGTATCCTCTATATATTGTATACTATGTTATATATAAGTTTGTACATGTAACTTAACAAGAAAATATATCAAACCCGTAACATAAATTTACCAAATCAATCAATCAATCAAGTGACTAATTCGTCATTAAAGTATCCTCTATATATTGTATACTATGTTATATATACGTTTGTACATGTAACTACCAGAGTCAAAAACACAGGCAAGAAAACTATGCTGTAAAGCACTGAACTATCAACTCATCGATGACATCCTTTACAGACGTAACTTTCTTGGCCCCCTCCTCAGATGCGTTGACGACCAAGATGCCAACTACCTCCTAAGGGAAGTACACGAAGGCATCTGTGGGATACATGCAGGTCCACGCGCAGTTGTAGCTAAGCTAAACAACGCGGGATACTTTTGGCCGGGGATGCATACGGATGCGCTGGCGTACATCAGAAAGTGCAGGTCTTGTCAGCTCTACGCACCCAACACGCATCGCCCGAAGAATGAACTTGTTCCAGTCACCTCTGCATGGCCATTTCAGAAGTGGGCCATCGACGTGACAGGCCCATTTCCCACAGCAGCAGGGAACGTCCAGTTTCAAGTGGTTGCCATCGACTACTTCACCAAGTGGATAGAGGCAAAACCCTTAGCCCAAACGACCGCGAAACATATCAAAAAATTCATTTGGGAATTTATCATTTGTCGTTTCGGGCTTCCACAGAATTTGGTGAGCGATAACGGCACCAACTTTGCTGACAAGAAGTTACAACAGTGGCTTAAAGAACTTCAAATCACCCACACCTTTACCTCGGTGGCGCACCCGCAGGGTAATGGTGAGGTAGAAAGAGCAAATAGGAGCATCGTCGACGGCATAAAGAGAAGACTATTGGAGCACAGATCCGGCTGGGTGGACGAAGTTCCACACGTACTTTGGGCACACAGAACGATGAAAAAGGCAAGTACGAGAGAAACCCCGTTCAGCCTCGCTTATGGCACTGAAGCCATGGTCCCGGTCGAAATTGGTCTACCCTCACCAAGGGTCATGATTCAACCAGAGGACAATGATGCGGAAAGACGGTTAGACCTTATGTTAACCGAGGAACGCAGAGACTTAGCCGCAGCGCGTGAAGAGAACTACAAACGACAAATGCAAAAGTACTACAACACGCGGGTAAAACTCTGCAACTTCAATGTAGGAGACTACATATTGCGTAACAACGAGGCTTCAAACCAAGAGCGCCCAGGAAAGCTGACCCCTGTCTGGGAAGGTCCGTACGTTATCAAACAAGTACTGGGAAAGGGCGCATACCGGCTCGAAAGGCTCGATGGCACTCCCGTCCCACGAACATGGAACGGAGCTCAATTACGCAAATGTTACATGTAGATCAATTCCAAATTTGTAAAGGCCCAGAGCCACTTCTAATGGAAATGATTCTCCTTAGAACATCGACGCTGATGATTTTACATTTATACTTTTAACTTTCCACACGGATATGCCGGTCTTCACCGCATACATAAGTGAAAGAAAGCCGTTGCGTGGGGAAGGCGGTAAAACCCGCATAAACCCAAAAAACGGCAAACCTTCACGCAGGTCAGTCATAGGTAAACTTTGGTCATCCCACTAAATGAAAGTGCAGGTCCTAACCGCACAAATCATGAGAGGAAACCGAACCTATTGACAACCGCGCGTCGAACGGTTAACTTATCCAAAACACTGGGAAAATTGCTAAAATAAACTAAAATATGCATACGCAAGTCATGTAACGTTTATAACGCAAGTCCCAAATATTCAAAAGTAAGTGGGAAAATACCACTTACCTTGGCAACCAAGTAACTATAAGACGGGTGCGAGTACAGTGTTAAGGCAAAACCCTTCACATACTTAGCACCTGCAAGGAATTGAAGCCAAAAATACCTCGGCAACCAAGTAACTATAAGACGGGTGCGGGTACAGTGTCAAGGCAAAACCCTTCACATACCTAGCACCTGCAGGGAATTGACGCCAGGAATACCTTGGAAGTAAAGTAACTATAAGACGAGTGCGGGTACAGTGTCAAGGCAAAACCCTTCACATAGCACTCCGCAGGGAAATGAAACCAAGAAGGATCTTCTGGGCCATGCTTGCGGAAACGGGAATAACATCCCAGCATAGCAGGAACGTCGAGAACTAGATTGTTTGAAGCTTCAAGATAGAATTGGTGGTTTTAACATAATTGATCACTATGTTCAAAACTACCAAAACCTCATGGAGAATCCACACAACTAGGACTCAACGCTCCTGACTTGCGAGGAGGTTACAGACCTACCCGCATCATACCCAAAGATCAAGCAGGAAAGTCGGGAATTTCTGCAAGTGACATTAGGACTTCCGCGGGAAAAATCCCCATGGAAAACCTTAAAACTAAAACCTTTTCAAAAACCCTTTGCTTAAGTCCAAAAGTTCACCTCACTTTATTAAACATTCATGAGAAGAACATTGGACTGGGGGACTTGAAGAGGTAGGTCCCAGCAGAGCCCAGTTGGACCCGTAAGACTCACCTCAAAGAGAGATGTCTGCGCAGTTGGACCCGCAAGACTCACCTCAAAGAAGGACGTCTGCGCAAAGACCAAACTCGCAAGACTCACTTCAAAGAGAGACGTCTGCGCAGAAACCAACTGGATCGGCAGAACCCACCATGCTCAGAGACGTGACGTCCTTACGCGCAGTACGCTAGCTGTTCCCGCAGGAAACGCCTCCCAATGGTTTCCAAGTACTCCGCCTGTTCCCGCAGTTACGGATACCAGCCATCAGGGAAGGCTACCCGCGCAGCAAGGCTACACGCACAAGGCTTAACACTCATAATAATTCAGTAGTCACCTGAAGGAATGAGCAAGCCGGGAACAATCCCGCACAAAGGCGGGAGGGGGAATACTCCCGCCCAAATGAGCCAGTCCGTACGATACTGAAAGATCTTTTGTACTGTACCTGACGAGGTATGGGCAAAAGATCTGACCAAAGATACGACAGCTCATTGACAACAGTATGGCGAGCAGCATGCTCTTGTACTGTATGTCATTATTAGCCGCTACCTACTCACCAACTCCTGTCATACCACGTGCATAGCCGGCAGTTGGTGGAAAATGAATAGTACACAGCAGGCCTGGTCACTGTCAGCCGCTGCCTACCCACCAACTACCAGCATGGCACGTGCGTAGGCCACAATTGGTAGAACAGGAATACTATTCAGCTGGCTACACCTCCTTGGAAACCTACCTTCGGCTATAAATACCCCAAATGGTATGATCATCTCATCTTATCATATACTATCTTGTATCTTACATATTATACCTGATATCTGCTCTAGCAATCTCTTAATATACATTTATATTCAAGAGCAATCTAGTCTGATTCTCACGCCGGAGGGTGGTCACAAGAAGGAACCCCCCCTTCTCAGTGACGAGCTCACGGTGTCTGTTTTGCAGGTTATCAGAAGAACCATCTTTGCAGGATCTAACCTCTCGTGGGAAACATCTATCTAACCCCCAGATTATCCGTAATCTGCCCGGGGTCCATTAGTGTTTCTTCAAAAATATATCAAACCCGTAACATAAATTTACCAAATCGATCAACCAGGTAACCAATTCGTAATTGAAGTATCCTCTATATATATTGTATATTATGTTATATATAAGTTTGTACATGTCACACCTATTAATTGCTAGATGTGAATGCATGTTCCACAACCTTTTGATAATCAAATAGGGTATTACTTTATACATAACGTAATCCAACATTCAATAACATGGGCCTACATATTTAATTGCAAGACACCTCACACATTATGACATTATTACACATAAACTAGTTGCACCTAAAAACAGATAAGCATTAAGTCAACAACAACAAAAGTGACTTGAATTCACACTTTAGACATGTCACAAGTCACAACTAATACCAAAGTCCACATTATTACACATTATTATTATTATTATGAAAGTTGACATTCTTTTGTCACAACTTTTTTTTTAATGGCTAACAAAACTATATATAATATACATTGTTTGAATTAGTATTCGCGTGTTTCTTGTACTCATTTTTTCAGGTTTTGGTATGGATATATAATATACATCTTTTGTCACCTCAAAGATGATGAAAAAAAAGTAAGAATAAATAGAGAACTAGACATGTATATATTCGGATGAATAAATGGTAACGGGTATCACTTGTACTCATTTTTTCAGGTTTTGGTATGGATATGGTATTAGTATTTTATTAATTTTTTGCTTTCCAGTATTTTTCAGTATGAAAACCCATTTTTAATTATTTTTAATATCAGTACCGAGCTCATTTCTATATGTATATTTTGTTTTAGTTGTAACCACCTTGTCACTATTTATCTCTTGGTTGAATTAGCTAAATACAATATTATATGATTATTTTCTTATTTCTTAAATTAAAATTGGTTTCATATCCAGTGTTATATTTTTAAAGCATTGTAAGTCTTTGACATTTATCAAGCAACCATGAGGTATTGAGGCTTTAATCAATGAATACCGCAACTTCTCACAAAATTTTGTAGCTTTTCACAGTTGTAAACACGTAAATTCGGACATTGATATTTCATTCATGTGAACAGTTTAAAATAGAACAAATTATATTTTGTAAACTTTCACCCGTGCTCGTCCCATGCTCGCAAAAATTTTTAAATCCTAATTTCATATCGGCTCATACCCATCAGATTTCGAATACACCCGTACCATATGTTTCAGGCATGCCAATCGAGATTGGACCGTACTTTTTTACCATCCCTCTGGACTCAATGTTTTCCAACTACAACTTTAATTCGGTTCATCAAACTCTCTCAATAATTCATACTCGATTCATGCTCTCAACCTGAGTTTTATTCGGTCAAAGCATTTGAGTATTTGACAATCACATATAGTTTTGATTTGAAAGTACTCTGATGAATAGTTCTGATGAATATACACATATAGTTTTGATTTGATTTGACAATCACATATAGTTCTGATGAATATACATACATGTTTTTCTGCAAAAATTCCCCAACACAAACATCTCTCTCATATACATTGCTTCTCTGTGTATATAACACAAGGAATATATAATCTTAATTATATAATATAATGTACACCCGTACCCATCATAAATACACAAGTAACAACATGTTCTTGTCTTAAAGTCTATTTAATGATATATATATTTAACAGTATTCATATTCTATAATATAAGTTGTCTACTAAGCCAACTCTGCCAATTTTATTTACTTAAATATTTAGAGCATTCTCATCCAACTCCTCATTTAATGTGAGGGGTGTTTTTATAATTTAAAGAGTGATTTAGGGTGTTGTGAGTGAAGAGTTTTTATATTTTAGAAAAATTAGTGATTTTTCTGTATATTTGAAAAGTTACTGTTCATCCCCTATAATTTTTTAATATATTTTAAGAGTGGTTGTGAGTGAAGGAAAGAGAAAAGGTATAAAAAGTATTATTTAATTGAAATAGAGAGAGAAAATGTAGTGAGTTTTAGTGTAATTTTTGGCTTAGGGATAAAGGGTGGAATGAGAATGCTCTTACAGCTTGCCTTCAAATTCTATATCATTCTCCTTGACTGCCTTAGGTGTTGTTTGTTTTTTAAGAGGTAAAATGTCTGCAGTCTGCGGACCACATCTGCAGACATCTGTAGCAGAAGAGGTGCACCAAACCTCTGCAGTCTGCAAGAAGAAGACTGTTTGTTTTTTAACACGTCTGCAAACTGTTAAAATGAACAAAAATTTAAATAAACTGAATTTTTAAACATAAAAAAGGTCTTCAAACGACTTAAACTTTAATAATTGAACAAAAACTAATAATAATTCAACAAATCAAATTCTAAAAATCAATTTCTTAAAAAAAACTAATAAAAATTCAACAATAAGTGAAAAATAACTCTCGAGCTCTCGTAAGTCAAAACGAGCCAAGCTCAAGCACGTTTACACAAAATAAACCTAAATTGATATACACGACATCAATAATCACTCGACGAACATCAATTAAACTTGATTTCAACAAATTCTGATCTTATAAACTTTCAATAGTATAATCCGATACACAAATTCAAATCGATTACATCACAAATCATACAAATATAGGTAAAGTACACAAATCAACAAAACAATAATACCCGGACTGGAGTTGTGGATGTGTGGCAGCGGGCGGCGGAGACGGCGAACCTGCGGCAGTTGAAGGACGGTGGAGATATGGGGTGGTCGGAGAGAGGGCGATGGAGGCAGGGGAGGGGCGACGGAGGTGTAGGGTGGCTAGATAGGGGACAGCGGCGCAGGGGTGTGGCGGCGGAAGTGTGGGGTGGCTGGAAAGGGGGGGGAGGAGGTGTGGGGTGACCGGAAAGGGGGCGGCGGAGGTGTGGGGTGGGCGGAAATGGGGCGATGTTGGAGAAGAGAGGGGAGGGGTGGAGGAGTTGCTAAGGTTGATGGAAGGGTTTGATGAGAAGATGTGGGAAGATGTTAGAAGTTGATGCAAGTCTTTTCCAAGAAGAGGGCGTGCAGACGTTTTTTAATGAAATGTCTTCCAGAAAACAAACAGCCTTCAGACCATAACATCTGCGCGTGGTCTGCGCGGCGCAGACATAAGATGCCAGGAAGATCTTCTGGCAAAAAACAAACAACAACTTAGTCTATACATACAACTTATTATGTATATCTATTACACAAACATCATCATCATCGTACTCGGCAAATCCCATCAATAACAAAGCTGTGGTAGGGTTTGAGGAGGGTAAGATGGTGACAGCCTTACCTTTACCCCTAGGAATAAAGAGACTGCTTCCGGTGATACCCCCGACTCGATAGTAGTTTTGCATCAAGCCTTGAACATAAGACACATAACACTCAACCATTGCTGTTTTCACGAAATTAATAAAATAACATCAAAATTAGTGTAATTTTATTTTTACCCGCTCTGAGACCCACACATATAAACATTACACATTTACGGTATTCATATTCTATAATATAAGTTTTGTCTACAAAGCCAACTCTG
Source organism: Bidens hawaiensis (assembly GCF_021521415.1). Lineage (NCBI taxonomy): Eukaryota > Viridiplantae > Streptophyta > Magnoliopsida > Asterales > Asteraceae > Bidens > Bidens hawaiensis. The sequence continues at coordinate 446,969 of NW_027491759.1, forward strand.
CCGACTTTATTTACTTAAATATTTTCAGCTTGACTTGGAGTTGTATCATTCTCCTGAGACCACCTCCTTGACTGACTGAGTCTATACACATATAAATATATACACAACTTATATTATGTATATATCTATTACACAAGTTGTCACCTATTAGTTATGACCTACTCGCCACCGTTGTATTTTATTAATGAAACTGCAGACAACTTGAACACGAAATGAGCATCCAATCAATCAATCTCTTTGGCCTGGGATCATGATTCCAATATAAGCAAATTAAGGTATGAACTCTGATCTGATAGACTGATATTATTAATTCTATCTTGTTGTGTGTTTGTTTTTGAGGCTTTAAATCTATTACTTTGATTACAAGTTTCGTTTGTAAATCGATTGTTTATTAAAGCAGAACTGATTATTGCAATTTGTTTGATTGTTTATTAAAGCAGAGATGAGGTTTGTATTTAAGTTCCATACTTCATTTGCCAAAATTTCTGAAAGTAAGAAACGAGTCCGAGCTCGGCATATTTAACTTACAGAGAGCTCAAGCTTGAGCTTGGCTTTTTTCGAACTCTATTTTCAAAGTTTGAGCCCAGTTTGTTTCGAGCTCAAAATTTTAAAGCCCAAGCAGCACAAAATTTTAAAGTCCGACCTCAGCGTGTTTTGAGCTCAAAAATTGTAAAGCTCGAGCTCGGTTTTTGAGTAGTTTTTCAAGCTTGAGCTCTGTTCGGGCTCGACTTGTTTATTGTTTATTAATTAATTAATATATATTTATAATTACTTTTATGTATTTATTTATAGCTATTGTTATATATTTATTTATTTTTATCATAGTTTTATACATAGCATTTATTTAAAAAAATAGATTTCCAATAAATTAAATAAGAATTATATAAAAAACCCAGCTCGTTTAGGCTTGCGAGCCAGCTAAAGCTCGATAAGTAAAGCTTTGGTTCAGGCTCATATACTAAACAAGGTTATTTTTAGGTTTGGGCTCGTTTAACCTTTGCTCACTTACTTTTTTTCAAACCGATCTTGAGTAGCTTGGCTCGTTTACACCCCTATGTTTTACAACAAAAATAGATATGCCGTACAAGACATGCCTATCTTTGAACATAATCTGGTGTTGGTTTAAAACCGGCTTGTGTCTTAGTCATGATTAAAGTTGATTTAGATACCAGCTTTTAAATTTAATTTTAGTCATAGTTAAAAGACTTTAATCTAATAACTTGTTTGTGAAGTCAGTTTAATCTATTCTATTTCCTTATCATTTAGATTTTTGGATGTATGTTTTGGTACTTGATTTAACAAGGACAATTTTGTCTTTAGGTATATGTTGATTTATAGAAATTGATGGGCAAGGCATATTGAATTAAACGTTTTATTTAAGTTTGTGATAAGTATGTGTGTAGATTGAAAATATATTATTTCTGCCCATTGTATTTTTCATACCATGACAAAAGTTCTTGATACTTGTTTGCTAGATTTCATCGTACAAAATGTAGTCTAAGGCATTAAGGCTGAGGGGTGTGGGGGGCGCGAGAGGGGGCGTGAGTGGGGGCGCCATCCAATAATATTGTGACGTGTGGCAGAGAGAGAAACTTGATAAGATGGGTATTGGTAGTGGTGATAGCGCCCCGGGGCATGGTGTGGAGGGGCGCGAGAGGGGGCGCGAGCGGTTTATTTTTTTATTTTTTTATAAATGTATTAAAAAAACGTATTATTAAAAAAACAAGTAATTATTTAAACAAACACACATTAATTAAAAAAACACATTAATATATAAAAAAAATTAAAGTACTAAAAAATTAAAAAAACACATTAATTAAAAAAAATTAAAAAAACACATTAACATTATTCTTATTCTTCGGCTTCGTCTTCTTCGATCAACCTCTTCCGGATACGTTCCTTTTGTTTTTCCATCAGCATTTGGTCGACCGGATTTAGGTGGCTGAAGTCTCTTGCAAGGAAGTCCAAATCTCTCATTCTTTTTTTTTCCTTTTTGTCAACAGAGACCACCTCCAGGGTTTTGTTGAATTTATTGAGGGATTCAACAAGATCGTTGATGTTTACGGCTTCCCCCTCAGCCGGTTTTTTCCCCCTGGCGTCCCTTCCCAATGGCCGCCTCCTCGGCGGTGAAGACGTTTCCTCCCCCGCAACGTTTAGGTCGAATCCAACCCGGCAATCCGACCCGTCCGTTGTGCTGTACGCTCCAGACGAACTAGTTTTAGTCCGTTTCGGCCCTACTTCCGCATCAAGGTCCGGCGCCACCAGCTCAACCCACTTGGCACACCTTCTCAACCTCTCCCACAACTTTACACCGTCCCACGTCTTCACCGCCCCATACCTCCGCAGGCACTCCTGCTTCCACTCTTCGACAGTGAAATTATAGACCGCCAAATCGTCACTGCCACTTGGTCTCATACGACCGGCGTTCCTGTTGAACAGATTAGTAAACAAGCCGACAAATTTTCTAATTTCGGTCCACCGACCCGAAATCATATCGGGATTCCGCTCTGTACTCCCAACGAGCGAATAGAACGTCTCCCTAACCTTTGTCCAAAAGACCTTGCTCTTTTGGTAGTCGGCTGCAAAATTATGTAAATAAATTTGTAAGCCATTTAACTTTTTTATTTAACTTTTTATTTACAATCATTTTTAAAAACGTTAAAACAATTACCGCAACGCCGATCCTCAGAAATGGCTATCCAAGCCCGACACAGGGCTTCCTTCTCATCCGATGACCACGGAGTGATTTTCCGTTTCGCCCTTCCGGTCGAAGCCGAACCCGACCCGTGCGTTGCAAGTTGTTTTTTCCGGTGGACGCGTCTTCTTTGTCCCGCAGCTTCACCTTCTGGTTCCGGATCTTGTGTCTCCGGAACTACAAAGTTAGGAGACGGTTGCATGTTGGATGGTTGAAAGCCGGATGATTGTTGCGACCCCGAATAAAACATCGGTTGTTCCGGTGCCGACCATAAATCGTCGTAAGGGTAATCTGAATCTAGGTTTGGGTACCAATTTCCAGACATGTTTTTAAAAAAAGGTTTCGAAGATAGGGTGATTTTGGGTTTTGGGTGTGGTGTGTGATATTCGTTTTGGTTGTAGTATGTGAGAATGGTTGTGTTTGATATGTATTGTGATATATGTATTGTGATATATATAGATGATTTTGTTAAAAAAAAAAAAATATTTTTATTCATTATTAAAGCCTTCCAACGGCTCTTTCCCATTTCCCACAGCCACTCACGCGCGCGAGCCTCCTGGCGCCTGCCTCGTTTTCCGCTCTCGCGCCCCTCTCGCGCCCCTCTCGCGCCCCGGTGGTGTGGCTCTCGCGCCCCGGGGCGCTATCGAAGTCCCTCACGCGCCCTGACTAGCGCTCCGCACCCCTCAGCCTAACTGGAATCTTCTATAATCTATTTCCCTGTTTTTCAGTGTTATGGTCACCAGATTTAGATTATTTATTTATTTATTTATTATATTTTAACTTTTTTTTTTCTTTTAAAATCTTATTTTCTGATTTATTTAGCACCCCATAGCATATTCACACCAAAACCTTAAGTTTCTTCATATTTTAATTTGTATTTTATGTATAGTGTTATTTTTTATATTATTAATGATATATATAAGTTCTTAAATCGGGTTTGATCGGCGTACCCTTAAGACGACCGGTTCATTTCCCGGTCTGACTACAAAAACATTTTCGTTTGCTTGAAAACTTATAAATGTATTCGAGTGATAGATTGATTCCTCTTATGAGGAATAGTTTTTGCTGTTTACCGGAATCCGGTGATCTAGCTTATGATCTTCTTTGAGAATCACTATAACAATCAATCTATACTTGTGTAAGACAATACTACAAAGGTGCCATAATGCAGCGGAACCCACACATTGAATTTTATGCTGGTATATTTCTTAAAATAAATATTAACATATGTAAAAGTTGTTAAGCTGTATTATACAGAAAACCTTACTATAAATCACACGCAATAAGTCTTTTACAATATTCAAAAAAGTAAAAGTTGTTTCACCACCTCATACCAAATTCAAACATTGATACCTTTTAAGAGCAGAGGGACCCACAAAGCACTATATTCATCAACTTTGAATTCAAGTTAATGTTCTTTTGTTGAAAATAATATAAAGTCTTTGAAAGTGTCCAGAAGCCAAGCTTGACTTACATTATTCACTTATGTACCCACTTGCAACATTAATAATATATATCTTGATCATATTATTAACACTCTTTCTCTATAGACAACTCTAATGTGCCACAATATGAAGATCTTCATCACTTTGATATTAATTTCAATATTAATATCCAAATCAAAAGGTGATGGTAGAGCCAAGATTATCAAGTTACATTGTGACAATGTGTTAAGTGCAAACTCATCAATATTTGTCCAAAACTTCATACACGTAATGGAAATAACTAGCACCCAAATCCGAACTTCTAACAACTCGACAGCGTCGGTTGGTAGTGGACCCGATGCACTCAACTCGCTAGCGCAATGTTACGGTGATTTAACATCACAAGACTGCATATTATGTTACGCCGAATTACGTACCTTTTTTCCCACTTGTTATCCGCATAACGGGGGCTATGCATTTCTCGACGGGTGTTTTATGCGAATACAAAACTATAGTTTTTACGACGAGTATACTAGCCCAAACGACACGACGGTTTGTGGGAATGCAACGAGGAAAAGTGATTACTTTCGAGAGGAGACAATGCGGGTGGTGGGGAATGCGGTGAGGGGTGCTTTGAGAAGTAGTGATTATTTTGGTAGAGAACAAATGGTGGGTTCGGGTGGTGGTGATTCGGTTTATGTGTTGGCACAATGTTGGCAGACGTTGAGCCCGAGTTCGTGTCGGGCGTGTTTGGAGAATGCGTCGGTGGAGATGTCGAAGTGTTTACCGTGGTCCGAGGGACGTGTGTTGAACACGGGGTGTTTTATGAGGTATTCGGATACGGATTTCTTTAATCATGTACTGGTTTCAAGCTGCTCTAGTAATAAAGGTAACATTTAGGATGGTTTGTTATAACTTATAAGTTTTTATTAGTTTATTATGTTTTGATACAACAATAATTACTTTTAGTTAAACATTTTTTTTTTATTTGGTTAGGTATTCGGTTACGACTGAATAAAAAATCATAACCGAATAAATTGGAAACTGAACCGATGAACATCCCTAGAAATCATCGAACTGTCTTTCCCAGTAACTGAAATTAACGAACCATTTGTAACGGATGCCAGTCAATTATATAAATTTAAAAACGACGCATTTGGTTATAAGTACGTTTTAAGTCATACCGGACCCGACCCATGTTACCCCTAGTAAAAATAATTTTTTACACGTCACCTTGTTAAGTTATTATATATAGTTTTCCAATCTAATCATTTTTGAGATGTTAAAAATTTTAAATATTATTAATGATTTTTTTGCAGGGAGGATAATAGCTATAGTATTTTCTGTTGTTAGTTCTGTGGTGGTTTTAACAGTTGCTTTGTTGATTATTTTATACATCAAGAACCGTAGATATGTAACGCAAAAGAGAAAAGGTATAGCCGTATTGATCATGTTTAATATTTAGGCTGTGTTTAATTGTTTATCTTCTTATCGGCGTATTGTGTTTCGATACAACAATAAGTTGTTTTGAAACAATTTAGGATTGCTTATTAAAACTACTTAGTTAAAAGAACCATAAGCAAACGAGCAGTTTTAGTAAGCAATCGCGCAATATTTAATGAACTTATAATAATGATTGCTTAAATAATATTCAGGTTCTTATGATGCCGAGAAAATGGCAAAGATTCTTAACGACAGTAGCTTGAACTTCAAATACTCGACTGTTGAAAAAGCTAGCGGATATTGGAACGAGTCCAATAAGCTAGGACAGGGAGGATTCGGGACGGTCTACAAGGTACTAACTTTTAATACAAATTGGGAGGACGGGTTGGGATGGGTCCAGGGCGGGGAGGGCGGCTGTTCCTGTCCCGTATTCTTAATATGTTTAATATTTAAACCCAATTATCCAATTCAGTTAACCTCATTTTTTATTATAAAAAAAATTAATTTTGAATGGTCCAAACCATAACCCGATAAGGCCATTTAAAAATTTAATTGTTTAAACACAATAAAAAAAACAGTTTTATTTAAGGCCCAATTTTTTTCTTACCCCAGGCCCCGGCCCAAATTTTTTAACAATTCTCGGGGACGACCCTCGGTAACAGGTCAAAACTGATAATTTGGGTACCCGCCAAATCGAGCTGGGCTGACCCGAGATGCGCTTTTCAGGGGGTTCTTTCAGATGGAAGAGAGATCGCAGTCAAGAGACTTTATTTCAACAACAAATTCCGAGCCGTTGACTTTTATAATGAAGTCAACATGATTAGCAGTGTTGAACACAAAAACCTTGTTAGGTTGTTAGGTTGCAGTTGTTCGGGACCCGAAAGCATTCTTGTATACGAATATTTACCCAACATGAGCCTCGACCGCTTCATTTTTGGTAAGTTAGTTTTATAGTTTAAACCAGTTAGTGATAGCGTTAAATACTAATCACGAAGCTAATGATTTACATTGTATTTTTTAAAATTTGTAGACCAAATAAAAGGTAGGGAAATAGTGTGGGAGAAGAGGTTTGATATTATTATTGGTGTAGCAGAAGGCCTGGTATACCTTCATGAAAATACCAAAACGCGGATTATTCATCGAGATATTAAGGCTTCTAATATCTTATTAGACTTGAGGTTTCGTCCGAAAATAGCCGATTTTGGGTTGGCCAGATCTTTTCAAGATGATAAAAGTCACATCAGCACTGCCATTGCTGGAACACTGTAAGTTTCAGTGAACTGTCTATGAACCATTTGGCCGAAAGTTTGTTCATGTCCCTTTGTTTTTATAAACGAACGAACATAACGCATGTCTCATTCGTTCATTTATGTTCGTGAGCGTTCGTTTATGTTCATTCTTTACATTCATTTATATTCGTTAGTTTTTTTTTTTTTTAAGATTGTTCATTTGTGTGTTTGCTTCAAAATTTTAGCCCATTACAACTTTAGCTTATTTTTATGAATTCTAGTTACAATTTAGTCTAGTTTCAATAACCTTTGTCCTTTAGGCCTAATAGATTTATGTGCATGTTTACATGTAATTAGTGCACGATCAGTTATGTTCTTTAGTGTATGTTCAGTTATGTTCGTTCGTTTACGTTCGCGAACCATTCATTATACTATTAATGAACAAACATGGTACGCAAACACACCAATTTTCTTAGTGAACGAACATGAACAAGAAAACCTCGTTTGTTTAATTGTTTGTGTCCGATTAGTTTTCAATTAAAGTTATTATAGCCTAATAATTTAATTTTTTATATTTTATATCACTAGTGGGTATATGGCACCAGAGTACCTAGCCCACGGTCAGTTAACCGAAAAGGCAGATGTCTATAGCTTTGGTGTTCTAATTCTTGAGGTGGTCACCGGCATGGAAAACAACAAAAGCAAAACTACAGAATATACTGACAGTTTACCGTCAATCGTAAGTTTTCTAGCTATATTATTAACCAAATTGTAGTTGAGTTATTATTTCTTAAACATTATTCCTTAAAACAATAAAACTTATGTGTTACTAATTTATTGGTAGGCATGGAAGCATTTTAAGGTAGGTACAGTGGATGAAATATTTGACCCAAACTTAATGATGCACATTTATCCCAACATTAATTTCCAAAAGGATGCTATAAAAGTTGTACATGTTGGACTTCTTTGTACACAAGAAGATCCATCTTTGAGACCGTCCATGTCAGCAGTACTAAAAATGTTAGCAAAAAACGATGAACCGTTACCTGCCCCCTCTAATCCTCCTTTTATAGACGAAAATACTATGGAACTTACCCACATCACAAAAAAGTTACTGAATCACTCGGACCGTGATGATTGTAGCTCGGTTGCTTCGGTTTCTCACAGCCATTTCTACCCTAGGTAACACTAGTTAGTTACTAGATCTAATTTTTGAAAATGTTTATATCTTTGTTCATATAAAATGTGTGTGTGGCTTTTGATTTGTGTGAAGGGTATTGAATACTAACCGCGCTTTTGATGAGTTGTAACACGTACGTATTATTTGCACATAATAAAATACGGTGTTTATTGTTGTTCCTAGATCAAGAATAATTAAAGAGAGAACAAAATTGTTTTTAGTCTTTGATTGTTAAACAAGGAATCATAAATATAATAAGCTTATTAAGAGCAATTTATCAATGTATCGAGCCTTTTTATCGCGTAGCAGCCAAGTTGGCCGTAAGTCCTCACCTATCACAACGGGTTCATAATTAATACAAGTAATGCCCGAACAAAAGTAAAAACGGCTTGGGTCTTGGTCGGGTTGGATTGACCCACACGAGATTTTTTCCTAATACGTATAATTGCATAAACTACATTGTTATTTTATACTTTAACATAAAACATTTTATGAAGTTGTGATTACGAAAAATACCACCTTTGATTTGATTCGGTTTACAATCAATAATAATGGTGCAATGATCCTTCTTAATTAATGATTTATATCAAGGCTAGACATCAAGCCATTATTATGTCCGCCCCATCTAATTGTCTAACCAAACGATGCTCATTGGTTAGAGCCAACCCGACACTTTCACTGTGTTCCAGAGTTTCATTTTAAAGAAGGAAATTGAAGGAAAAGGAGGGATGGAGAAAATATGTTGTGTTTCCGAGTTTCATTTAAGAAAGGAAAAGGAAGGAAAATATAAAAAGGGTGTTCTCGAGTTTCATTAAAAGAAAGAAAAAAGGGGGAGGGGAGAAAAAATGATGACTAAATTAAGAGAATTTGTATCTTTTCAATTTAGAAAGATTTGGAAGGAAAATAAATTGAAGAAAATGAGGAGATGCCAAAAGAAAAGATAAGAAGAGAAAACTTTCTTTTCCTTGCTTTTCTTTTCATAAATGAACTTGAGAACACAGCGAAAGCTCGAGTCTAGACGTGCACAAATCGGGTATTTAAAAAACCCGGAACCGGGTAGGAACCGGTTCCGGGTATGGTCAACAAAAGTCAAACCAGGTTCGGTTCCGGAACCGGTTCCGGGTATAGTCGGGTATTTGACCGGGTTTTGACCAGTTCCGGGTCGGGTTTTGACCGGTTCCTCCGGGTTTTTTCCACCGGTTCCGGGTCGGTTCCGGTTCCGGAACCGGCTCCGAGGAGAAATCCTATACCCGGTCAGGAACCGGTTACGGGTATGGGTTAGAACCGGTTCCGGGTCGGTTCCACCGGTTCGGTTCCGGAACCGGTTATTTTGTGCACGTCACTCGAGTCATATGATTTTATTGTGTGGGCCGTGATGATAGAATTATTGATTAGAATTAAACACACTTCAGCCGTGGCCCATTGTTGGTTCTTGGCCCAGTCAGGAGGCTAACCATCGGCCCATTTTCTTGCTTAAATTTCTTGTTGCAACAATATTGTTCCAAGTGATATCATGGAATATTTTTATTTCATTTTATATAATCAACTAAATTACCCAATGTTGTTTTTTTCTTTCTATAAATGTGATTTAAGCAGTTTCTTCATTCACACCATTCACGCTTGTTCTAGCTCGTCGACGACAACACCGTCGTTGTGTGTGGCATTTATAATTTCGACCCGTCATCCAAAATCATGTCCCAGGCTTCTTTTATCATAATTCCAAATGCTTAGTTATTCTCCGCAATCACTTCATACCTCCAAAAACAATATAACAGACTAACAATCAACAGTATATTTCGTTTCATCAAAACTAGTGTTGCGTGAAATAATGAGATAGAATATGATAAATGCATGATACTGGTAAAAACTGAATGTTTAGAGTGATATAAGTGTGTCTAAAAATGCAACTAACATTTATACGTTGGTTATTTAAATAACCTGGTATTTGTAGCTGCAAGTCATGAATGCATTATGAACACAAAGACAAAAATCAATAGAAATTGAACTTTAAACCATTCATTTAAGTTTGTTTGTATTTGATTCAAACACTTTTTTAAATATATAGTATAATAATTTTTTTAATTATCATGTATTAAAATACTCACATATGCAAGACAGATGTAATCATTTAATGTTATAAAACTAATATCATATATAACAAACTTGTTACTTCTTAAAATTAGGTCCCAAACAAGTCACTCTTGGCAAACTACCAGAGCCATTTGAGTAATTAACTTTTTTGTATGACCACTTTCAAAATAAGTGAATATAAATAATAGGAAAGCTGTTAGAGACCCAACCAGCTACCAATTGAGTTTATTTGAATAACCTTAATTTATTTTTACTTAAATGCTGATAAAAACCTCTAAGTAACTCCAAGAAATAAACTTGATTGATGAACTTTAGAAAAAAGAGAAAAGAAAAGAAAAAGAAATATATACAAAAAGCATATTAAGATTGAAACAAGTCATTTTTGATACAGCCCGGGTCAAGGTTGGATGGATAGACTTGTAAGCACTTTAGATACTGAACAATAATTTACACTATTATATAACACTAATAGAGGTATGGTAAGTAAGAAATCAATTTGTTGGTGGTGATTTAAAAAATACTATATAACGTATGAAAAACTATATAATCATATTGTATTTAATATGTCCTTATTATTGTGGTGTATAGGTAGGAAGTATGAGTTTTTTAATAGAAACCTAAGTTTAATCCTTACTCACAGTACTGGGGGGAGGGGGGGTGATGAGTGGCTCAATGAAGGAAAAATGGGATCCTTGTCATTTCCAGTTCGATCCTGAGAGCGTCGGGGTTTTACCACCAGTGGGCCTTTGGGCGGGTGGGTTTCCTCGGAATTGGAGATAACCTGGAGGCGCTTAAAAGGCTCCTTACGGCTGGGTTGGACCAGCTGGCGATGACCTTTTGTCATTGGGCCACCCCATACAAAGTAGGTACGCATTCTATGTTTGTTGGTCGTTAAAAAAATTATATTTAATATTTGCATTACTTTTGATATTTAAATAAAAGAGACTAAAACGTGTCAAGTAGCAACCAGAACACAGAGACTAATAACAAAAGAAATATTAATTAGTTATGAAACAAAACGTAAATTAACTTTCATTTATATTTTTGTGTATTTTTTGGTGATAATGTAAATATTATAGTATAATGACTAGTTGCGTACCTTTTTAATCAAATGCAACTTTTTACTTGTAAAAACCATATTTAAAGTTGTTCTAAGTGGATTCACCTCATAGATTATTATTTGCTACTTTATTTAATTATAACACGTAATGTCACACTTAACTCACATTTTTATTATAAATTAAGAATGTTAATACGGTAAATGAATCAAACATTTGATAAATTGTTTGCGAATTGTTTGACATAAAGGTAGTTTATGCTCGTTTGTTTAATAAATGGCGAACATGAACAAAGAATATTGTTCAATTAACTAACTGATCGGACACGAACAGCGCCCATGATTGTTCAAATGTGTTGATGAACATTCAATAAGGTGTTTGTTTATGTTCGTTAATGAACAAACACAAACATAAATTTTTGCTCGGATAGGTGTTCGAGAACCATTAACTTATTTGATAAAAGTTTAACGAACGAACATAAACAAGTTTTTGTTCAATACGGTTGCATCCAAAGATATTATTTTTCTTCTAATGACGTCATATAAATTGATTTTCAACATTCAAAATTATCCTTACACAAATTAAGGTGGCACATGGTTGGAATATTATACGTTTGTAAGAAAATGAAGGAAAGATAATATATGACTTAAAAATGTTGATTGTTGATTTGTTGAAGTTTATACTCAAGGTTTATGACCTTGGATCCAACCAATATTTTTTTATGGTCTTAAAAGACGGGTGAAAGCTTATCTTGAAACGAATTAAAATAGGTTTGTGTATTGGCTTGACTTGTTGGTCGAGTTGGAGGCTACTATCTCTGGATGATTTGAGTAAAAGAAATATTAGCGTTCATTGGAATTGTGCATGGCATGTGGGGATCATGTTGAAACCGTGGAGCACGTTTTCGTGTCGTGTGGGTTTTGCCAGCCGACTTGGCAAGTGGTGTCTACGTGGTGTAAAGTTTCGCACGTTTACACTTTTAGTGTTCGAGACCTTTTGGAGCTCTACAAATTCACGAATTTTTCAACGAGAAAAGCTAAGGCGTTTCATGCCTTTTTCTTATTGCGTTATGGATGTTATGTAAAGCAAAGTATGATTTGGTGTTTAATAGCATGTGAATTCGGTTGGATAATGTGGTGGGGTTTTATGGGGTAGTGTTTCTTGTTTGGGAGGATTGGAGTTGTTTCAAGTTGAAAGCGTGATTGGTTGATGTAATTAGTTTGGCGGGCTTCTTGCCTTACTGCGATTATATATTTACATATATCTAGTTGACCCTCATAAGCGAAAGAAAATCAAAGAGATTAAAGTGGCAATTTGAATGTTTTGCAAGCTTTTTTAGTTTGTTTGAATATGAATATGTCGAAGTTAGCAATTTGAATGGCTTAGGGGTGTCATTGTAAACGCGTCAAGAATTATAAACGGTGAGAATCAATCTTTGTTAAGATCAAATTCCGTGTTCATGTTTTTTGTTTTGATAACTTGGTTTCTAATAACATCACAACATTTGGTTTAAACCACAATAAGACACCAAAACTACACTTCTAGGCATACTATTGCGACTGTCTAATTAAAAAAGCATAAGTTGACCAAACAAAAGTTATATATTCCATTCAAAAGAAACCAACTACTCCCACAAATATATCTTGCTTTAAGCCTTTAAATAACTTTCTATTTGAAAAGTCAATTAATTTGTGCAATGTTAAATTATAAACAAGTTATTGACCTAATATGTTGACAATATATAGATTTCTAAATAGGTTAAGCCTTTTATTTTATAGTAGAAAATTTTTAGAACCATCCGTAATAACTAATTTCTACAATACATTCATAAATTATTTAAATTTATGTTGGGTGTATTGACCGATCGTTTCAGATAATGACCCGGTTCTCATATTTGAAACATGAATTGAAATCGGTTTAAATCAATACTGGTATTTTAAATTCGTTTAGAATAACTTAGGTGCTGTTTGTTTTTGCAGACATAAACTGTCTGCAAGCTGATTTCATCTGTTTTCATGTCTGCAACTGAAGATGTGGTCTGAAGATCTGCAAGCTGAAAATATAAGACTGTTTGTTTTTATAAGCTGATACTGTCTGCATAACTGTCAAACTTATCTCACAAGATAGAAGTCATTTATTCAAGTTACATCTAGTTTTTAGTCTTTGCTTGCCATGCCGATTTGGTTTTGGTGGGTGGTGGAAGGTGGTGGTGGTGGATGGTGGTAGTGGCGGCGGACGGTGGGTAGTGGCGGTGGATGGTGGTGGTGGACAATGGGTGGTGGTGATGGATGGTTTTGGTTGGTGGTGGACGGTGGTGGTGATGGATGGTGGTGGTGGTGGGTGATGGATGGTGGTGGTGGCGGTGATGGATGGTGGTGGTGGTGATGGATGGTGGTGGTGATGGATGGTGGGTGGTGGACGGTGGTGGTGATGGATGGTGGTGGTGGTGGCGGACGGTGGTGGTGATGGATGGTGGGTGGTGGACGGTGGTGGTGATGGATGGTGGGTGGTGGACGGTGGTGGTGGCGGTGATGGATGGTGGTGGTGGTGGGTGATGGATGGCGGTGGTGGCGGTGATGGATGGTGGTGGTGGTGGCGGACGGTGGTGGTGATGGATGGTGGGTGGTGGACGGTGGTGGTGATGGATGGTGGGCGGTGGACGGTGGTGGTGGTGGTGGCGGTGGATGGTGGTGGACGGTGGCGGCGGGGTACGGGGGTGGTGGTGGCGGCGTACGGTGGGTGGTGGTGTTGGCGGACGGTGGTAGGAGCAGTGGATGAGAGGGTGGCTGCAAAGGGAGAAGAGTAGGGTTTTTTTGTGAAGATGTTTTAAGCAAGATTTCCTTGCTTTTCTTTTAAGATGAAAGAAGATAACTTCAGATCTGTTTTAAGAAAAAAAACAAACAGTCTTCAAGGGTAATGTCTGCGCGCCTGCAGACATTAGCTCCTTGAAGATGTTTGAAGAAAAAACAAACACCCCCTTAGTAACACTCAATTTGTGAAATTGTAAAATGATGGGAAATATAGTTCTAGGTTTTAAAAATAGTGAATTATTGGCATAAAAATATAAAGTGAATAGTGAATACCATGACAAATAGCATAATAATAATTATTATTTTTAAAGTATCTATAAAAGACGGCAAAAGAAAATGTTATACCAACCATTGACTAAACTACTGGACACCACCAAACCCAATTTGGTTACTGTCATGTTATAAAGGTACACCAAAAAGGAAACAAATGTCTTGTTATTTTAAACTGATATAAAATTTAGTTTTTTTTAAACAACTTTATTATGTGTTAAGTCAATACATTGTTTAATTTGGAGAGCCCGTTTACTCACTCTAGTCAGACTATGTTGTCTTAACCGGACTCACGCCGGCTTCAGAGTTTGGCTTGGCGTTCCCATGGGAAACCATGTCGTCGGCTGCCACTTGACAGTCATTATGCCACCACAAGAGCATAACTCTTTAGCGTAACACACGGTGACGCTAAACCCCGGGTGGACTCGGGATTCGAAATGATAACGTTGCAAGGTCTAGCTTAAATCCGTCATTGTAAATATCCAAACCAAAGTGTCACTCCATTGAATAACCCAAACATTTTACCACTAGGCCATAAGTGGGAATAATTATATAAAATTTAGTTGATGGTTATACTTAATGTAATTATATAATGAGATATAATTTAGTTGATATGTATATTTAAATAGAATTATTTTCCTAAAAATTGTCTTTAACAGAATAATTTTTCTTTTTTTTCACTTTAAAATCTATCAAACCTTGCATGTGAAAGAATTCAAAATTTTGAACCAACATCACTTTTGTAACGGAAAACACGTTAACACTGACCAATAATAGGTCATGGGTTTCTAATGCAAAAAATTAATGTTGTTTCACAATATGTCTCTGCTAATATGTTTTTAATAGTTGATAAAATAAGTCGAGAACCCAACATCACATCATGGTGATCAGAAATAGGTATTATAAACTAGTCGTAACGAGTAAATTATGTTAACATACGAGTAGTTTACAGAAACAAAAACAAGTCAAGTTGCCATAAACTAACCGTGATGAGCACGTTCATTAATCATTTAGTCGCCACGACTAAAGAAATTGCATGTCTCGTAATCAACGCTCACGAGTACTGCATAAACGTTTAGTCACAACGAGTAGATTACAACTTTTTGAGACAAGAGTAGTTTACTAAACTAACCACGACGAGTTGATTTGTTTACCAAATGCATCGAACCGGTTAGTTTTACAATAAACCAACTGGACTGATTAGTTTGAAAGCTCAATTAGTTATTACGAGTAGACCTTGGTCAACGACTAGTTCTTCCGGTATGCATTTCCTATACGAGTGGTATATTATCAGTTAACTCGTCGTGACTAATTTGACCTTACAATCTACTCGTGGCTACTTGTTTTAGCGGTGATATGATTTATTTAAAAAATATATAAAAATATTACCCAATCCCTTATTTTTGTCATTTAAAAAGATATTATGTCATGCCCTTATTTTATGTGATTCTCTATTTTTTATGTCACTTTTCATAAAAAAAATTATTATGTCGTGTATCATATTTTTTATGATCCCTTATTTATATATCATCTTTTATATATATTATTATGTCATGTCTCCTATTTTTTTGATCCCTTATTTTTATGTTATTTATATGTTTTGGGAGCCTTTGTGCATCATAGGTTGCAAACCTTGCTTCATCATTTGTACACTCTATATCTTGTTTTTACATATATACAATCCCAAATAAGATATAAAACAAAAAATTTAATTGGTGTGTTGGAAAAGTTGTTGAGGGTGAAAACCCAAGTCTCAAGTTCAATTCTTAAATTGGTTGGTTTTTGTATTTTTTAAATATAAATGTTCAAATAAGTTTGTTTTTACACGCGCATATATATACACTTTCAAGTAAATTTTTAAACAAAGAACAATATAAATGTTCAAATAACTTTGTGTAAATAAAGCAAAATTCACACACACACCACCACCTCAATCCAAAATCCATCCAATAACAATAATCTGCTCCAATTCACAAATGGTAAGCAACCACTTCATTTCTGAAATTAATGCATCTAATTATTATTATTCATGCATTCATTCATTCTGTTTTCATCAAATTGAATGTTAAAACCTAACGATAAGTTCAATTTCGTTAGCTAATTTGGAAACTGAGCTTACTAATGCTGTTCGAGCTGCTAATTGATGTGTATATCAGCTGATTATTATCTATTCTGCTTAGTTTTTATAACGGATTGTGATGACGTTATCAGACAGAAGATGACGCACCACGCCACCACTTCGGTACTGCTTTAAATGCTATTTAATTACGAAAATCGTTGCAGTTAGGGTTTGTTATGATCAGTTAATGTATTCTAACTTAAATTCTTCGATTAATACGTTTTGTTTGAATGTTAAACCTAATCAGAGCTCCGTAATTACAATTTTGTTAGCTAATTTTGAAAATTGAACTTGCACAGTTGATGTGTATATCACTTGATTATCTAATTTGCACGGTTGAATCGTATTTTGTTTAGTTTTTGTAACGGATTGTGTGACGGTATTGGATCGGAAGATGACGCGTGATTTTGTTGATTTAGATGTTATTTAATGACCAAAATTCATTGGAGTAAGGGTTTAATGTAATCAATTAATATATTCTAACAGACTGTGTGTAAATTGTAGTTAGATTGTAGCTTGAATTTTTTGAGTTTGTTACTCCTGGAAATTACTGGCACGGAAGAAGAGGCACGGAGTTAAACAAGTTTAGGTTCGTGTTCGTGTTTGGTAAAAACGACACGGTTAGTTTTCGTGTCGTGTTTGTATTCGTGTCTAGCACCACAGGCAGTGTTGTAGAAATCGGGATTAATTGAATCAGACTTTAATTTACAATTTTCAGTTTTATATATGTACACACACATTTTTATATGTGATTTTCAGTCTTATATATACACATATACATGGAGATTGGCCAGAATCTCGTCGGAAACCACTGATTTTGGCCGGATTTGACCATTGGCCGACTAGCCCAAAATTAATCAGTGAGGTGGGGACTAGCGATTAATCGGGGGTTAATCTTCGACTAGTCAGGATTTTTGCAACACTGACCACAGGTGATCGTGTCTTATCGTGTCGTGTCTGACGTATTATTTGAACGCTAGTTGTGATGGCTGATACCAAATTTAGGATATGGATTAATGTACAGTGCTCCACTATATTGCTTTAAATGCTATTTAATGACTAGCATTCAGTTGGAGTTAGGCTTATTGTATCTAACAGGATTTATGCAAGTTGTAATTAGATTGTAGTTTGAATTTCTGAATTTGTTAGGGTTGCAATTAATGTGTGTGAAAGTGATGGTGTCACAGTATCATTTATGATTTTGCTTTGCTTCAGTCTGAACTGTATTTATTTGCTTCTACTCAAAGAATTTAACTAATTCATTATTGCCTCTTGACCAGCCACACCACCAGCATAAAGCCACCATAGCAAGGCCTAATTCAATCTGCATGTGAAGAGGCAGATGATCCAAATTTCAAGATCTTTATTGAAGATGAAGAGATCAACAGAGATATCTTTTGTTGTTCTTATGAATATAATTATAGTTTTAGTTATGGTAGATAGATCAGAGGGAGTTCCTAGAAACCAGATCATTGGCTTATCATGTGATAATCAGACCGAACACAATCAAACGGCTTTTGTAGCAAACTTCATCCGAACAACGGAAATGCTTGGCAACGAAGTTCGATCTTCAAATTTTGCAACAGCAAATGTAGGTGCAGCACCTGATGCTAATTATGGACTTGTTCAATGCTATGGTGATCTTTCAACAACTGACTGCATCTTATGCTATGACTCGGCACATTTTGTTATTTCGCGTTGTTTCCCTAGTACTGGTGGTATTGTTTACCAAGACGGTTGTTTTATGAGATTCCAGAATTATAGCTTTTATGAGGAAATTGAGGGACCTAGTGACACTACTATTTGTGGGAATACCACAAGAAAGAGTAGTGTGTTTCAGGATTCAGCAAGGCAGGCTGTGTCAAATGCTGTTAGGGATGCGTTGACAGGTGGCGGTTATTTTGCAAGAGAAGAAGTGACAAGGCCTAGGACAGTGAACGAGTCAGCATATGTGTTGGCGAATTGCTGGCAGACGTTGAGTGCAAATGCTTGTAGGGCTTGTTTAGAAGCGGCATCTGAAGCTGTATTGCAATGCTTGCCTTGGTCTGAAGGGCGTGCGTTGATGACTGGGTGTTTTTTGAGGTATTCGGATACTGATTTTCTCAATCCTGTGCCAGTTAGATCCAAAAACAGAGGTAAAGATGAGTTCTTTTTACAAATTTGATACCATTGTTAAACATGTTACTGGATATTATAGATAGTTACAATGTTTGTTGATTGGTTTTTCAGGGAAGATGATGGCTGTTATTGCATCTGTTGTTAGTGCCATTGTGATTCTTGTATTTGCATTGTTGATTGCTTTGTATATCAGAAGACGGAGATGGTTAGAACAGAAAAGAACAGGTCATGCAAATTGGAAACAATCTTGACTTAACTTTTTAATACTAAAAGAAAGCATGATTCAGTACTAGGTAGCAAAATGGGTTGATCAGGCAAGTTGGGTAAGATTTGGGTCTGAAGAGGTAGGTCCCAGCAGAGCCCAGTTGGACTCGCAAGACTCACCTTGAACAGGGACGTCTGCGCAACGACCAACTGCTCCCGCAGGACCCACCATGCTCAGATAACCTTACGCGCAGTACGCCAGCTGTACCCGCAGGGAAAGCCTCCCAATGGTGAAGTACCCCGCCTGTTCCCGCAGTTGCGGATACAAGCCATCAGGGAAGGCTACCCGCACTAACAGCAAGGCTACACGCACAAGGCACTAGCTATTTCAGTAGTCACATGAAGGAATGAGCAACGCGGGAATACTCCCGCCTAAATGAGCCAGTCCGTATGCTTCTGGAAGATCTTTTGTACTATACCTACTAAGGTATGGGCAGAACAGACGATTTGACCAGAACAGCCCATGAACCAATCACAGGGTGACAGCTCACCGACAACAGTACGAGGAGGAGCACCCTCTAGTACTGTTTGTCACTATTAGCCGCTGCCTACTCACCAACCCTTCGATAGGACGTGCGCAGCCTACAGTTGGTGGAACAGTGCGTAGCCGGCAGTAAAGGAACAGTGTACAGCCGACCTTGTTACTGTCGGCCGTAGCCTATCCACCAACCAGCATGGCCTGTGCGTAGTCCACTGTTGGTGGAACAGGAATACTATTCAGCCGGCTGTACCTTCTAGGAAACCTACCTTCGGCTATAAATACTCCAACACCTTGGAATGGTAAGGACATCATCTGATATCTCTCTTATCTAGCAATCTCTTAATATACACTTATATTCAGAGCAACCTAGTCTGATTCTCACGCCGGAGGGTGGTCACAAGGAGGAACCCCCCCCCTTCTCAGTGACGAGATTACGTTGTCTGTTTTGCAGGTCCCCTGAAGAACAACCTTCTCTGCTGGACCTCATCCTCGTGGGAAACATTACTTAACCCCCAGATTATCTATAATCTGCCCAGGGTTCACTTAGTGTTTCTTCATTGGCGCCATCCGTGCATAAAAGCTAGAACTAATTATTAGTTTTTTCAAAATTTCTGAAGAAATGGTTAACGTTACTCCGGTCCCAAGGCCAGTAATCGACCAAGAAACCCCGGTAACCACAACCCCAGCAACTGGGGGGAACACCGGCGGTTATACAAATCTTACGAACACTACCCCGGTTACCCAAGCCGGGGCAAGTGCAGTAAATATTCCACTGGGGTTCACTGATGCCCAGTTGGAAAAACGAACGAGGGTCCCTCGCCAAACACTAGATCAAGTTAAGGCGTGGGCCGAAGCACGTCAGAAAGAGTTCCAAGCTGAATTGGATGAACGCTTGCGTTCAGTTCAACAGGCTGACGAATTCGGCAGTACTCGCCAACATCTCAATATGAACAGTGAGTGCGAGTACTCAGACGATGAGAGGGAAGAATCCGATACCGACGCAAACCCTCGCCATAAGGCGAAAGGGAAGCGTAAGGAAACGGACTTCCAACCAAAAAGGAATTTTGGGGAAGCCTTTAAACCAACGAATGCGGAGAGAAACCCGCGTGACTTCTCCAAAACCTTTAGACCAACTGCTACAAATGCAGGAAAGTCAAAGTTCGCAAGGGACATTGCGGAAGCAATCGCCCCGAGAAGTGCCAAACAAATGTCCAACATTGGCACTTATGATGGTCTATCCGACCCAGACGACCACTTGAACAGATTCATTGCGGGGGCAACCGTCAGTAACTGGACGGAACCCACGTGGTGTTATATGTTCCAGATGACTCTGGTTGGAGCGGCCAGGGCATGGTTCGATCGTTTACCGGTCCACCACATATATGATTGGGCGGACTTTCAAAACAAGTTCAGCCAACACTTCAGCCAACAAAGGAAATATACTGAAGAACAGTGGACGATCCTCAACTGCGTCAGAGAGGAGGATGAATCTTTACTAGACTTCATCACTCGCTTCAACTCCAAAAAGCTAAGTCTGGGCAACATAAGTGAAGATCTTGTTCGCGCCGCTTTCATCCAGGGCGTCGAATACCCAGAGCTTATCCGCACATTGACGGGTAAGGACGGCATGCCATCCACATGGGATGCCATCATGACGGCAGCCAAGCGCTTTGCCGAGACGGAGAAGCAACTGGGAAGGGATCTTCCCCAGAGTACACACCTCTACACGCAAAGGACCAGAGAAAACAATGTTCGGATCGCCCGGCAGAACAAAAAGAGGAAGCTAGGTATTTGACAGTCAAGGGTAAACTTTGACACCTCATCCAGCTCTCACCCTCTTGTTGGCGGAAGAAATAACACACACCCTTCAAGCCAAAAACACCGGTGGACGCCACTCACCAAAAGCGTCACGGAGATATTTGTCACTAAAAAGCTACCATGGCCAAAAGCTCCAATGATCCGGCAGCGACCTAATGCGGATCAGAGCAAATCCTGTGACTTCCATGGGACAAAAGGTCATAGTACGGAAGAGTGTACATCCTTGAAGAATATTGTTGAAGCATTCATCAAGGATGGAAGACTGGCACACCTGGTGGCATCAATCAAGAAGGGAGGAAGGAACGACAACCGGTACCGAGGCAACGGACGAAAGCCCGTTGACATCAGCATCAACATGGTTCATGGTAAGATCAGAAGAAGAAAAAGGCGAACGACAGAACCATGTGCGTGGAAGGAAGCTGAGGTGCGCTTCCCGCGAGTGCCAGGAGGACCCAGCAAAGAAGGCCCTATCGTCATCAAAAGCCAGCTGGGGCACTACATCACTTCTCGCACTCTTGCTGACAACGGCGCCTCGTCAACGGTGATGTACAGGCAGTTCTTCGACAAGCTAGATGACGAAGACAAAGAACGCCTGGAAACGATCTGCGCCTCGATGGAAGGGTTCGATGGCAGCACAAACACCCCCCTGGGTATCCTATCTTTCCCCGTCACTCTTACGGACGGGAATCACTCACGCACAGAAGACGTGGATTTTGTCGTAATGAGGAAGCCACACCACACATACGACATTCTCTTCGGAAGAGACGGGATGGCAAGATTCAACGCCGTGGTATCCTCAGTCCACGGCATGATGGGATGGCCAACAGCTGAGGGTGTAGCGATGATCACCGGCATTCCCCAGGTATGCATCGCATCTGTCTCATCTAAACCCAAACCAAAGATGGCTAAACCAACCATCACCGAACCAGAAAGATGGGCCCCCTTCAACGGCAAATACCCTGACCAGGCCGTCTCCATTGGCCCAACAGTTGTTGATCCCACACGCACCTTACTCAAGCGCTTATTACAAAAAAAACGCTGACATCTTCGCGTGGACACCAGCTGACATGACTGGTGTACCCCGAAGTAAGGCAGAGCATAAGCTCAAATGCGATCCGGCTGTTACGCCAATCGTACAAAAGCGCAGAGTAATGGGGCCAGAACAAACTAACGCGTGTAGAACCCAAGTCAAGGAACTCCTTGACGCAGGCATCGTACGCGTTAGTAGATATCAAACTTGGGTTGCAAATCCCGTTATGGTACCGAAGAATAACAAACAATGGCGCATGTGCATAGATTTCAAGGACTTGAACAAAGCATGCCCCAAAGATTGTTATCCGTTACCTGAAATTGATCTTAAGGTGGATTCGTTGGCACCGTTCCGCCTTAAATGCTTCCTGGACGCGTATAAGGGGTACCATCAAATCCACATGCCCGTTGATGATCAGGACAAAACCGCTTTTCGGACGCCCGATGGCACATTTTGTTACCAAATGATGCCATTCGGACTTAAGAATGCCGGGTCCACATACCAACGCCTGATGGACAACCAGTTTCATGCCCAAATTGGGAGGAACTTGGAAGTCTACATGGATGACTTGGTCATCAAAAGCTCTGACCCAGAAGCGATGTTGAAAGACATCGAAGAAACTTTCAACACGCTCAGGAAGATAAACATGAAGCTCAACCCGAGCAAGTGTGCCTTTGGAATGGAAGAAGGGAAGTTCTTGGGGGTTATCGTCACTAAAGATGGCTTCAGAGCGAACCCTGAAAAGGTCGAAGCCATAATTAAAATGGAATCACCTACCACCATCAAACAGGCTCAGACACTGAATGGACGACTAGTGGCACTTAATCGCTTTTTGGCAAACCACGCGGATAAGTCGTTTCCCTTCGTGTCAACGTTGAGAAACTGTTTAAAGAAAACGCACTTCCGCTGGACACCAGAAGCGGAAGCAGCTTTTCAGGAGATTCGGTCACGCTTAATCGAACTCCCAACGCTCACAGCACCAAAAGCGGGAGAGGAGTTAATCATATACCTTTCCGCAACAGATAGAGCAACCGGGGCAGTCCTGCTAGTAGAGCGAAAAGGCATCCAGATGCCAATCTATTATGTCAGTCGTATCCTAACAGACGTAGAAACCCGGTACTCTACCCTCGAAAAATTAGTCTTAGCACTTATACACGCTTCACGCAGGTTAAGACGATATTTCCAGGGTCACCCAATCACCATTCTCTCCAACTTCAAACTTGCAAACGTTCTAGGCAAACCCGAGTTATCGGGACGCCTAGCCAAATGGGCAATTGAGTTGGGGGAGTACGCGATAAAGTATAAGCCAAGACCAGCCATAAAAGGCCAGGTTTTGGCCGACTTTATTGCGGAAGTGCCTGCATCGCGGGAAAAATAGTGCCAGGAAGAGGCTCAACCCTCTCCAGCACAAGACATCAATGATGTCTGGCGACTCTACACTGATGAGCAGCCAGTAACGAGGGTTCAGGCGCAGGGCTGAAACTAACCAACCCAGCAGGCCAAGAATACACTTACGCTATTCGGCTGGATTTTCCAAGTACGAATAACGAAGCCGAGTATGAGGCATTCTTGGCTGGGCTGAGAATTGCGCGTAAGATGGGAGTGAAACACTTGGAAGCCCACGTGGATTCCATGTTAGTAGTCAATCAAATCAATGGGACATACACGGCCGTGAACGACACAATGGCCCTGTACCTCGCACAAGCAAAATCCCTTATGCGCGATTTCAACGACTGCAAAGTCATACACGTCAAGCGAAGTGAAAACAAATCTGCGGATGCGTTAAGCAAGCTTGCATCGTTAGCCTTCACCCACTTAGGAAAGGACATCCGCATTGAACTCCTCGAGACACCTTCGGTCCCGCACAAGGAAATTTGTGTCATCCAAACCGGCACAGAAACATGGATGACACCAATAATAAAATACCTTGCGGCAGGTACACTACCAGAGTCAAAAACACAGGCAAGAAAACTACGCTGTAAAGCACTGAATTATCAACTCATCGATGACATCCTTTACAGGCGTAACTTTCTTGGCCCACTCTTAAGATGCGTGGACAACCAAGATGCTGACTACCTCCTACGGGAAGTACACGAAGGCATCTGTGGAGTACACGCAGGTCCCCGCGCTGTTGTAGCTAAGCTAAATAACGCGGGATACTTTTGGCCGGGGATGCATACGGATGCGCTGGCATACATCAGAAAATGCAGGTCTTGCCAGCTTTACGCACCCAACACGCACCGCCCTAAGAATGAACTTGTTCCAGTCACCTCTTCATGGCCATTTCAGAAGTGGGCCATCGATGTGACAGGCCCATTTCCTACAGCAGCAGGAAATGTTCAGTTTCTAGTGGTTGCCATCGACTACTTCACCAAGTGGATAGAGGCAAAACCCTTAGCCCAAACGACCGCGAAACATATCAAAAAATTCATTTGGGAATTTATCATTTGTCGTTTCGGGCTTCCACAGAATTTGGTGAGCGATAACGGCACCAACTTTGCTGACAAGAAGTTACAACAGTGGCTTAAAGAACTTCAAATCACCCACACCTTTACCTCGGTGGCGCACCCGCAGGGTAATGGTGAGGTAGAAAGAGCAAATAGGAGCATCGTCGACGGCATAAAGAGAAGACTATTGGAGCACAGATCCGGCTGGGTGGACGAAGTTCCACACGTACTTTGGGCACACAGAACGATGAAAAAGGCAAGTACGGGAGAAACCCCGTTCAGCCTCGCTTATGGCACTGAAGCCATGGTCCCGGTCGAAATTGGTCTACCCTCACCAAGGGTCATGATTCAACCAGAGGACAATGATGCGGAAAGACGGTTAGACCTTATGCTAACCGAGGAACGCAGAGACTTAGCCGCAGTGCGTGAAGAGAACTACAAGCGACAAATGCAAAAGTACTACAACACGCGGGTAAAACTTTGCAACTTCAAAGTAGGAGACTACATACTGCGTAACAACGAGGCTTCGAACCAAGAACGCCCAGGAAAGCTGGCCCCGGTCTGGGAAGGGCCATACATTATCAAAGAAGTCCTGGGAAAGGGCGCATACCGGCTCGAAAGGCTCGATGGCACTCCCATCCCAAGAACATGGAATGGAGCTCAATTACGCAAATGTTATATGTAGATCAATTCCAAACTTGTAAAGAAAAGGCCTAGAGCCACTTCTAATGGAAATGATTCTCCTTTCACAATGTGTTGATAGCCTTACCTTTATACTTATGAACTTCCCACACTAATGTGCCGGTATTCACCGCATAAATGGGGGAAGAAGTAAGTCGTTACGTGTGGAAGGCGGCAAAACCCGCATAAGCACAACGCTAGAAATCTCAAGTTTTAAGGAAAACCTACACGCAGGTCAGATGTAAGTAAAGTTTAGCCATCCTTGTAAGTGCAAGTGACGGTCTTACCCGCACAATCACGAACAATGAAGCAAAACTTCAACCTATCATCTACCACGTTCAAAGGTTAACTTATTCTGAACACTTAGAAAATTTCAAAGGAAAAGATGAGGAAAACTTCCACGCAGGTCAGATATAAGTAAAGTTAAGCTATCCTACTAAGTGTAAGTGACGGTCATACCCGCACAATCATGAAAGAGGAAGCGAAACAAACTTATAATTTGCTACGTTAAAAAGTTAACTTATCTAAGTACTAAAGAAATTGCTAAGTTAGATCAAAACATGCGTAAAATAAACAAGGCAAAGAACTAACACAATCTTTATTCCATCAAATTCAAATATTACAAAGATAGCTATACAAAAGCAAAAATCTACGCTAATGGTGGAAAGGGATCTTCAGAATCAAGCTTCAGGACCACTTCCACTTGGACCCGCTCCATCAGTAGAGCGTGGTGGTTTAAGGAAAGCTTTAAGGATAGCTAGCCCATCATCAGCAGCAGCGACTTCGTTCACCTTCTCCACCACCGGATGCGGGAAGGCGGCATACTGGTTCACTGCTTGGTCATAAACAGCTTCAGTATCCACATCATACAAAGGGAAGTTGGAAGGCGGGATGCCTTTCTCAACGAACCCTAGACCAAGCAGGAAGCCGGCCTTTTCCCCATCCTCATGAGAAGCGTTGAGGGCTGCGCTCATAGCATCGTCATAAGACGTCTCAGAGAAGACCCGATGCACAACCTACAAAGAAAAAATACAAGTATCAGAACCTTTTCTATTTACAAAGAAAAGCGTAAAGACATGAAAAGCTTACCTGAGACAACGCTTCTCGAAGAAGCCATTCCTTGGCAACCAGAGCTTCTTGGAGGGCGGCTTGAGCTTGGGTACAGGCGCGTTCGGCTTCACCTTTATTAAGGTTGGCAAGCAACACTTCCTTTGCAGCAGCCTCTTCGACGCCCTTTAGCTTCCGCTCAGTGTGGTCAAACACGCCCCTCTGGTCCAGGATCTCTTGGAGCTTCTTCGCGTCCTCCATCGCCAAGGCATCATGAGCATGCTGGAGAGCCTCTAATTTGGCTTTAAGCTCTTCATTCTCCACGCGTAGAGGCTCAGCAACAGCTTCAGCCTTGGTGGCCCTTTCAGTTGCGTTCCTAGCAGTTTCCTTAGCCAGCCGAAGCTGTTCATTAACAGCTTGGGCAGCCTTGGAGCGAGCCTCGAGACGGGCCTGAACCTCAACTTCAAGGGCCTTGAACGCCTTCTCCTTCTCCGCCGCCGCGGCGGAAAGCCTCCTATTCTCCTCCCGGACAGCCCGCGCCTGAGCTACTTCCTGAAGGCGAGCTGCTTTTAACTTGTCGTTTTCACGACAAAGCAGCTCGACGCGCGGCTGCATCCGGGCCAGGAGAACCCGAAGCTCATTGCTTAGCCTACCCTCCTGGTAGCTAGCCATGGCTTCCCCCAACGCACCACTGGGAGCAGCGTGACGAGCCCACTCCACGCACTCCACAGGGGTGCGAAGGGTTGTTCCTCGGCGGATGTTCCATCGTGGAACATACACTTCATTGGAATCCGACACTGCAAAAAACAAAAAGCAGTTAGGAAAAGATGATATATAAAAAATATATATATATATATATATGAAATAGGCCAAAAGAACCCTACGCACCTGTAGGGTCAATAACAGGCCGATAGCCGCCAAACCCGTCACCTGAACCCAAGGGAAATCCGTCCAAGAGGTCAGGTAGATGGGAAGGGGGCAGAGGTTGGCGAGAAGCCCCATGCGTACCTGAAGGATCGGCCGTCGAGGCCGATGACGGAGGAGGAATGGTGAAGTCCGCCGCGGTCGCCGCTGCGGAGTCCGCAGCAAACGTAACCGCCGGCTCGGTGAAAGATGCGGTAAAAATGGCACTCACAGCCGGCGGTTAAAAGACAATTTGACCAGAGCAGCCCATGAACTAATCACAGGGTGACAGCTCACCGACAACAATACGAGGAGGAGCACCCTCTAGTACTGTTTGTCACTATTAGCCGCTGCCTACTCACCAACCCTTCGATAGGACGTGCGCAGCCTACAGTTGGTGGAACAGTGCGTAGCCGGCAGTAAAGGAACAGTGTACAGCCGACCTTGTTACTGTCGGCCGTAGCCTATCCACCAACCAGCATGGCCTGTGCGTAGTCCACTGTTGGTGGAACAGGAATACTATTCAGCCGGCTGTACCTTCTAGGAAACCTACCTTCGGCTATAAATACTCCAACACCTTGGAATGGTAAGGACATCATCTGATATCTCTCTTATCTAGCAATCTCTTAATATACACTTATATTCAGAGCAACCTAGTCTGATTCTCACGCCGGAGGGTGGTCACAAGGAGGAACCCCCCCCCCTTCTCAGTGACGAGCTTACGGTGTCTGTTTTGCAGGTCCCCTGAAGAACAACCTTCTCTGCTGGACCTCATCCTCGTGGGAAACATTACTTAACCCCCAGATTATCTATAATCTGCCCAGGGTTCACTTAGTGTTTCTTCAGGGTCAGAACTAGCAAAATTTTCATAAGATTATAAATGGGTCGGGTCGGATTGACCAATAAAGTTTTTGTCCATACTTTTTCTTTACCCATTTCAATAATACTCTCATTTTTGATAAAAATGAATTAGATGGTTTTGTGCATTATAAAAGACACTTTAGATGAATTTTTGCCCGTTTGACCCATCGACCCTTTTTCTCTTAAGCTATTTATTTTGTCCATGAACTATAAAACATAACTTACTTGACCATTCATAAGTAAATAAGTAAAATTTGCCACCTCTATGGGTAGAGACCATGCTAGAATCTTGAATTGAAGAATCAGATAACCGATATATGCTAAATCGTCTATTGCATTATTGATGATAATCAGATTCATATGATGCTAAGAAACTGGCCAAGATTCTTACTGATAGTAGCTTGAACTTCAAATACTCCACAATTGAGAAAGCCACAAACTCTTGGAATGACTCCAATAAGCTCGGGCAAGGAGGATTTGGGACTGTCTACAAGGTACTACCTTATAAACATTATACATATAAAAAATAACAGTTCTTATTTTATGTTAAGCTGTCAAGTACAAATGAATTGAAACAAACATTATTTTTGAAAAATGAAAAATTTCAGGGAGTTCTTCCGGATGGAAGAGAGATTGCTGTGAAGAGGCTTTTTTTTAACAACAAATTCAGAGCAGCAGATTTTTATAATGAAGTTAACATCGTCAGCAGTTTTGAACATAAAAACCTTGTCAGGTTGTTAGGATGCAGTTGTTCAGGGCCAGAAAGTTTTCTTGTATATGAGTATCTACCCAACATGAGCCTCAATCGCTTCATCTTTGGTGAAGAAAAAATTTAAAAATAATCATCTCTTTACATTAAAAGTTCTGTGTTATTGAAGTTAATAAAATTGAAATGATAATATATTATAGATGCAATAAAAGGCAAGGAATTAAACTGGGAAAAGAGATTTGTGATCATCCTTGGCACAACAGAAGGTCTTGTGTATCTACACGAGAACAACAAGACTCGTATAATTCATAGGGATATTAAAGCGGCCAATATCTTGTTGGATTCAAGGCTTCGTGCTAAAATAGCTGATTTCGGGCTGGCCAGATCTTTTCAAGAGGATAAGAGCCACATCAGCACCGCAGTTGCGGGAACACTGTAAGTACCCTTTTTGGTTGCTTTATTTTACCTTGTAGTCCTATTCTCTACTATAAAGAGGTTCAACGGATGCTTGATTCAAATTATTTTTTTAACTGGCGTGTTTAATAGAGGTGACATTTTAGACATGTTTATTGATAAACGGGTCACATGGATATACTTAAGAAAATAGCCAAAATGAAAATGGGTAAAAAGTCACCCAAAGCGTATTAATAATATAGCTCTTTTAATCATTGTTTTTTAATGTATTAGTTTACCATACTTACAATCATATATATATAATTCAAGAAAAGCAAAAAAACAAAAGAGTGTAGAATAGGTTTGGGTTTGACCAAATGGCCGGGTTTAAACCCGTTTTAAGGCATAGGCTACAAACCGATTACAACCCTATGGTTCAGGTTGGATCCAAACAGGGTTCTCTCAAACTGGTTTCAAAATCGGGTTGGAAACCAGGGTCGGTTCTCAACTCGTTTGTTTGTGCACCTGACTCCTAACTATAGTAATCCAGATTACTCGTTTTTTTGTCCTTAATATTATTTCCTGAGCCCGGCTATGGGCCTAGCTAATCCCAAAGCCCAATAAAGTCATGAAAGCCTGCGCCAACGATTTATTTGGGCCCGTTCATTTCAAATGCACTAAAAATTGTCCGTTTTGATCAGTTACAGCCCATTTTGCCACCTCTAGTGTTAAGTGATAAGAAAGCGACAACATTAGACGCCATGTCATAATATAGAATCTGATACATTTTATTGTTTTGAATTAACCAGTGGACACATGGCGCCAGAATATTTAGCCCTTGGTCAATTAACCGAAAAGGCAGATGTGTACAGCTATGGTGTACTGTTGCTGGAGGTAGTTACTGGAATACAAAACAATGGAAGTAAAAACTCAGAATACACAGACAGCTTAGTGGCAATTGTAAGTCTTAAACTTCATTTCATTAACTATGATATTTCTTACATCCCCTCAGTGTTGTAAAAATCCCGACTAGGTGCCGATTAATCCCCGATTAATAGCTAGTCCCCACTCCACCGATTAATTTTGGTCTAATTGGTAATATAATTGGTCAATGGTCAAATCCGGCCAAAATCAGGATTTATTGTACTTATTCAGCCTTTTCTAACGAGGTTCTGGCCAAAATCAGAGGCTTTCAGCGAGATTCCGGAAAATATCAGCGGTTTTGAGCAAGATTCCAGGCAATTTCTGACGCAGCTTGTTTTCAATGTAATCACTACTTTTCAATATAAAAAAAATAATTTCCGACCAAAATGTGTTTGTGTATATATAAAACTGAAAATTAAATATAAAAATGTGTGAGTGCATATATAAAACTGAAAAGTGATACATTAAAGTCCAATCCGGTTAATCCCGATTAATCTCGATTAATACCGTTTAGTCGCTAGTCCTCACCCTACTGCTCGACTAGCGATTTCTACAACACTGCATCCAGGTAACCTGAAAACCGACCCGATTAAGACCCATAGTCAGAGATCTAACAGTTTTTCATAATTCTAACATTCTGCTTGTTGATTTGTCATTGAAACATACAGGCATGGAGGCATTTCCAACTAGGTACAGTGGAAGAAATCCTTGACCCGAACTTAATGTTTCACACATATCCGAACCATAATTTCAAAAAAGAGGCCATCAAAGTGGTCCATGTAGGACTCTTATGCACCCAAGAAGCCCCAACTTTAAGACCGACAATATCAATGGCACTAAAAATGCTAGTGAAAGACGATGAACCCTTGCCGACACCCTCTAGTCCCCCGTTTATCGACTATGATGAAATCAAAGAGTTAGAAGAAAATATACAACGATATAATGATAATGACGCTGATTTTGATTCAGTTGCTACTGTTTCCCATAGTCAGTTCTCACCGAGGTAACACATTACCGTTTAGGTGTTCCTGTTTTGCATAAAATACCAATGGGTTTTCACTTTCGTACTCGTTTTAGTCATTCTACTTCTGAGTTGTTGAAAGATGGTTTTTATATTTATACCATGGGTCATGAGGACAAAAGCTTTTCAGACCCTTCTTTTAGTGCTCAAATGTTTTTAAAAGGTAAAAATGAGATAAAAAGTGAAAGTACATTGTTGTTTTATGCATAAAAACCGCTAAAGTTTAGAAGTTTTCTGATCGATTGATCAAACTCGCCTCATCGGCATGCATATTTAGTAAAAACGAGTGTGAGAGTAGCGAGTTGAAGGTAACTTATGTAACAAAAACGCGTATAAGGAAGGTGAAAAATGGGTTGTAGCTAGAAATGAGTTTTGAGAGTTTTAATTTTGTATACAAAATTTGATTGTAAATTAATAGACTTCTTCATACATCTTACTTTGGTAGTAGTTTGGAATAGATATATTTGTATTGCTTATTTCGAACACACTATTTTACTTGTAAACGAGTGGTTCGAATAAGCAAATCATAACCACCTTCGAAACGACTTAAATAGAAAAAAACAGTTTTAATAAACAAATTAACAGACTTGGTTTTGCAATCCAAAACGGGCTACTGGGTTAGTGTTGCAGCTTGTTGTCCGTTTGTATTCTATTTCGCTATAAAAGAGTATGTATATTTGATTTGATTACAAAACATCTGAACAATTTGCATTAAACTATTTCAAGTAAAATAACTTTTGTAACATAATATATGTAATTTAGTTATTTTTATCAGAGGGTTTTGTATAGAGCATTAATTATTATGTAAATAAATATTTAACATACTAAATAAAGTTTTACATAAATAAAAAGTTCGTTAATTAAGGTCACGAGTCCAGTGAAGATCGAGCTCGTTTGTTAGAAGAGGTTAAGTGCAAACTTGTGCTCGAGCACAAGATTGTTTAATCTCAGCTGGATTCAAACTTTAATGGGCGGATCTCGAGTTAGCTCACAAACAGCTTGGCCCGTTTACACTGTTACCTTGGTCGACCTTCCATTCTGTGTTTTTTTTCTTGTTAAAAAAATTCCATATTGGCGAAATGCAAATAAATTATCAACAAGAGAAAATTCATTTACAAATCCATAATTTATGGTTTATAAATACAGTTTGTTTAATTGACAATGTAAATATATACATGCATGAAAGCATGCAAAATTAGCATATTTTAATCGTTATTGCTAGAAATACCACCCATGACGGCCAACTGCATGCTTTCGGGTGGACTCCAGTGTCGCTTCCTTTGATTTATAAACCAGTTGTTAATTTGCTTAGGATCTAATCCGGTTGTCTCTGCTAACGATATCTTATCATTTTATTTATGATAAAAAGTCATCAAGTACTATTAAACCTGCTAGAATATATATTCTGCTAATATGTGTTGAAAATTTGGATCATAAGTTCATAACAACATATGTTTAACGGGTTAAATAGGTAGATTAAGACCGAATTGGCTGTAGTAAAATGAGTTGAAACTTGTGTATTTAAATGTTTAAAACTAAAAATTGTTAAATTTAAAGAGTCTATAATAAGTATCAGTTCTATAAAAACCTGCAACTGTAGATAGTCCGTTTATGGTCTTATGTGATCACTGGCGGATCTAGAAAATAATTTCAGGGGTAGTGTAAAAAATTTTTTAACCGTTTGTTAAGACAAAAAAAAATTTTACCGCGGTTTCGCGTTTACGGGGTCCAATTACACGTTTCGCGCGTAGCGGAGCCCGGTAACGTGTTTTGCTCGTGCAGGTGTCTGGTTACGCGTTTCGCACGTCTCGGGCCCGGCTTCGTGTTGTAAGCGTACAGGCACCCGGTTAACCATTTGCAATGGCGGATTAAAACAAGTTGGTTTATAATGGGTCGCATCAAATAACCTAAACTTGTTTGCTTAATGATATTGTAAAAATTATTCAAACTTATTAACCTACTAATACAGTGATTTTATTGATATCTTTCGATAAGATCAAACACATATTGTTAATGAGTAGTTTTAAAGTTTACTCAACTAAAATATTGATAAACACAATATTTAATTAAATAAGAAAATAAAAGAGTCGCACATGTTTGAAGATGAAGATGGAATATTTAAACTTGGTGATGAACCAATGTCATCGTTTTCTCTTCTTTGACGTTCAAAAAGGTTGCTAATAAGAGGCTGTTTACTCACCTTTAAAGTTCCCTAAACAAAATTTGAACCAAAAACCTAATATCAATTCCAATTTACACATAAACCTAAAGGGCTAAATCCCTTATTAATTCCAACTAAACATAACCCTAAATACCTAAAAAATTCCAATTTAAACATAAACCCTAAATCCCAAATTAATTCCAATTTTAAGCATAAACCTAACTCCCTAAATACAAGAAATCTTACCGGAAAGAAGGAGAGGCCGGAGGTGGAGTGGCCGAGTGAACTGGTGGTGGCCTGAGGTGGAGGTGGCTGGTGGCGGACTGGCGGTAGGTGGCTGGAGGTGGAGGTGTCGTGGTGGTTGGTTGCTGTGTCGTTAGCAGAGTACCAGGTCTGAGGTCTGCTCCTTTTTTTTATTGTATTATTTGGGATTTTGGGTTATTGAGTTTTTTGGTTTGGGTTTTATAATTTAAGTGGGATTTTGTTGGGTTTAAGTATTAAATTGGCTAGGCTTAAAATACATAGAGGTAACGTTATTTTTTGTTCAGAGGTAACGAAACACGAAAACGGACCAAATTTTTTTTTTTTTACACTACCGGTAAAACGTTGAGGGGTGGGATAGCGGAGGCTACCCCTCCTCATATGCCATATCCGCCACTGTATGTGATTACTCTTATATGTGATTAAAAGTTACTTGAAAGATAAAACACTTAAGTATGCTCTTTAACAATTCATAAGTTTGATGATTTTAATCAGAATACACTTTAGTATACTCTTATAAGTTGTATACTATATTATTATATTGGCTTATGATACATGTAAGCAGGTTCAGATAATCCAACGAGTACACAGTCCCATATCTGAATACCCGTCCTATTAAAGAATTTCCCAACACTATTTAATAATAAAAAAAGCGAGAGAACCGATATCAATTTAAAACGGGGCTACGCTTCTTAATAAAATAATCGTGAAACGAAATCCTAACTTATTCTCAAACTCGATCATATTGTGCTACTATAGTTTTATTTTTAAACACTTTCTAGTGTCTCTAAGGGGGTGTTTGTTTTTTCTTCAAACATCTTCAAGGGTGCTTATGTCTGCAGGCGCGCAGACGTCACCCTTGAAGACTGTTTGTTTTTTTTTTTAAAACAGATCTGAACACATCTTATTTCCTCTTAAAAAATAAGACACGGATCTCATTCTTATAACATCTTCACAAAACCCTACTCCCTCTTCTCCTCCAACCAGGTACGCACACAACATCAGGCGCTCCTCCTCCGATCATTTTTCCGGTGACCTCCCTCTTCTCCTCCGACCAGGTACCTCCCTCTTCTCCTCCGACCAGCCCCTCCCATGGTGTTGATTGAAAAACAAAACCCTAAACTAGGGGGGGTCGGGTTTAGGTATAATATTACAACAGTTTAAATTGAGAAATTCCTAGCGATCACGAAGATTGAACCATTGAATCATTCTCATATTTTGATAAAAGCTTCATATTTTGAAAATTGAGTGTCCTTCTGTGTTTAGAATAAAAGAATAACTGTTGGTTATTTCCATGGTGTAACTTTGTTGTCAAGGGATATCTGCCTAACTGGTTGAGAAAGTAGGATATTGTAATTGATATTGTAATTGTTTTATTCTATTTTCTTTGTATGATTTTGCTAGCTATAGTCACCTGGAAAAGAAACCACTGGACCGATTGACCCCAACAAACTAGAAGAGAAAATTGAGAAATTCCTAGCGATCACGAAGATTGAACCATTGAATCATTCTCATATTTTGATAAAAGCTTCATATTTTGAAAATTGAGTGTCCTTCTGTGTTTAGAATAAAAGAATAACTCTTGGTTATTTCCATGGTGTAACTTTGTTGTCAAGGGATATCTGCCTAACTGGTTGAGAAAGTAGGATATTGTAATTGATATTGTAATTGTTTATTTCACTATTTGTGTTTTTAAACTTGGTTTTATTATTATATTTTCTATGTAACTTGAATAAATGACTTCTATCTTGTGAGATAAGTTTGACAGTTATGCAGACAGTATCAGCTTATAAAAACAAACAGTCTTATATTTTCAGCTTGCAGATCTTCAGACCACATCTTCAGTTGCAGACATGAAAACAGATGAAATCAGCTTGCAGACAGTTTATGTCTGCAAAAACAAACAGCACCTAAAAGACATAGTGATGGAGTAAAGAGACATACTTACAGTGGGATAAGGCCATGTATAATGTGAATTCCACCATTCAAATAAAATTGTTGTTGCCTCCTTTGGGAGCTTTCCTTTCTTCTTCTTCTTTGTAAATTCATGTTTTAGGGACCTTATGCGACGGCCTCCAAATTTACGCAACAACGTATCCTTCAATCCCTGTGTGTTATCCGCAGTCTCTCCTCCACTTATAACCTCTTCTTCTGATGACGAAATGCTGCCTTCATCTGAATTAAATCATCTTTTGTTATCGTTTTTCTTGGTATTCTTACGTATGTAACCAAAAAACAGAGTGTATAATAAGCATTGTAAAAGTGTTTATACTTTATAAATGCATACATTGATACATATACAAACTAATTACCATTACCAATTTTATGAAAAGAAAAGCTAGGCTAGCATCAACATGTGCATCTTGATTTAATTATGAACATATGTATCTAATTGATTTATATATTATCTTCATATATGACCAGACTATCTATTTGACTAATGCAATAATGCTCATTTGATATCTTTCCAAAATGTTAATGCAAAAACCCAACTCCCCGTTGACTTTTAATCATGGGATTTTTAGCTAAACAGATCCTGTCACTTGTTCAAAATAATCTCGTCGGAAGCGAAACTGGGGGGGGGGGGGGATGGAGATAATGATCAGAATATCCATTTGACTAATGTAATAAAGTTCATTTGACCAACCTCTTTCCCAAAATGTCCATGCAAAAACCCGTTGCCACGTTGACTTTTTAATCACAGGATCTTTAGCCAAACAGATTATGCCACTTGTCCAACATAATCTCGCCGAACCAATGGTTTTAGGACTTTAGGACAAGCAGCAGAATCTAATTAGCTAAAAATCACATTGAGTTAATGATTAAAAAACTGTATGAAAATTTTTAAACGGGGTCAAAATCTTGTACAAGTATATGCAAGGGATATATGATTTTCCAATGGTAAAACACTAAAATGTGTTGGTGCACAAATAAAGATATATGTTCGTACTTGGGAATAATAGAACACAAATAACAAGTAGCAAACGTCAAATGTTTTCAGGATTCTCATCGTCAAAGGTGGGAAGACGATGATAATGTTTTGTACTAAGCAAGGACAACTCTTCTTTTGGTTGTTTCAATGTCAGTGTTTTACTAACTTTAAAGTGATAGGACATAATGCACACCGATAGATTTTAAAAAAAAAAAAATTTATAGATACCCCAACATCAAATCAAAGTGTGATTTAAAACTTTTCAATTGCTACCTCACCAAATGTGTGATTTCATTAAAGCATATCGCTTCTACAACTAAATAGCCCGAATTCGCATTATAATGTATGAGCTTTTAGGTTGTGGCTAAGTTTTACTTTTTATAATATACATGAATGGAATTTGGTTTAGGGATGCTTTATTTATTTATTTTGAATTTCTTTTTTAATTCGGTTTTTTTCGAATAAACCGAATTTGAATAAGCTCATTATTAGAATCGTTTTATGCAATTTTCAAATTTGAACCCGATTCGAATAACCTAAATAATCGTAGTTAAATTCAATAAACACCCCTAATGACACATGACTAATTAATACTGTTTGCTAACAATTTTGTATGATTTAGCTACTTACATCTGTCTACTCAAGTTTTAATTGAGCTTGTATAGATGACAAGTTTATTTTTGCTTCCTCTTGTTTTGACGGTTCACCCCGGCCTCCTTGGTCACTATCGAGGGGTCAAGTGCGTTGACTAGTCTTTCTTTTTTTTTTTAAAGAACTAATAAATTATTGCTAAATCCACCAAACGTGTCTACTACAGGACTTGAACTCTTAACTTCTAAAAGGAGGGAGCACTGTTACACCACTAGTTACCTTTTTTTAGACATTTTTAACATTTCATTAATAAAATGATCAAATTATAATAAAGATGCATGTAAGCGGGCAACAAGGTGCGTCACAACCCCATTTGAAATGGCAAAACCGATTCTGCTGAAAACAAAGCTATGTTTCTTCGCCGTCAAGAGTTACCATTGTCCAAATGCACGTTGTTTGACGGTTCTCCCCACTAGTGAAGTAGTTAATTTGCATGTTTGATGATAAAAAGAATATATAGGGTTTCCTGGTCTCATGTATGATACCTAATTATCTAACTATGAAAAACAGTAGAGAGAGGGATGTCTTATTCACAACATGTCCCATTCCTAGACACTTGGTGTCCCATGTAATAAGAGTGAAGTATAAAATGGAGTGCAGTGTGCCACAACAGTAACCTAGGGTTGGTTGATCCACACGTGTGAGCTAGTGGGGATGAGAGCAGTTAAGTGTGCATTGAATGCTCAACACATAAAAAAAAAAAAACATGCAGCGGAAATTTCGGAAGTCCATGTGAAAGTTCTTGAGACCACCCGTTCTATCCGGGGCATACTTTCACATATGACATATCCGATTGCATAATAATATTATCTATACTCGTTATCATTTAACACTATATATGGTCTATAAACACTTGATAGAAATTACTATCTTGTTTAAAATGGTGTTCAAAATCAAACACCCTTAATATTATTAGTGAAAAGTTAACGTACGAATTAAATTAACGTGCTAACTGTGCGAATCAAGTGGTGTAATTATATATACAACATAGTGTAATTACACAATATATGGTCTATAAACACTTTAGAAATTACTATCTTGTTTGAAAATGGTGTTCAAAATCAAGCACCCTTAGTATTATCAATGGAAAGTTAACATACGAATTAAATTAGCACGCTAACTGTGCGAATCAAATGGTACAATTATATATACAACATAGTGTAATTATTTAATTACACGAGATATGATCTATAAACGCTTTAGAAATTACCATCTTGTTTAAAAATGGTGTTCAAAATCAAGCACCCTTAATATTATCAGTGGAAAGTTAACGTACGAATTAAATTAACGTGCTAACTGTATGAATCCCAAGTGGTATAATTATGTTAACTTTCCACTGATAATATTGTCAGGAGAAAGCTAACGTAAAAATTAAATTAACGTGCTAACTATATTATGTTGTAGATATAATTAATTTTTTTGTTCACACAGTTAGCACGTTAATTTAATTTTTACGTTAGCTTTCTCCTGACAATATTAAGGGTGCTTGATTTTGTGGATATATATAATTAACTTCTTGATTCACATAGTTAGCACGCTAATTAGTATTTGATCAAACCCATATTATCAATAACATATTTGAATGATTGTTAGTTTCTTATGTATATAGTGTATTTTTTTCTTTTTGATGAAAAAACGTCAATAGTAAGAATTTTAAGAGCTACGCCAAAATTAAACCAAAAGGAGTCCTTATATAGGGTGGGGAATCAATACTAACTAAGTTTTCGGTTATGCACAGCTGCCACTTGCCAACGAGAGTCGATCCCCGCCAAGGGGGTTGCCCCTTGGATCTTGCCAACGGGGTGAATGCTAAAAATGTTAGAAATGAACATAGTCTTGTACTTGTAATAGTGTACTTCACACCTCAGAATTAACTAGTAACAAAACTTATATTCATTAAATCCAACTAAACTAATGAAATCACCAACAAATTTCTTATCCCCCCCCTTTCACAACCTCCATTCGTGGGCAATCATTCCCGCAAATATCATTCATCGCCTTTCTCTCTCTCTTTCACATCAACCACGGACGATAAAAAACAATACGTCGGAGATGCTCTAATAGCTTTTTT
This sequence comes from Bidens hawaiensis, assembly GCF_021521415.1. Taxonomy (NCBI): domain Eukaryota; kingdom Viridiplantae; phylum Streptophyta; class Magnoliopsida; order Asterales; family Asteraceae; genus Bidens; species Bidens hawaiensis. Next base: position 486,061 of record NW_027491759.1, read on the forward strand.
TTTTAGAAAAAAAAGGTTTCTTTAGTTTTGAAATTAGTATTAATATGCTTTATACTTATAAGAACTAAAGTTGTTCTAATTCACATGAATCTCCAATGAATGTAGATGATAATTAAAGAAAACTAAAAAAAAAATAAGTGTTGAATGCAATATAAAGTCAAGTTAATATCAAGAATCTCCAAACATCTACTTGTATCTTTCATGTACAATATTCTTAGACCAGTCAACTTGACACCCTTGCTTCACAAACCCTATCCATACATCCTATTTCCAGCTTACTCAGTACTCCATACTTCAATTATTATTGTGATATTGTATAAATTATTTGTTAACTAGCAAAAATAGTAAAATACTATGAAAAATTTTATATTTATATATGAGGTCTGTAATTAATAATTTATAAATTGCACTCTCTTTATTGAAAGTCACTAGTCTTATAAATGGTGTTATAAAAATAGTTTCAACCTTCTAGTGAAGAGCATAATATTAGAATTCTAAATAGGATACAAGTACGAAATTAACTGGAATGGTAAAGAAAGTTAACAATTATATTAACATTTTAGCTTGCTTTTTAAAGTTTATTAATACTAGCTTCTCCTTTTAAAATTTGTATTCTTCAAAACTTAAAAGCTGTAGCTTTCATATTCACATAAGAGTGTCAAGCATGTGAAATGCACAAGCAACAGTTAATTCAAAGAACCCTATGTGAACACTAGAGAATTAATTTGATGCACTAAACATGAAAATCAACCTAAAAAATAAACCCTTTGACTAAATCAAACCTGGAGATAAAAGAAGGGACACACCCATATCTAGTAATGTTCCTAAATTATTTTTCCCCCCTATAATGCATATAAAAATTAATTTAAAAGTTTTACAAATATATAAATCTATTATATAATATATAACTAAATGATAAAATAAAATAAAATCTTAATTATCCAATGGGGCCAAGAAAATATTATTTTTCTTTATTAAACATAGGGCCTCCATAAAAAACATGTAGAAGAAACCATTTAATTTTTTATCAAGGGTTCATTATTTATTATATTAGTTGTATACTTCTTATCTACATATAAATAGTATATATGTTTAAATGAAAACCATCAAACTAATTTGTTCATATATCTTTTTTATTTTTATTTTGTACGCGTGTGTAATACGTAGGTTATGTAACTAAATTACAAATTTATTATTATACTCTCTGTGAGAGAGAGAGGAAAAACAACAAACGTTTCACTTATATCACTTTTTTATTTTCAAATTTTAAAGATTAGAAAAATGAATATTTCATGTAGTTCTATATGTGCTGGCAATATATATACTGTTCTATATGTGATTTATAGGGGTATATATTTAAGAGTGCATTTGCAACTTTAAATTGTGATAGAAATAGCTACTATGATAACTCGATAAGCAAGTACGCAGTTTTAGCATCCAATCCCGGACGCTCACTAAAAGTATAATCAACAAGAGAGACTTGGATTAAGAGAATATATGGTTGATAAAAAACTGCTTAAACCGGCCACTAGATTTCTAGGGCTTGAGAAAGTGTTTATTGATGAACATAAACATCTCTAATCTATCTTAACATTATAATATTATAAAGACATCATCACACCAATTAATCAGAAAAATAGGCATTGAATGCAAGAAAAATGGAATCAAAGTTTGACACAACATAACCAAACATGAAAAAGAAAATGTTTACGTGTAGTTACTGTTCAATATTGGTACATGATTCCAGACATCCCTGACTTTTACTTTCTTTGTTTGTTTCTTAAATGAAGACTATCTTTCATTTTCTTAAACTACGTACAACATGGAGAAGCGATATATCACTCATCAACTACCAGTACACAGACATTTATATATATAACGCCATTTTAGCTTCCAGTACTGACATGAAACTTTATACAAATGAAATGAGGCAGAAAGAAATATGAAGTGTTGTCTCTCTCTCCATAATATTTACCGTCACATTTTTTTTTTCATATATCCGTATCAGTTAACTAGGTTCTTAATTTCTGGTTCGGGATCTTTACTAGTTATGTTTTTGTTGTATACAAAATATTCTACCTTTAGATATACCTAGTGACCATATATAAACCTCATGCAAGTCTCTGGTAGCAGATCTACTTTCCTCGGGTATGATTAAACTGTTTCACCGATGGTTCCTTTGAATCCGTGTTCTTCCACCTACAAAATGAACAGCGCCGTTACTTACCCCTCAGAAAGGGACAGAGGGGTCCTCTTTGGGGTAACCCTCCGGCGTGAGAATCAGTATCTTTGTGGAGAAGATAATAAAGTGTGAGTCAGTGAAATCTCAAGAGTCTTGCTGAATCGCTGAATACTCTTGATTGTGTGACTGTGTGTTTTTCTGTAACTGACTGTGAGTGAATATAATTCAATATGATTGAATGTGATATCACTGCTTGTAACTGCCAATGATTGAGTGTGAATGAATGTGTCATCAAAGTGGAGTTGATGCTGTATTTATAGTGCTAGGGTTTCCACTGGCTGGGCTCAGCCTCGTTGGCCTCCTCCAATCGCACTGCGCCACGTGTCCTCTGGGACACCTGGCGCTTTCTCGTTGGTTGAAATCATGTGGTAGCACATGTGTCATGCTGAGTTGTCGACCTTTCATTTGGCAGCTGTCAACATCAGCATATTCTTACTCCTTAAAAAGATGCCTTCTAGAAGAGTGTCTGACGTGCACAATCAAGGTTGCCCTGATCCTGATTTGGATAAGGACGAGGTTGATTATGTGCACGTGTGATATGCGCCCATCCTGAGGATGCGCGAAGTCTTCTTTTTATTCTCACGCGCAGATATTTCATGCGCAGGTGTGATATGCACGAGCGTGTGATATGCGCCGCGCGCTGGTGCGCCACGCGCATATGTGACACGCGAGCATATGTGATGTGCAAGAGCATGCGATATGCGCCGCGCGCATATGTTATGCGCGAGCATATGATGCCTGAACATGTTTTGTATGCGCGATGCGCCTGGGTTTTGGCTTTGTGCCTTCATAATGTCTTTATCTTGTGGGTTGACCCGCCTTGCTTGGTGTTGAGGCGGGTACATACCTCTTCAAGCCCCCCCAGTCTAATGTGTGTCTTATCTTGCGCGAGCGTGGTAAGATAGATATTAGACTCACTGAATTGTCCTTTTATAGGGGGTTTTGTCGTTTTCTTTGTTGTTTCCATCGTCGCGCGAAGTTCTATCCATTTGGTTGAAAACGAAAGGTCCAAACACGTGGTTGGTTGGTGATGACGTGCGCCGTAAACGTGTCAGACGTTTCGTGTGCTCGAGGTGCTACAGTTGCCTTTCACGTCCCCTCACACGGCTGTCTTGAACACGTGTCGCACTCGCATTGGTTAGTACCTGCGAGTGGGGGCGCGTCTCTGTTCCGTGGCAGGTCGGTTACATCTTTTTGTCCCCTCACACAGCTGTTAGGGACACGTGTCGCGCCGTCGTTGGGTTGCCCCTGCGAGTGGGGGCGCGTGAAACCCGATCAGCTGCCACATTTCTCTCTCCTGGGCCTATAAAAGCAGGCCCTTAGGAAATTTTTATCTTCATCTTCATTGTTGCTAAAATTCAAATTTCTGCTTTCACATTCTGATTTGAGTGTTTACATCGATTCGAATCCTCGATTATCGGCTATTACAGTTGTATGTCTGATAGTTCATACTCGTCTAGCCCTTCAATCACCTCCGTTGCCTCTCGAAGACGCCGTGTGAAATCTGTGGTGATGTCGACATTGAAGCAAAAGGGGAAGGGGAAGAAAGTTGTTGAGACCACATCGGAGGAAGTAGGGAGGACCAAGGCCACCAAAAGGTGGAATGAAATCCCCTGCAAATTGAAGCAGGCAGATCTCGACAACCTGATCACCTCTCAGGGCTTTCCCACCCTGTTTGGCTGCATGTTGCCTAGGTCCGGGCAAACGGCGGCGGACCCGCCTGCCGGCTATATATCCCTATATAGCCACTTTTTCTCCCACTGCAACCTTCGTCTCCCGATGACAAGGTTTGTGGGTGCACTGTTGAAGTTCTATGGGATTCACATATCCCAAGTCCATCCGTTTGGACTCGTGCGCGTGACTCACTTTGAGTTCATGTGCAAATCCCAGCGCGAGGAACCCACTCCTCGGCGCTTTCAATATTTTTATAAGGCCAAGATCCAAGACAATTGGATCTCTTTTATTCCTCGCAGTCAGAAAGTGAAGTGCTCCACTGTTTCATTCAAGAGCCTTCATGACTGGTCTGAGAGGTTTTTTTACATTAAGGCCGGTGTGATCCCCATCCGTATGACCATGCGCTCTATTACTTCTGCGCCTGCGGATGAGGGTGTCCTCAAGAACCCAACTGGCGCATGGGTTAAGAAACTGACCGCCGAACCATCCCCCGCGAAGAAAATTTGCGAGGAGGCGCTGGTTGGGGTCGGCATGAGCAGGCTCTGGGCCGACAGCGCGCTTGAGCCCGTTATCCAAGTCGACGGGTTGTGTAAGTTTATTTCATTGCTTTATTTATTTTTCCTGCGCGAACATAATTCTTTTGCTGATATCATTTAACTTGGCTTTGCGCAGTCACCAAGGATTACATCCTTGCCGCTTATGATGAACATGTGGAGGGCGGCTCCGTCGAACTTGGCGCTGGGGAGGTTGGTTTCCCGGATCGCTTCGATGACCTGTTCATCCCAGTAGATCTGGATTTTGACTTTGACGGTGACGCGCCTGGTAAGTCTTCGCACTGCTGCTCATTCCTTTAGAATACCCAAGTTTATTAACATTTCTGTCGCTTGCTTTTGTAGATGCGCTTGAAAACTACGAGCTAGAGCTCGCGGAAGAGGAGGAGGAGGAAGAGGAGGCGCCTTTACTAAAGCGCAAAGCTAAGGGGAAATCTGGCGCAGGGGCCAGTAAGAAACAGAAGAAAGAGGACACCCCTGTCGCTCATCCCCATGCTCAAACGAAGGGACCTAAGGAAACCCAGGTGTTTACCACAAAGGTTTCTTTAGCTTCTCTGCCTGTGAGAGTGGGCAGACCTCCTGTCCACTTGAGGTATGGTGGCGTCGCCTCCTCCTTTCGCGCGGCTGAAGAGAGAAGCAGTGCCGCGCCTGCAACAGGTATACTTTATTTATCTTCATCTGCCTGAATTGTTATTAAACCTTTGCTCCTTTAAATGTTTGCAGAGGCAGCGACGGTAACAGATCAGCCGCAGGCGCGACAAGGTGCCACGGCTGCGCCGGGGACTCCATCGAAGTCCCCTGTTCTACCCTCTGAAAAGGGTAGAATGGATTTTATGGCGATGTTCGATGCGCGAACAGAATTGCGCCAAGGTAAGTTTTGCACATATGTCTTTTAAATTTTTCCCTTTGGAGTCAGTCATAAACAATTTTTCCTTGTTTATTTGTTGATAGGAGTTGTAGCTGGCGCAACAGTTGCTGGTGATACTCCCGGCGGCACTTCCGGCGCCGCTGGTTCTGGTCCTGCTCCTGCTAGTGCTGAATCTCCCCTTATTGGGATTACCAAGGAGCAGGAAACCGTATTGCGCGCCGAACTGGCGGCGTCGAGACCTCCCTCGCCTCCTCCTGCACGCAGCCCTCCCCGCGAGGCTGGTTTGGAGCCTTCCAGGTCGCAGGAGAAGAGGCCTGTTGAAGAAGACGAGGAGGACGAGGGGGTTCAAGTTGAAGACTCCTTGGGAGACCGCGCCAGCCCTGCGATGCCGCAAGTGTTCGCAGCACAGACCTCTGGTGGGGCTGGCGCTGACTTTCCTGCTTCATCCCCGCAGGTATGTATTGATTTGTTGGTCCGCTGCGCGTACCTCCATATAAGTATGTTTTATGACTTAGAACTTTTCTTGTGTTTTGCAGGAAGGTGTCCCCGTTTACCGCCCGAGATGGAATATTAATGAAGAGAGTTCCTTTCAATCCATGGGCGTATGCGAGGACTTCTGGGCTCATGCCGTGCCTCCTACTGAAAGGAGGTATCAGGAGGAGCGCACCCGCGCGGACTTGCTGAACGACCATGTTTTCGCTGGGTCGGCTTTCTTCGCTGCTTCCCAAGAGCTTCGACGTGATTATGTTAAAGTACGCGACGCTCTTGTGGAAGCCCAGCGAGAGGCTAAGGTGGCCGCCTGGAACCTGTCTGATGCTCGCGCGCGAGCTGAGAAACTCCAGGCGGAGCTCAGTGAAAACAGAGCAAGTGCCAACACCGCATACATCAAGCGCGGGCATGAGCTCCAAGCTGCGCGGGAGAAGCAGCAGTTGGCGGAGGCCGAAGTTGCCAAGTACGCGCGCAGAGTGCGTGTCTTGGAACAGCAGGCCGAGGCGCGTGACCAAGCTATCGTCCAGAGTATCACTGAGAAATCATCACTGGAGAGCGAGGTTGCGCGCCTGAAAAGGGATTTGGCGGCCGCGCAGGCCGATAGAGACGAGGCCTTAGCGACGGCGGCGTCTAGCCAGGAAGCACTTGGTGCTGCGCAGGCGGAGAAAGAAAAAATTTTGGCGGCAGCAGCGTCTGATAAGGAGGAACTAAAAAAGACTAAGGAAACTGTTGAGTTATTAAACTCTCAGGTTCCTGCCCTCGAGACGTCTGTTGCTGGCCTCGCGCAGGATCGCCAATGGCTGGTGTCACAGGGCATGGCTCACTGCGCTTTGGCGATGAAATATTCCGCCGAGTTTCAAGCCCTTGTGATGGACTGCAATGCCGCCGCGCGTTTGGTTGGCCGAGCTGAAGGGTTTACGGATGGGTATGAATATGGCATGTTGAGGAAGAACCCATCCGAGTACCCTTACAAGAGCGATGCGGCCTGCGCGGACATGGCCGCGGTGGGGGAAAAGTATATGAATACTCCCATCCCCATCCTTATGCAGGTACCTTGATCATAATGAGTTTTTCTTGACTAACTTTTCTAAGTGTTTTGTACTCATTACTTTTCTAATGATTTACAGATAGCTGCGCTTGCTGACCAGCCCGACCTCGGCGCGCTAAAGAAGTTGCTTGATGATTGCGAGAGGGCTGGTGGCGATGATGGTGGCGCGGGGGATGTTGCCCCTGCCAGCGGCTCTGGTGGGGCGAAAGAATCTGCTCGTGACACCGTTGTGATCGAAGACTCCAATGAGGAGGAAGAACTTGACTATGGTCAGTTCGGGGATGAGGAGCAGACCGCGCCAGATGCTGCGAGAGATGATGAGGATGATGAAGCGGCTGACGTCGACGTGGAGACTTGAGAAGCCCTTCATCAAATTTTGTATATTTATTTTTTATACTTGTAATTTGTAACTCATCATACTTGTAAATTTCGATCCAATGGAATGAAACTTGTTCTCTCGTTTTCATATCTTGCGCATTTCCATTCATCTCTTCATGTTTGGTTTTATAGATATAAGATATGCTTGCACGTTAAAATAAGAACAAGGTTGTATGGAAATTATTCACTTAACCTCTGTTCTATTTTGTTTGTGGTTCTCGCAGTATCTTGTTCATGCTGACATGCGCGCTAACTTGTCGTTATTTTCCTTTTCGCGCGTCGTTGTCGCGCGGGCTGGAAGTATGAGTTTAGCCATTACATGTCAGCTTGTGTTACTCAGATATCCACTATGATTCCGCGCGCGGCCTCGACCTGAGACCTTAACATGATATGGCATGTACTTTGCCTTAGTTATGTTTAAGGATTCTTATGATCAGGCTGCGCGGGATGTAAGATGGATGTTTGTGAGTGTTTTGAGCTAAGGCTCTTTGTTTTGGGCTAAGGCCCTGACGTTTTTAGAGTTAAGACTCATTAACGTGTTTGAGCTAAGGCTCGTAATTTTGGGCTAAGGCCCTGACGTTTTAGAGTTAAGACTCGTTAACGCGTTTGAGCTAAGGCTCGCGCATGTATGTTTTACTTCACTTTATTTTGTTTTGAAGTCAATATAGTGTTGTCATATTGTTCCAATTTAATAAAGGAAGTGTGAAACATGTATGCAAAGGTAATAGAACAAATATTGAAAGATAGCGCGAATCATCATTCATGATGGCTTAAAAGCCTTCATTACAAATTTGAACTTTTACATGAAGCATTTTCTAAGTTGTGCCGCGTTCCACGAGCGCGGTATCTTTTTTCCATTCAAATCTTTTAAAGCGTACGCGCCTTTCCCCAAATCTTCTGAAATTTGATAAGGTCCCTCCCAATTGGGGGACATTTTTCCTGGGGGTATTGCGCGACTAGCTTCATTGTTTCGAAGGACAAAATCATTTTTCTTGAAGTGGCATTCTTTAACGCGCTGATTATAATATTTTTCCAGCTTTTTCTTGTATCTGGCTTCATTAATGATAGCCGCTTCTCTGCGCCCTTCAAGCAAGTTAAGGTCCAATCTTCTTTCGCGCTCGTTATCAGTTTTGCTCATCATGAGTACCCTATGGGATGGGCATCCAATTTCTGCTGGGATCATAGCCTCTGTCCCATAGGTTAGGCTGAACGGGGATTCGCCATTGCTAGTTTTGCTTAATGTCCTGTGCGCCCACAGGACATTAGGTAACTCTTCGACCCAAGAATGGGATTCTCCCTCCAACCTTTTCTTCAGCCCATTTAGCAAACTTTGATTCGCGCGCTCCACTTGACCATTCCCCTGAGGGTGGTAGACGGATGTGAAGATTTGGTTGATGTGCAATTCTCTGAGCCAGCTTGATATCTTCCTGTCAGTGAATTGTTTGCCATTGTCGCTCACAATTTCCATGGGAAGGCCAAAACGGCAAATGATGTGGCTCCAGATAAATTGCTTCATCGCCTCAGCTGTGATTTTTGCTAGTGGCTTGGCCTCAACCCATTTTGTGAAATAGTCTATCGCCACTACCAAAAATTTCACTCGCCCTTGCGCTTGCGGCAGGGGCCCTACAATATCAATGGCCCATTTGTGGAAAGGCCATGCGGAAGTGACTGGAATCAAGTTGTTCTTTGGACGCATGGTGTTTGGCGCGTAGCTCTGACATGCCTTGCATTTTTGGATTTCTTTTAGCGCATCCAAGTACATGCCTGGCCAATAGTAGCCTGAGTTCATCGCCTTGGCAACCACCATGCGCGGGCCAGCGTGAATTCCACAGATTCCTTCATGAATCTCCCTAATCACATAGGTTGCTTCTTCAGCATCCAGGCACTTCATGAGCGGTCCAAGATAAGAGCGCCGATATAATGTACCATCAAGTAATTCATAGTTCTGTGCCTTGTGTCTTATCTTTCTCGCCTGTGCGCGATCGTCCGGTAACTTCCCCTCCATCAGGAATTCTGTTATTGGAGTTATCCAGGATGAAGGGGTTGTATGAATTACAAGGACCGATTGCGTTTGCACTGACGGGCTGCTCATTACCTCCACCCTGACATCCTTGCCAAAGTGATCAAAATTAGTTGATGCCATTTTACTCAACGCGTCAGCGGACTTGTTTTCGCTGCGCGAGATGTGTATTATTCTGAAGAAGTCAAACTGCTCAACGAGCTTTTTTGCCTGCTCTAGATACAGAGGCATTGTGTTCTCCTTGGCGTCATATAGGCCGTTGACCTGAGCAGCTACCAAGTAAGAATCAACATGCGCCTCTAGTCTTTTAACCCCAAACTTGCGCGCGATGCGCAGACCAGCCAGCAGGGCTTCATACTCAGCCTCATTGTTGGTACTCTTGAAGTCCAACCTGATAGCATAAGTATATTCACGATTATCAGGGTCCATCAGTTTGAGGCCTGCGCCGGACCCTTCGCTGTTGGAGGCTCCATCAGTGAATAGCCTCCAAACATCTTCTTCATCATTTGCTCGCGGAGGATCTACCTCGCGCTGAGCTTCTTCAATCTTTCCGTCTGGGATTTCCGTGATGAAATCCGCCAAAACTTGACCCTTTATCGCTGGACGGGGCTTATAAGTGATCGTGTGTTCACCTAATTCCAGCGCCCACTTTGTCAGCCTTCCGGAGAGCGCGGGGCGTCGCAAAACTTGCTGGATGTTGTAACCAGTCAGAACTTCAATAGGATGACCATTGAAGTATCTATGGAGCTTGCGCGACGCGTGTGTTAGTGACAAAACTAACTTTTCCATTATGGAATAGCGCGTCTCAGGGTCTGTGAGCACCCGACTCACATAGTATATCGGCGTTTGTATCCCCTTGCGATCCACCAATAATACTGCGCCAATCGCGCGGTCTCCAGCTGACAGGTACAATGTAAGGGTCTCGCCAGGAAGTGGAGCTGTGAGCGCTGGCAATTTAATGAGACATTCTTTTATCTCAGTGAAAGCTTGCTCAGCCTCAGGCGTCCACTTGAATTGGCTCTTCTTCAAACAGTTCCTCAAGGTGTTAACGAATGGAGTAGATTTGCTGGCGTGGTTCGCTAGGAACCTGTTGATTGACACCAATCTACCATTCAGCTTCGGAACCTCTTTCATGGTGGATGGTGAAGGCATGTCAAGGATGGCTTCCACCTTTTCAGGGTTCACCTTGAAACCATCCTTAGTGACCATTACACCAAGAAATTTCCCCTCCTCTGCGCCGAAAGTACATTTGCTCGGGTTGAGCTTCATGTTAACCTCCGTTAGGCGCTGAAGGGTTTCCTCGATGTCTTTGAGCATTTGTCTCTCCTCCCTGCTCTTGATCACCAAATCATCGACGTAGACTTCTAGATTTCTTCCGATTTGTTCACTGAAAACCGAATCCATAAGTCTCTGATAGGTTGCGCCCGCATTTTTTAAACCAAAGGGCATTTTTGTGTAACAAAAAACACCCTTGTCGGTTCTGAAGGCCGTCTTGTCTTCATCCTGTGGTGCCATTTGAATCTGGTGATAGCCTTTATAGGCATCCAGGAAACATTTGAGCTTGAATGGCGCCACGGAGTCCACCTTTGCGTCGATGTTTGGGAGGGGATAACAATCTTTCGGACATGCTTTGTTGAGGTCCTTGAAGTCAATACACATTCTCCATGACCCGTTGCTTTTCTTTACCATCACAGGATTGGCTACCCATGTCTGGTATCGAATTGGGCGGATGATGTTTGCGCGCAACAGGTCCTCCACTTGCTCATTCATGGCCTTCGCCTTTTCATCCCCCATGATTCTCTTTTTCTGTGCAATTGGCTCCACCGACTTAAACGTGTTAAGAGAATGTTGCGCCAAGTCACGCGGGACCCCCGTCATATCGGAGTGTTGCCACGCGAAAACCGACGTGTATTTTGTAAGCAACTTTTTCATTCTCAATCTCGTTTCGTCTGAAATGGTAGCGCCAATTGTGACCGTTTGCTCTGGGAATTTTGGGTTTAAAATCCACTTCTCTGGCGCATTGTCAGCCATTGTCAGTTTCATTCTCCCTTCCCGCGGCGTGCTTGTCACTGCGCACAAATGATCGCGGTAAACAAATGCTACGCCTGTTGGTGTAGGGATCCCCAATGCGCCGTGCGCTGGCGACGGTACAGCATTAAATTGGGCAATCGTTCCCCTACCCAGGATCATATTGTGGCATGACGTGGTGGGCAAGACCAAGAAGTTGACAACTTCGGCTCGCTTGTGCTCATCATCCCCCATAGTTAGTTCAAACTGAATCTGGCCTAGGGGATGTATGATTTCATTTGAGACACCACAGATCGGTGCGTTCACAATTTCGAGCCGCGCTTGGTCTGCCGGGTCTAACTTTCTGAAACACTGCTCATACATAATGTCAGATTCGCTTCCAGTGTCCACCAGGACCTTTGACACCTCGTAATGAGCAATGTGTGTGGTAATGACTAGAGGACTGCTTATTGAAGGGCCTCCCCTGATTCTTGGGAAGATGACTTGCTGCTCGCGCCAATCTCCGTGAATTTGCGCGCTTCTCTTTCTTGACGTCTGCCCTTGTCGTCCCCCCTCAGCCACACAGATTCTTTTGTACTTCTTGCTGGCAGAGGCTCCCTCCGGTTGCTCATCTTCTATTCTTTGGTTTTTTACCAAGTGAGCCAGCCTGCCCGACTTTACATCCTTCTCGATCGCATCCTTTAAATGATGGCATGCGTCGGTGTTGTGGCCCGGGGACCTGTGAAATTCACAATATTTGCCACTGTTTTGCGGTCCCTTGTAGTGTAGTTGTTTGGGAGGCTTGAATTGGACATTCTCAGTACTTAACACCTGTGAAGGTGTTTTAGTGAGGGGAGTCCATATTCTTGGCAGAGGTCTGCTGGGATCTCTGCCGCCCTCCCTCTTGTCACCCTCCCCGTGTTTACGAGCATCCTTTTGGGGCTGGGGTGAGCTTGGTTGCGCTTGTTTTTCCGCGGAAGAAAAACTTGTTGGCTGCAACCTGGACCATACAGAGTTCTGTTTGGGCCTCTTCTCTTTGCTGCGCGGTGATTCAGCCTGATGCGCTCTTTCTCTTGCCCTATCTTGGGCAATCTGTTTCTCATTTCTCGCGAAAACTCGCGATGCCTCCATTAACTTGGCCCACGTGGTGGGCATACCATCTTTGCTTACGAGAGCTCGTCGTAACTGATCACTGCGCGCACCTTGTATAAAGGCCACGCGCAGGAGCTGCTCAGTTATGCCCCCGATTGCCAGGGACTCCTGATTGAAACGAGTGATGTAATCTTCAATCGTTTCATCATTCCTGCGTATGCAGTGCATGATGTCATCAGGATCGCGCGTGTGCCTGCGCTGCTGTACGAAGTGGGCTTGGAACTTTTCTAATAGTTCCTCGAACCCATCAATTTGCCCTGTCGGCAAGCTTTCAAACCATACCCGCGCAGCACCCGTGAGGCAGCGAGCAAACATATGACACCATGTTGGCATCGTCCAGCTCTCTAGGTTTCCCGTGTTATAGAAACCCTGCAAAAAGTCATCTGGATCTGTTGTGCCATCATATTTGCCCAGACCACTTGGCATCTTGGTCTTGTGCTGGATGGGAGCCTGCGCGATGCGCGCAGTAAACTTTGAGTGTTTTACCAGGATGGCTGGTCTGTAGGGTGTGGTTACGTCAACTTGCCCTCTGACCGGTGGGCTGTATGGCATGTGCAGATCCAGATCTGCTCTGGCCCCAGGCGCCATGTTCACAGGCGCGCGGAGCTGCGAGCCTCCTGCATGAGTATCCCTTGTCTTCCTCATGCTATGCACTTCTTCATCACTGAACTCAGTGTGTGCAGTGTGAACAGAATGCCCTTCTTCCGGCGCGCGCGGCCTTTTTGTAGGCTGCTTATCAATCGCTTGCCTTTGTGTTTGGTCGGCTAGCTTCTTCTGTTTGATCATTTCAGTGTACTTTTCCATCAGACGCCGCTGCTCATTTATGAGCCATTCATTCGGATCGTTTGCTTCATCTTCTGGACCCATTGGTCCTTTCAGCTTCGCGCCGGCCATATTTTGTAACGTGTGATCGTCTGGAGGAGTTTCAGTCTGGCCGTGAGGGGTTGTGACGAAGGGACGGTTGCTGGTGGTACGCGTAGAATCACGCGGAACCCTCAGAACCTGCTGTCCGTCGTTAACACCCTCACGTTCAATATCCTCCAGAGCTTGATCAACGTTACGAACTCCAGAAACCATGGTGATTGATTTTTTTTTCGTAGATCTGGATGAGATCTGATTGCCGTTTGTAACAGTGGATGGCGCCAATGAAGAAACGTGGATCTACTCACTGGTAGCAGATCTACTTTCCTCGGGTATGATTAAACTGTTTCACCGATGGTTCCTTTGAATCCGTGTTCTTCCACCTACAAAATGAACAGCGCCGTTACTTACCCCTCAGAAAGGGACAGAGGGGTCCTCTTTGGGGTAACCCTCCGGCGTGAGAATCAGTATCTTTGTGGAGAAGATAATAAAGTGTGAGTCAGTGAAATCTCAAGAGTCTTGCTGAATCGCTGAATACTCTTGATTGTGTGACTGTGTGTTTTTCTGTAACTGACTGTGAGTGAATATAATTCAATATGATTGAATGTGATATCACTGCTTGTAACTGCCAATGATTGAGTGTGAATGAATGTGTCATCAAAGTGGAGTTGATGCTGTATTTATAGTGCTAGGGTTTCCACTGGCTGGGCTCAGCCTCGTTGGCCTCCTCCAATCGCACTGCGCCACGTGTCCTCTGGGACACCTGGCGCTTTCTCGTTGGTTGAAATCATGTGGTAGCACATGTGTCATGCTGAGTTGTCGACCTTTCATTTGGCAGCTGTCAACATCAGCATATTCTTACTCCTTAAAAAGATGCCTTCTAGAAGAGTGTCTGACGTGCACAATCAAGGTTGCCCTGATCCTGATTTGGATAAGGACGAGGTTGATTATGTGCACGTGTGATATGCGCCCATCCTGAGGATGCGCGAAGTCTTCTTTTTATTCTCACGCGCAGATATTTCATGCGCAGGTGTGATATGCACGAGCGTGTGATATGCGCCGCGCGCTGGTGCGCCACGCGCATATGTGACACGCGAGCATATGTGATGTGCAAGAGCATGCGATATGCGCCGCGCGCATATGTTATGCGCGAGCATATGATGCCTGAACATGTTTTGTATGCGCGATGCGCCTGGGTTTTGGCTTTGTGCCTTCATAATGTCTTTATCTTGTGGGTTGACCCGCCTTGCTTGGTGTTGAGGCGGGTACATACCTCTTCAATAATAATAATAGTTAGGGTTTATCTTTATAATAATTAGCAAATATGATTTGCTTAACCTTCATTTATAAGTTTCTTTTGTAATTATCCTTAATCCTTATTATATTAATAATACAAGTATCTTACAAGTTTTTCATTATTATGTGACTTCTTATTTACTTATTTTATTTAAATGAAACTAGGATAGTATTTGGTATAAAGTAATGATAGACCAAGTGGAATGGATCATTCCAAAGGAATAAAATAAAACATATTTAGTTTGCATTTATCAATGAAATGAATCATTACTAAGAAATGAAACTCCTTCCATATATAAAACATTTCATTCCTTAATAAAATGTGCTTTTTCTTTCACTCTTTTAAGGAATGAAATGAAAAATTATCAACAATTATTATTTTGTTGTAGTATAACTATTATTAAATTATAATAATATTAATAATTATTATTATATCGTAATTATGTTATTACCGTTTCATTAACCGACAAAATATATGCGTGTATAGTTTACTATTTAATAAAAAATAATAATAAAGTGATTATTCATTTCATTCCTACGTGGTAATTAAACAAGATAATATAATGATAATGATTCATTTAATTCCTTTGTCCATTCCATTCAATTCACTTGTTTATTCCATTACGTCGAGATTTTAAGCTGTGATACATGATTATAAGATTATGCATAAACAACATAACGAAAGCATCAGTATGCGGTGAAAACCGTCATTTTTTAGAGAGAATCTATAATAGAACCATGATATTATCTTCTTAGCTAAATACCTAGTCATATAAATTATCCCACTACAGAAAAAGGAGAAAGAAACAAGATAAGTGTGTAAGAATATAAAATACAGTAGTTATGGTTTATTATCATAACTAGTTTTAGAGCCCGTGTCAAACACGGGATAATTCAAATTATAAAATTATAAGTAAAATAAATAATTACATAACATATATGAAAAAAATGTATTACATCTATGCTTATATATATACAATGTGTACATAAATTGATTTTATTTATATCAAAAAATGATTTTTTTAAATGAACTTAATAAAAAATGTCCTGCAAAATCATACCCTAGAATGCTTCTTTCTATTGAAAAATTCATTCTCGGTGTCATATATGTATAATTGAAAGAATTTTGGTTATGAACCAATTTCGAAAATAAGACTTCTCATACGATTGTAGTTCTAACCACTCAGTCTAAATACAAAAGAGGCGTTATCTTTATTGATATATTTATCAATTTACCACTCATCAAAGGAAAGTATGATATTAAATTGTAGCAATGGATGTTCTTCAAGAACTATGCTTTTCTGAGCTACACCATAAAAAAGATTTTGATAATTTCAGAGGGCTTCTTGACAACATAAAAAATAGCATGTTAACCAATTCAATTTTGTGAATATTTTGTTTTATTTAAGCATAGTATTGCATGCATGCTTCCCATACAACGTTTTGATCACCATTGAAGGAAAAATTAATGTTGACATAAATATTTCATATTTGATAAAAGTTAGAAGCATTGATAAGCATGAGGGTGACATGTCGAAAGTGTTCACAATCTTTTCTTCAATTTTAATAGTTGAGGGGAAAATAGTCAATTTGTCAAATCCTGAACCTTTTGATTATTTCAAAAAATGTCCTTAAAAATAAACTTGCCCGAATCATGTTTAAAATTCTAACTTTAATATTTTTGATATTTTAAAGTCAACACTTTGAACTCATAACAAATTTAACGATAAATCTATTTTGCATTCTCAAACTTTTAAAAATACTCAAAATTTTCATTTTTGACCCGTAACAAATTTTAACCTAAATGTAGTTAACTTGTACCAAACAATCTATTTACCAACTTTTGACCCATAAAATCAAATTTAACTTCCACAAAAAACCCGAAACAATTTTCATTTGAGAAACATGATTTGTTGTTGATTTTTGGAATTCTTCAATTATTTTGAAATATATAGTAAAATAATATGTTAATATTTATATTTATAAAAATATATAGATATTATATAAATATAGTGTAAAAGGAAAGTGAATAATTATTGATTTATTATATATATATTAGAGTATATTAGTTTTGGAGAGAAAAAATTTATGAGAATTAACGAAAACATGACAAGTATCACCATTTATTTTACTTTATTATAATAGGTAGAGTATGATATATAACTTGATTAGGCTTCTTTGTAATCATACTCATTTTTAATAGAATTTTCTTTTTAATTATAATAATTTAATTAAGTTCTATTTATAATTATTTTCAATTGTATCGATATTAATATAGTTGATTAATAATATATAACATCTCAGCGCTTCTGTTATTTTGCACACAAAACCACAAAATCAATGACAATAAATTCAACATAAGGGGAACTTGATCAAGTGCATAATGTTAATGTTATACGCACCTATGGCAAGATTGCGGAGTTGCGATTCAATGTTGCCGATGAAAACCATATCTTCATCAAAGGGCCTTGTGAGATCGGATTTATACTTCACCAGTAATTGCCAAAAAGCTTCCTGCAACAAGTTATAAGTAATTAGCTAGCTAGTTTTAATTGCGTGCACCATATGCAATATATATATATATATAACTAGGGCTGTTTATGAACCAAGCCGGTGTGGGTTCGAGCTCGAGCTTGGAATTAAACAAGGCAGCTCAGCTAGGCTCGAGCTCGATTTTAAAGTTAAACGAGCTCGATTTTAAAGTTAAAATTGGAAAAACCAATTTTAATAATCTTTTTTCAATCTCAAGCATCACCTTTCAAGTTCGAGCTAGCTCATAAACCTAAACAGTTTTAATGCTTATATAATTTTTTGTTTACTATTCATTTATTTATTTATAGTTATGGTATGCAAAAATTAAGATATAATAACTACATAATATATATCATTACATATATAAAATTATAGTAAGAAATACAAAAATTAATAAAAGTATATAAGAGTTAACTGATAAATAGAAAATAAACTGGGCTTGAGCATTAGAAATGAAGCTCGAAACGTGTTGAACTCGAGCTTAGTAGAGCTAAGGCTTAGCTCAACGCATTTACACTAGTGATTTTTTTTGGCCCAATCTAGTTCGTGCTATAAGTGATTTGCCAAAAAAATGATTTGTTCTCTATAAAACCGAGGTTCTTTTATCAAGATTAAAAGCCCATATCAAACAATATGACCCATTTATTATCCACACTCAAAGCCCAATTACCTCCAATATCAATACCCTACCCACAACCGGTTCCAACCCATACTCGACCTGTGGGTACGATCTGGTATTACGTTTCTCCCTAGCCCTATACCTAGAATCAAACTCAACTCAGACCCGTTGAAACCGGTTTCACCTTTACTCGGTCAAAACCCGACCCTACCCAAAAAAAACATGGTCAAAGACCCGACCCAGTTTTGACTTTTGCTGACCACACCTGAAACCTGTTTCCACTAGGGTTGTAATCGAGCCGAGTCGAGTTGAGTCAGGGTGTGCTCGAGCTGGCTCGAGCTCGTCAGTCTGGGCTTTAATTTTTTTTTAAACTTTTTTAAATTTAATTATTATTTTTATTATTTTTTATTTTACAAATTTTGTTATATAAAAGACAAAATTATAATTTTAACATACATATTATATAAAATTTATAAATTAGAGAATTTATTACTTCATATGTTTTATTTTTGTCATTTTTATAAGGTTATATGGATCGAGTGAATATATATATATATATATATATATATATATATATATATATATACGCTATTATTATATATAGATATTAAAACTTAGGGTTCAATATAAATGAGCCAATGAGTCGAGCTAATGAGCCGAGCTGGTCCTAGCTTGAGCTCGGCTCATTTAGAAATTGAGCTGAGCTAATTTAAAATCTAGTTTTTTTTCGAACAAACCATGAACTTTTTGAATAGCCCTAGTTTTCACCCAGTTTTATTTTTAAAAATACTCGGTTTGTTTGTGCACTTCTTAAATTTTTCTCAAAATTAGAAGCCCATTTAGTGAACCCATAACACATATCATTATTATCCACGCCCAAAAACCTCCATACCCTACACTCTATAAACCACCTTCATCTCTTCAATCGAAAACCCTAGCGGCAGCCAAATGCAGATCTTCGTGAAAACCCTAACGGGCAAGACCATAACCCTCGAGGTCGAGTCCTCAGACACCATCGACAATGTCAAAGCCAAGATCCAGGACAAGGAAGGCATCCCGCCGGACCAGCAACGGCTCATCTTCGCCGGAAAACAGCTAGAAGACGGGCGGACGTTGGCCGACTACAACATCCAGAAGGAGTCAACGCTCCACCTGGTGCTGAGGCTTAGAGGTGGTGCGAAGAAGAGGAAGAAGAAGACGTACACCAAGCCAAAGAAGATTAAGCATAAGCATAAGAAGGTGAAGCTGTCTGTCTTGCAGTTTTATAAAGTGGATGATGCAGGTAAAGTGTGTATATATATGTTTAGTTTTATTTATGTGTGTTTTAATTGAAACATTATTATTTAGTTTTATGTTTTTCAATTGAAAAGTTATACATATAACATAATATAATGTAGGGGTGTGGTGTGGTTCAGTGCGGTTTTGGGCTAAAACCAAACCGAAAACTAAACTTTAGTTTTTTGATTTTGGAAATTGTTCGGTTTTGGTTGCATTTGTGTTTAGAAGCTGAAAATAATGAATTTAGTTAAACATATATTTTTATTATATGTTAACTGATAGACTATTTCATATTTATTAAATTTTTATGAATTACTTGAAATAAAAAATAAAATCTACAAATTTACACAATATAATGTTATAATGTATATTTCAGTTAAAATGTTGTTAGTTTGTTTTATGTGTATTTCAATTTAGAACATTATATATAACATAATAGAATGTTATGTATAATGTATATTTCAATTAAAACGTTGTTATTTAGCTTTATGTGTTTTTCAAATAAAGCATTATATATAACACATTATAATGTTATATATAATGTATATTTCTATTAAAGCGTTATTATTTAGTTTTATGCTTTATTTCAATTAAAGCATTATATATAACACAATATAATAATATGTATAATGTATATTTTAATTAAAACATTATTATTTGGTTTTACGTATTTTCCAGTTAAAAGATTATGTATAACACAATATAATGCTGTATATAATGCATATTTCAGTTAAAACAATATTATTTAGTTTTATGTATATTCCAGTTAAAACATTATAAGGTGGATGATGCAGGTAAAGTGCAGAGGTTGAGGAAAGAGTGTCCGAATGCGGAGTGTGGGGCGGGGACGTTTATGGCGAACCACTTTGATAGGCATTATTGTGGCAAGTGCGGGTTGACGTATGTGTACCAGAAGGCCTGAGGTTTAAGTTAACTTAATTTTGAATTTTTGTTGTATGTTATCGATGGTTTTGGATTTTGTTTGGTGAACCTGGATTAATGTGTTGCTTTTGACTTTATAAAATTTGAATGTTTTTATATGCTGCTGACTCGGGAGTTATTTGTTTTGGTTTTCGGTTGTCATTTGGGCTAGGGTTGTTCGAAAAGCTTGCGGCTTGCAGCTCGCAAGATATATGCACGAATAAATTTTGCTAAAAAAATTTGGTTTCAAACAACCTGACCCAATCTGTCTCATTTTTGTAACTGTGCCAAAGCTCGGCTCGACTTTTGGCTTGGCTTGTTGGCTTGAATTTAGCCTCATTTAATTTCGAGTTAGAGGGGCCTCGTTTAATTTTTAGGTCGAGCTTGAACTCAGCTGGCTCGACTCGTTTACAGCCTTAATTTGGGCTTGGAAATTTTGAGTTAATATCACCAGTGCGTAGTTACTTAACTTTGTTTGCTGGTTTGTTTTACTATTAACAAATTACATGTTTTTATTTCGTTTCTGTTTCTGGATATGTCGGTTTATTGCAAAATACGAACTGGCTCGAAGTATAGAACTTGATTTTTACAGAGCTCTATAATCATTTGTTTTCCTTGAATGATTGTGATGATGTTATTTAAACCCCAAAATAGGATGTTTTTGAAAACTTTAAAAGCATTATAGAATTTGATCATACAAATTTGAAATGTCATTATCCTGGGGCGACACTACGATAAAGAGGACACAATTGATAAAGCAACTAGAAATGCCGCTTCTCTGTTAGCAGATTAACTTTATGATCATTTGCTTATTTTTCATAAACCAAGGACAGTATTTCTGGTTTGTTTATCTTTTGGTACTCTGTATCGTGGTGTCTCTTTGAGATAGTCACAATCTCAATTTTCTTTGATTCAAGTTTTTGTTGCGCTTTTCAAGAACGCTCCAGTTCTTTTCTCATCCTCAATTGTCTACTAAACTATAAAACTCCATATGCTCAAACAGATAGCTAGACCATAACTAATGCCTTATTAACGCCGTCGCCTTCTCCTTGCGAGTGAACCACATGTAACGGTACCATGCCTTGGTCCCACACCTTTTAGTGTCAGGGAGTTCCTAGTTTGCTAAGTTTTCCATGACACAGTTTTTTGTCACTGGCTTTTAATGGCGTAACTTTTACTTTAAAAGAGTTACTAATCCTTTGTGTTATGGTTCACTAGTTTTTTTAGCAAGTAAAGTTTTAACATGTATTTCTAAGTTAAGATGAACAAAAGAAAATTATTATTATGAGACTTTTAACAATATTGATTCCCATTTATATATATTGTCTTGGATCTACAATCCACATATGTATCCAAAGCTATCCAAGTTGATTAACTTAAAGCATAATCACCAAAATTAATTAGTGTTTCTAGTAAAAGATAAAAACATATTCTCTAAACCCATACAAACAACTTGCAAAACACATAGCATAGCAATACAACAAGATAAACACAACTATATACCAAGTACACTCGTTGACATGTGCTTAAGCACGAAGGGAGGCCGAAGGTCTGGGATAAGCAACCATCTTGCTCCCGACTTTGTGCCCACATGACCTTGCTTTATTAGTAGTTGTGGGCTCCACATGTGGGTCCTTACGCTCACGTTTTTCATCATCTTGAAGTTGTTCTAATGCGGCCACCACCTCATCCATACTTGGTCTCATTTTGGGTTCCATATATAGACACTGAAGTGCAAGGTTGGCTACTTTGAGGGCACACCCAAGTGAATATTGACCCTCGATTCGTGGGTCAAGAACTCGAAAGATTCTTCTTTTGTTGGTTAGACACGGTATGGCCCACTCGACTAGGTTTTGTTCACCAGGTGGTCGGTTTTTGTCTATTGCTTTTTTGCCTGATAAGATTTCAAGTAGAACCACTCCAAAGCTGTAGATGTCACTCTTTGCGGTTAAGTGACCTTTATGAATATATATATAAATAAAAATTGTCAAACATGAACCGAAAAGAAAAGAATAATTGAATATACCATTGAGGGCGAGAGTATAAAGTATAGTAGTTGAAAAACGCCATAATTTTACGTTTTATCTATTTATTTTTGCATTAAATATAGATATGGGCAACTTCAACTTGTGTGACCCATTTCAGACAAAACCAACCTGCAGTGGCGGATTCATAACATAATTTCAGGGGTAACGAAAAACAAAAATGTAACCGCACAATAAGAATTTTTTTTTACTTGTTTCATGAGTTCAGGCACCCAGTAACACATTTCACGCATACCGGCGGCTAGTTAGGTATTTTGCGAGTACTGGACCCTATTTCACGTTACACGCGTGTTGGCCTAGGATACCCGTTTGGTGTGCACCAGCGCCCGGTAATGTTTTTCGCTCATACAAGCGACTGGTTACGCGTTTCCTGTGTTGCGGGCTTGGTTTCGCGTTACAAGTGTACCGGCTACGGATTACCCGTTTGGTATATGTACTACGCCTGGCTACTCATTTGACGCGTGCGGGCGCCCGGTTGCCCGTTTCGTTTGTAACGGCGCTTGATAACACATTTCATACGTGCATTCGCTTGGTTATTTTAGTTGGGCTTTTAAGTTTCAGTTAATTAGTAGGCTTTTTATCATCTTGGGCTTTTAATAAAACTTTGAAATGTGGAGTTTTGGGCTTTTAAAATTTTTGGAGGGGTAGCGTAATATAGTTTCAGGGGTAACATGATATATAAAACGTAAAAATATAAAAAAAAATTGCACTTCGCCGGAAAAGTCGAGGGGTAGCGGGTGCTACCCCTCCCAACAAGCTACATCCGCCCCTGCCAACCTGGGGGGATGCATTAAACTGAAATAACTGAACCCCAAACAAAATATGACAGTTTGGTATTACATTTTCAGATAAACCGAACTTTCGGTTCGGTTTCAGTTTTGCATGTATCAAAAAGCGAACGAACGCAATTCATAGAATTTCATTTTGAATTTTACGTAATTAATAAGAATTTAATATATAGTGACCCAAATTCATTATTTTGGGCCAAATTTTTCTCGGCCAAAAATTTTCAAACCCAAACAACAAAACTCAAAAAATTGAAATTTCGGTTTTTGGTTCGGTTTGAGCCCAAAACACCTCATGCACACCCCTAAATCAACCCGTTCCCATTTGGCTACTTTTTGTAGTTGATGAATTTGAGCTAAAGACACAACGTTTTAGTAAGAAAACGGGTCAAATTGGTACCTATACGTAAAACAAACTTGTTAAATGTACAAGGAAAATTAAATCCCAGTAAAAACATACCTGTGGATAGATATTCAGGAGCAGCATATCCATACGTTCCCATAACCCTAGTAGAAACATGGCTTTTATCACCAGTGGGCCCATCTCTTGCCATTCCGAAATCAGATAGTTTTGCATTGAAATTCTGTTAATCATATTAACAAAAACAATACACATAACCACATCATCGTGCTTTCTAATAACTTATAGGTCTTAAATGAGTAAGATTTAAAGATTCATTAAAATAGACATACTGAATCAAGAAGTATATTTGAAGTCTTGAAGTCCCGATATATGACCATTGTTTCAGCATTGTGAAGAAAGGCGAGACCCCTTGCAGCACCAAGAGCAACTTTCATGCGAAGTTGCCATGAAAGTGGTTGGAAGAAAGAACCTCCTGTTTATTCACATTTGAGTGATATGATATTAAATTTTATTTGGAGATTTAGGGCATGTTTGGCTTAGCTTTTAAAACTTGCTTATTTGCTTATTTGTTTTTCAAAAAGCAAATAAGCAAACAAGTATGTTTGGGTATCACAAAAGCACTTTTTGTTTTTGCTTTTTGTTATTGATTAAAAAGTTGTTTATCAGACGCAAGAAATCCAAGCCTTTTGTTTTGCTTTTTGCTTTTGGAATACCAAATTACAAATATACCCATCATTCCATTATCTGTAAAACTAGCAAATATATAAAAATGTCCTTTTTGGTTTTTCCAACCACATAAGCTAATCCAAACATTTTTTTAAAAACTACTTTTGAAAAAGCTATAAGTAAATAAGCACATTTGGAGTTAAATACGCTTAGCCAAACTCCCTCTTGCAGGGGGCAAGATGGGTCTTTTAGCAACAAACTTTAAACTATGCACGAAATAGCAACCAACTTACAATTTATTAATGATTTTAAAAACCAACTTGCAAATTATTACTGATTTTAGCAACCATGTTACGCTTTATTACCGGTTGTAGCAACGATGGACATGTTTAACCAGTAGCAGTCACTTCTTTGGCTGATCTGCCAATATTGATCTGGAATCTCGCTTGTCATTCTTATGTATGTATCAGTCATGCAGCATCTTACACGAAATTTAATGATTATTTTAACAAAATCGTTTTTTTAAACTAACAAATTTATCCTTTGTTTATCTTCTCATAAGCATTTCTTGCATATGTGACAGCTGATGTGGCTGACATGGAGTCAAGTCACAACAAGTGTCACATCAATCGGTTATTGGCTAGATTGGTTAAAATAAGACTGGTTGCTAAAAACTGTAATAAAATGTAACTGCGTTTCTATATTGAGCCTATTTTGAAAGTTTAAACTTGGTCATATAAATCAGGAAAAATGAAGCCCCGTTCCTCTTTCGTGCAGTTTGACTTTGACCCTTTTTATTTTAATATTTTAAAGATAAACACATCCCAAATTGACCCATTCATAAATCATAACTAAATGGGTCACAAACGCCACTTTCAAATGTAAAGTAAAAGACATGTATAGAAACAAGAAACATTGTTAACTTACTCCTGAATAGATGATTCTCCATGCTACCCTTTGGCATAAACTCGTATGCCAAAAGCCTATGATCATCTTCTAAGCAATAACCAAGTAATTTCACAAGATTAGGATGGCGTAATTGTCCAAGATAATTTATTTCCGCCTGCACAAGCCCAATATTCATTTGATGAGAAGCTAAATAATGTCACCAAAACAATGACATATTTGAAGATATTGAACAATGATTGGATAATACAAGTTTATTTTGCCTAAACTTTCCAGTTCTTCTATTGTAATAAGTTAACCTACATATTATACCCTTCTTGTCTAGCTCTCCAATTTGTGAATATCCACCTCTAGTTAAATTTTATTGTTTCAAAAAGACCAAACTACCCTCCTCTGCCTTTCCGCATAATTTTTGTCAAGGATTCTACAATGTAAGTCAATAATCACTAAGCATCTCCAACTTATGCATCAACATCAAACATTAACAGTGTTTTGGTGTAAAAGCATATTCAAATAATACACTTACACCAAATCTATTTCGACTCCAATGTATGCAACAGATTTTACCTAGATAATTTAGTTTCACACATTACTTTGTTACAAGTAAACTCTTGTATTCACAAAATTACTAAGAAATGCTTTTACTTTGAACTTATATTTATTAAAATTAATTTAATCAACATCCTAATAAGCAATAATAATAAAAATATAAACCATGCTCATATAAAAGGTCTCAAAAAGAATTTTTTTCATACTATATTTTTGTATTAATATTATGTTTTTTATGTTGAATACTTGATATAGGTAAACTATGAACACTTGGTCTAATGAATGGTTTTACATTACACCAACTTTGTTGTAATGTTACACCAAAAGATTACAACATTTTGATGTCTTCATCGGAGATTTTGGTGTTTTGGTGCATAAAATTGAATAATCTAAGCAGATTGCGTTGATATAAACTTCAGAAAATCGAATAGATGATATCAAGAAAGTGAATAGAACTAACCAACCACTCCTTGTGACCCTGAAAGCCTTCTTGATTTAGCCTTTTCACAGCAATCACAATACCAACTCCAGGCTTTGAAGCCGCAAGCGAATGCTCATCGACCCACCCTTTAAATACCGAACCGAACCCACCTTCCCCAAGAACACTACCCGGACGAAAGTTTCTAGTGGCGTTTTTAAGCTCGCTGTAAGTGAAGCTTTTTATATTAGATGACTGCAATATTTCACCTTCACTTCGAGGCGTCTGTGTTTGAGAACCACTTGATACCTTGCTACTTAAATTACTACCTCCATTCTTTTCTCCAGCTTTAGATATATAACCTGTATATACACAATTAGTTTGTTGGGTGAGTAAATTAATAGAAATTGATAAGTAGGAGAGCAAACGAGCCTCGCTGCTCACCTATGCAGTTAATGCGGTAAAAAATCGAATTTTTGAGATATCGGTTATCGCAGTGGGATATCGGTAATTTTAATATCATGCAGAATTTATATATACACATGCATAATAACGAAACATATATAATATTAATAGTGATATCAAAAGTCAAAACTCAAAAGTGTCAATATTTGAAACATGATCTAATCGTAACCCATGAAATCTTCCTCCGAGTCCACATCAACCAAGACATCCAAAATGCCGGTCAATATCGGTTGAACCTCGGTCAATATTACCATATTTTGCTTGGGGACCGATAACCGACATATCGCCAATATTAACTGCAAAACTGCTCACGAGCTACTTGAGATCAGATCGATAAAAAGCTCGACACGAGCCGAGCCTAAACCTTGAATAAAGATCCTGAGGTTGATACCTGTGTATTAATTTCGCACTACACAACCGAGCTCGAGCCGAGCTTTGGCTCGTCTAATAAGGTACTGTACACAAGCTTGAGCCGAGCTTTGGCTTGTTTAAGGTTTTCTCAAAATATATAAAAAATAATAAAGACTGTATTTAAATTAGTTAATAAATAATAAACAAGCTGAGTCCAAGCTTGAAAAAACAAGCCAAACTCGAGCTTTAGAAAAAGAGCTAAAAATGAGCTGAGCTCGAGCCAAGCTTTGGCTCGTTTAAGGTATTGCACACGAGCTTGAGCCAGGCTTACACAAATTGTTAGAAGGTTTTCTTAAAATATATAAAAACAGAAATAAAACTGTACATAAACTAATTAATAAATAAACATTAAACGAGCCAAACTCGAGTTTGAAAAAACAACTTGCTTAAGTATTTATAAAAACAGTTCGAAATAAGCTGAGCTCAAGCTCTCTTGTAATTCAAAGCGATCCGAGCTTTGACTTGTTTAAGGTTTCCCCAAAATATAAAAATAATAATAATAATAATATTTTTTTTTAACGACCTACTAAGTAACGCCGGGTACTCCGTACGCGGCCCCCATTGGCTAAAGGTAGCCCGAGCCAGCCACGATTCCGGACTAACGGAGCCCCTAGCGGTCCACCTATTGAGGGATTCCCCGGATAAAACCCGACCCAACAGCAACCAGGTGAGATCAGGACTCGAACTAGCAAGCTAGGGTCATCCATCCCTTGGTGATAGTGAGGTGCCTCTCACTAGTAGCTCACTATACCAGTGAGTACTCTGCAATCATCCAATTTATAATAATAATAACAACTTAATAATCGAGCCCGGCCCGAGCTCAAGCTCGAAAAAACAAGTCGCTTAAGAAAAAGAGGTCAAAACGAGGAGCTCGGGCGTTTGCAGGTAATGAATAATAAGAAAATATTTTTATTTATTATTACCTGTGGAAACGGATTTAATCTGAACGCTCCAACAAATCCCCATCACAAAGTATTATTATTATTAGATCACAAAGGAAGGAAGCATTTAAACACTACTACAAATACACACATATCTTCAACTAAATCAAATCCGATCTTTCGAGCAATAATAATAATAATAAGAATCCTCATTTAGCTCGAAATTCGAAGGAGATTGAGTCAGCTTCAACAATAATCAGTAAGTTGTTGTTAAGAGAGATTAAATGTGGGTGGCTCTCAGAAGAACGAGTAGTGAGAATGGGCAATTTACATAACTATTCCTCTAACTCAAGATTTATTTCATTATTAGTTCTTGTCGTTTACTTTTTTATTATAACTAGTAAATAATCCCCGACGACGGGAGTGTTGATACACGTTAATCCATGAATCGCAATGTCGGCGTTAATAAAATATAAAGTTAATAAAGTTTGTTCACGCGTTTTTAATAAAAAAAATTGCATCAAAGCATAAGGTTGTCTCTGTAAAAATCTAAGTTGTTGCAAAGAAAACAAAAATATATTATATTGACACACTTGTTTTGGTCATGCATTGCATGAGGTCGGTATTGAATCAGATTTATATCAAAGCATATATTGTCGTTTGTATTCAAATTTAGAGTAGCATTAAGTTGCGGAAAAAAATTAAAAGTATATAATATTTGACGTACGTCGGTTTTAAACGAAACTTGTGTTGAAACGTAAATAAAAATAAGTGTTTGCAATGCTATATTAGGAATCAAAACTTGTTTATTAACCACAGATATACATAATGTATTAAAATATGCATGAGAAAAATAAAATATGTCTAATTCAAAAGTTAGTTATAGAAATAAAAAAATAAATTGACATGTCAAGAAGCAAATGGTTAATATATTAATTATTTCATAAATAGTTACATAATGTGAGATAACTACCATGTCTTTTAATATATATATATATATATAATTGCGGTTTGTGTTGTTTGGTATGAAGGGGAGGCACGTTGGTCGTTTAAGATAGGGGTGTATTAGTTCGGTGCAGTTTTTAGATTTTTAAAAGCATTCGGTTTTGGTTTTTTTGGTCAATTTCGGTTTTGTCATTTGAGCTTCAAAATTTTAGGCTGAAAGTAATGAATTTATGTATAATTACTAGGGGTGGCAATCTTGACCCAAACCATTTAAATGGGTCAATTTGGGTTGTTTTAAAAATCATATTGGTTGATTTGGGTCATAGATTTTAATAAGATGGGTCAAAACGGGTCACTTAAAATTCCACCTTATTTTCGGGTCAAAATGGGTCGACAAATTTGAATAAATGGGTCCATTTGGGTTAGTGTCTTAAGGAAATGTGGCAAGCTCGAGTTAAAACGGGTTTTGGATTGGAATGAGTTCGGTTTAGGTTTCGAGCCGACACGAGCTTTCGCACTGAACGGGTTGGGTTTCGGTATCCTTTGTTTCTTTTTGGTCGGTTTCGGAGCACTGGACGGGTTGGGTTTCGGTTTCTTTTGTTTGTTTTTGGTCGGTTTCGGATTCGTTTTCGGCTTTTTGTTTCGTTGTTGTCTGTTTTTTCAGTTTCATTTCTGTTTTGTTTCAGTTTTTAGTTTCGTTTAGATTGATTTTTTCAGTTTTGATTAATTCGGTTCATTTTTTGTTTATGTTTCGTTTCTGTCGGCTTTTGGTTTCAGTTCATTTCTCGGTTTTTTTTTTTTAAGAATGAGGACAACGACGCAAACATTTTAGTTTTTTTACATTTTTCGTTTTTTATTTATATTTTGAGTTATGATTTTTTTATTAATTTTTTTGAATTTTTTTGAGAGGGGTTTTTATTAATTTTTATTGTTAATAAAAACCCCTCCCAAAAATATTTTAAAAAAATTAATAAAAAAATCATAACTCAAAATATAAATAAAAAACGAAAAATGTAAAAAAAACTAAAACATTTGCGCCTTTACCCTCTTCAAAAAAAAAAAGCCGATCCGACCCGTTTTGACCCGTTCCAACCTTGACCCATTCCGACCCGGACCCGTTCCTTTTGACCCTAACCCGTTCCGACCCGAACCAAAACAACCATTTTTTTAGTTAACCCATTTCGACCCTGACCCGTTTCGACCCAACCTATTTGCCACCCCTAAATTAATTACTTTTGTTAATTATTAACTAATTGACTATTCTACATTTTGGACAAAAATATTTTAAGTGCGTATTTATTAAATTCTTATAAATTACTTAAAATAAAATATTAAAAAATAAAAATCTAAATTCGGTTCGGTTTTTCAGTTTTTATTACATTCAAACCAAAACAGACTGCCGGTTTTATGACACGGTTCGGTACTTTCAGTTAATTTTTTTTGTTTCGGATTGTTTTATAGGTTTCTTGCACCCCTAGATACGCATATTACAAGTTAATATACGATGTTTCAAGAACAAAAGATAGAAATAATTTTGATGAGGGGCTGGTTTCGTAAACTAATAAAATTTAGAAAATGATGGAAGCATATTTGTGTTCGGTAAGGTTGACTATAAGTCAAAGTAGTATATTGCCTTCATGGAAGCCAGGTGTGTTAAAGTTAATATTAAAAGAGCTTTATGGCATTCTAAGATGTGCTTTTCTCAGAATAATTATTTAATATTCTTTCAATTAAACGGTTAAAAGATATGTTTACATCCGATATTCCCAAATATTATAATTTATAATTAGTAAATTGTTTTTTATCTTAGAACAGTTGTAAGTTGCAGATATAAGGAGGTACATCAAACTCTAGAACATATAATTAACTTACTGGATTCTAATGCTATGTGGGTTAATGATTATAAAAATCGCGCCTAATCGTCGTCCAGTCACTGATTAATCTCTGTTTGATCAGAATCAGTGAAATTTAAAAATTTTATATTTAAGATTTTGTGTGTACACAAGCACGTGTGTTTGAAAAATTACATATAAATCCTGATTAATCACTAGACTCTACCCCACCACCCGAATAGCGTCTAGCGAGTTCTACAACACTAGTTCCACTTTAAGACCAGTTTTGAGAGGGGCAAACAAGTTACAATTACTACAATTGGTACTTGAGCTATCATGTAGCCTCGATGTTGATGTGGTTCTTCAATCAGCCAGCGTATTCATGTTCTGAGTTGATGTGGTTCCTCGGGTCATCCATAATTTGAGATCACGGCAGATAGTACAGGTAGCGGTGTTCTAGGTTCGATTTGAAACTGTAAAAACTATCATGAGCAGTCAGCAGTTCAAAACCAAGGTCCGCTTTTTTAAAAAATTTGACCGGTCTAATTAGTAATTAGAAAATTTAAAACCATACTAACCAGTTTGGTTTATAATCGAAACTCGTTAGAGAAAGGGCTAGGAAAAACCAAACCTCTAATTATTATAAGTTGGTATGGTACAAACTCTGAAACCAAACCGAAACCAATCGAGTAGCAACGCTTTGGGTTGGTATGGTTTAATCTTCAATAGTGTAATTATTAGTTTAAAATGGTCAAAAGCTATTTGCTTACAGTTTGACCTAAAAACCATCAAAACTGGACTCCCAAGAACGCAGAACAAAATTAATATCTAAACATCATCATATAACAAAACAATCAAATTAACTCTCTTACAAACTTTAGACAAAGCTTTTAAAAAGTAACTGAAATACAACCAAACATTATATCAGTAGACACGTTTGCTACCAAAATCTCGGCACACAGAGTAGAGCAAAACCTCGCAGCATCCAAGATCCACATGCGGTTTATGCCTGTTACAAATAAATTATAAATAACAAGATAAAAGACGACAGAAAAACAATTAGTGTCTATTTACGTACTTTGTTAGCGATGTTGTTTGAAAGCCAATCGAGACCCTCGTAAAGTCCTTCCCCTGAAGTTGCGCAAGTGCTCTGGATGTACCTGTAAACAACCCAACCACCGCCAATGAGTTTAATATATGATGGACGAACTGTATGTAATTAAGTAACAAACGCATTTTTGTCCATTTTTTAATTATATAAATTACTAGTTACTTCTATTATGATTGCAAAAACAACCAATGTCATTACCAGTGGCGTTGTCGGAGGGAATGGAGGCCAAGCTTATCAGTGATCTCAGCAGCATTCATTGCATTTGGAAGATCTTGTTTGTTAGCAAATACAAGCAAGACTGCATCTCGAAGCTCATCCTGTAATTAAAATTGTAAAGAAATCTAATCATCTAGTAGTAAAGTATCAAAAAGTACTTGCAAGATGCTTTGAAAAGTTCATATATGATTTGCCACATAAGTTAAAGCCAACTTATAACAACTTACCATATCCAAAGCCAATAATAATAATAATAATAATAATAAAATTACCTCGTTCAACATCCTGTGCAACTCATCTCTTGCCTCAACAACTCTATCTCTGTCGTTGCTATCAACCACAAAGATAAGACCTTGTGTGTTCTGGAAGTAGTGCCTCCATAATGGACGAATCTGCACATATATCAATTTATAAATATGACTCTTATAAAGATAAGCATCCATGAACTCAAACCTAACTCAAAAGTCAAACAATATTCCTACCTTGTCTTGGCCCCCAACATCCCAGACTGTGAAGCTGATGTTTTTGTACTCCACAGTCTCCACGTTAAACCCTGCAAAGAACCACATGTATCACTGGTGAGAAACATCAGGTTACACTTTATACAAAACTGAGATAATAAAGTATCTAAAATTAATGAACTATTTCCCACAACTATAACTATTATGTTGTTTTATGGCCTATTATAGATCAAAAGTGTACCAAAAGTTCGTCCTCTAAATGGAACTTACATCCTAGTCTTTACTAAGTAAAACCATATATCTACTATATAATAACGTCGAGTCATAACTAATAAAATACTATGAACAATAATAGTAATAGACTAATAGTATTCCAAGTTTCTCATTAAAATATGCATAAAATTATTTGGAAAAAACTCTACTATCCTGATCCCCATAAAAATTAGTATTATTTATTAATGACAGGAAATAAATGATTTCAGCATATCAGGCCAATGGCAAAACTCTGATTCAACAGCAGAACACAATAACAACTAAAACAATTCCAGCACATCAGGATGATTAAACAAGTCTTTAAAAGTTATCAATAACTCATACAAGATGATCCTGACGCTAATAGAGATGCAGCATAACAAACATAAACATTCAGATCAAAATTTATGCACAAAGGGTTTATTCAATTCAAATTCAATAGATAGATAATGTTACATGCATTTCTAACTGATCTATGAAAGAAATGACATACCAATGGTAGGAATTGTTGTCACGATCTCACCAAGCTTGAGCTTGTACAAAATGGTGGTCTTACCAGCTGCATCGAGACCAACCATCAAGATTCGCATCTCTTTCTTGGCAAAGAGCCGGCTAAAGAGTTTGGTGAATGTTAGCCCCATTCTTTGCTGGTGAAGATCCCTACAAATCAAGCCAGTTGAAATAAAATTATAAATAACTAAAATTTGTATCATGCTGCAACAAGAAAACCAAATTGTAAAACAAATAATTAACAGACGGTATTTAAATATATCGGATCTGAGGATGATATTCAGCATATGCAAAAGCAACACAATAGTATATTACTTACAAAAGTTATTGTTAGCTGTATTTAGATCCAAACTAAACAGATTGCCACATTAAAAACAATCATATATATACAGTGTTGGGAAAATCACAAAAATCGCCGACTAGTCAATAGCCAGATGTCAACTAACTAATTTTTAGCTAATTGGTCAAATCACCCCTAATTGGGTCTAGTCGGACCAAATCACCCCTAGTGACCAAATCGCCGGCCAAATTCTGTAAATTACATGTAAAAATGTCTAAGCAGTTAATGCGGAAAAATATCGGATATCGGTCCAGTACCGATGTTTGAGATATCGGTTATCACGGTGAGATATTGGTGGGATATCGGTAATTTTAATATCGCCTAAAATACATATATATAGCAATTTAACACTAATAATTCATTACACTCTCCTACCATTAACAAATTAACCTTTTGAAACTTGCAAAACACTAACAATCGTAGCAAGTTGGAACTGATTAAGACTAAAAGCACTAACATTGATCATTAAAAACTGATAATTAAGACTTACAACGGGAATATCGGTGATATATCGGTCAATATCGCCGATATTATCAGTACCGGTATTCTGACCAATATTTTACCAAGGAACCGATTTCCGATATATCGGTGATATAGAGCATAGACAGCATAGAAAAATGTGTGTGTCTATATAACTGAAAACTACATATAAAAATTCCAGTCTAACTAATCCCGATTAATCGCTAGTCGGCGCCCCACCGGCCGACTAGCGCCTGGCGAGTTCAAGTGTTCAACAACTCCGTATATTTACATTAGCAGAATTCAAAACTTAAAATCACAAAATAAATTTCTTAACATATGAACACACAAGTCAATTGTTCATGATAACACTATATTAGCAGGAAATCAATCTAACCGCAACCGATGGGATTTGAATAAAACCTATCATTTCATTTCCTCACCAAATGAACAAAACCTAACGGATCTTAAAGCTACGATCTAGTTTCAATCAATAACCGCTCTACAAGAGCACAAGTTCAAACAAACAATAACCTACGCAGTAGATCTAGCATACGGATCATATATATAACCTAATTTCGGAAGAAGAAATTGTAACCTAACTTCAATTGTACGATGATTAGCAACAATAAGGGAGATCTGATGGCTGATTAACAATAAACTGAGAGTAAATTGCTAGTATGTATAATTGATTGAAATGAAATGAAATGAAATGAAGATTCGATTTACCTGAAAGAAAGCTTTTGGGGATCGACGAGTGAAGGCCAACGAGAGAAAAAGAGGCTGTCGAATATTATACAGGAACAGGGAGATGGCCAGATGGGATTATATAAAGTGTTTTTTTAAACTTTGGTTTGTATGCTTGGTTCGTTTATTATGTACGTTAAGAGAGAACGGTGGTTTTTGTTTTTGTGGTTTGACTAAATTCGTGGTTTCATATTTATTAATTTATTTATATACGTTTTATTATTCAATTTATATGTTTTGAACTTAGATGAACCTTAAGCGAGCCTAAGCCCGTACTCGTGTAGTATATTGAACTTAGATGTACAGCATGAAATCAACATATAAAAGTCTAAAATAGCCAAATAGGTAAAACCTACAATTCTACAAATGCCCCAGGCTTAACAAGCCTAAACAAGCTTCCGATTCAACGGTCAAGCTTGGGCTCGATAGTTTAGCAAGCTTTACTTGAGCTTGAAAAAGTTAGGCTTATTTTAAGACCTTTATAGATCCGATATCGAGTAGTTTATGAGCGGTTCGGCTCGAAATGAGTGTGCCCAACATAATGTAACATTCATGACAGCAGATGACAAACATATGAGAATGGTATCCTCCAAACATGTTGGGACCAAACATAGTGGAACACATGTAAAATACCTAACCTTTGTCTAAATATTTTGTTTATTTTTAATGATCGATCAGCAAAGCCTAACCATGCGGGTATACTTATTGACAGAAGGTCATACACTCTAATAAATAAATACTTTTCGTGATAAAGTAAATTATTTTTTAGGTTTATTCAAACTTAACACTTCTCCGTTCTAAAAGTGGAGTATAAGCGTAGAAGTCAGTGGTAACAAGCTACGCCGCTCGCGAGCTACTTTAGCTTAGGTCAATAAATAGCTCAAAACTAGCCAAGCTTTTTTCAAGGTCGAGCACAACCCAACCCTCAAATAATGCTCATTCAATTATAGAGCTCGAGCTCAAGTCTTGTGTAATTTACAAGTTTTACATCTTTTAGACTTTCATGTATTAATTTTAGACTGCACAGCCGAGCTCGGGCCGAACATTGGCTCGGACAAGGTTTTCTTAAAATATATAAGAAGATTTAAAAACTTACATAAATTAAAAAACAAATAATACACAAGCCGAGTCTAAAAAAAACAACTCGCAAACCGAGCTCTCCTAAGTCAAAACTCGTTTACATAAAAGTAGAAAGGTCACACATAGTGAGTACTGGCCACTGGGCTTTAATCAGTTATGGAAGCTTCATTGGGCTTTTGCACCCATCAGCCCATTATATTTATGAAAGGCATAAAAATAAACCGCCATCCGTGGGACTCGAACCCACGACCACGTGGTTAAAAGCCACGCGCTCTACCAACTGAGCTAGAACGGCTCATGTCAGGATAAACTTTTCAAAACTAATTGTTTACATTCTCAGAAGAGGAACATTTACTTTTTATATCACATATATAAAAAGTTCTTTTGTTATGGTAAATGTAAAAATATCTTTATTTCTTCGTTATATTTAGGGCTAAGCATGATTCGGTTCGGTTATTAGGCGAAACCGAAATCAAAGTTATCGGTTTTTTTGAATATATAAAACGATCGGTTTTCGGTTTCGGTTCGGTTATAGTAGGGTTTTTTTTTTTTCATTTTTGTGTAGACATTGAAAAAAATTTTTTTAATGAAAATGATGATTTTGAGCTTGTAAGAACGTATGAAAATGAAAATGTATTAAATTCAAAAAACAAAAAACAGACGCATGTTACGTGGAACCATACGAATACAAAGTTGTAGAGTAGT
The DNA here is from genome assembly GCF_021521415.1 of Bidens hawaiensis. NCBI lineage: Eukaryota > Viridiplantae > Streptophyta > Magnoliopsida > Asterales > Asteraceae > Bidens > Bidens hawaiensis. Next base: position 522,145 of record NW_027491759.1, read on the forward strand.
AAGTTTAAAATTCAATATCAATAAAGTTGTTAATCAAAAAACACTAAAATTTTTGTCTCAATCTTCTTTCATCATCTTATTTATCTTCAAAGTTTAGTCTCAGTCTTCATCGTCTTCATAATGTTCATCACCATCAATCGGTTCGGTTTTTGAAAAAAGGATAACCAAAACCGAAAATTCGGTTTTTCAAAAAAACAAAAAGTTAACCGTCGTTTAATGCTTTGGTTCCGTTAATTCGGTTTCGGTTCGGTTAATTCGGTTTTCTGCTCCCCCTACTTATATGCAACATACCTTATACTTTTTATATTATTTGTAGCCCATCGTTACGCCACAATATGATGGCACGTAACATGTAATCATTTTAACCGTTATAGAAAGTTAAGCACAAACTAATAAACTGAAGTTGAAAGTATCTTGCAAACAATTGAAAATGCATTTTACTTGCATGAAATGAAAAAGACTTGAAAATGGATAAACATGTCACTAAATGGTTATAATTTATAGAATACCAAATAAATTTGCATTAGCTCTTATTCTTGATACAGATAACGGTACAAAAATGAAGCTATGATCGTTTTTATTGAAAAGAATTCGATAAATTTAAGGTCGTCGTGGAAACTTGGAAAAGTTTGGAGGCCTACGTTCCATGTAAGCCGTCTTTCCCTCGTTACCTTCTTTGGTTCCATAGAAAATAAGAGTTGCATTTCCCCCTAGCTCCTAAATAACAATCATATGATATTATCATTAACTTAAAAAATAAAGAAAACGAAAACGACAATGAATTTGAAGACAAGAGTGCGAATACCTGGTGTCCCGCATGCCCATCATCGACTGCATTTATGGCTGCTTTTAGCACGCGAATGGCGGTTGGGCTGTTTCTTATGATCTCCCTGCACCATTTAACTGTTTCCTGTTCTAGCTGTTCTAGCTAACAACCGAATGCACGATTAACAAATTTATCATTAGTAAATAAAGTGTTATAGAAGATTATACGAGTGAAACTGTGAAAGTGAACTTACAGGGACAACTGTATTAATCAGTCCCATTTTTTCCGCTTCTTGAGCAGTGTAGAACCGTGCCAAAAACCACATCTCTCGAGCTTTTTTCGGTCCTACCTATATAACCATAAAAAGAAATCGACTATAAAAACAATCGATTTTTTTTTATTTTTTTTATTTTTTAGTTAAAAAAGCTCACCAATCTTGACATAATGGAACTCCCATAACCAGCATCAAAGCTTCCCACCTTTCAGACATTAGATGATAATGAAGAACAGTTTGTAATAAAATATAAGCGTATCAATGAATTACTATACGAATTACGTGTGTTGACCAGCTCACCTTCGGACCGGTTTGACCAAAAATAGCATTATCTGCAGCTATTGTAAGATCACAGACCATATGCAATACATGTCCTCCACCAACAGCATAGCCTGCAACCTTTTTTTCAAAAAAAAAAAAAAGACACAATTTTATATTATTATTTGCATTATTAAAAGGTAACATGAAAGAAATCAACAACATTGTGAAGTAGAAACAACTAAACTTACCATAGCTATTACTGGCTTTGGAAGCCGTCGAATCTGCACCTATAATGGGATAAAAGCGCGCTTATTAAATTAGTTAATAGCATTATAATATTAACATCGGATTTGTCAAGAGACGTGTATCATGAAATGAAAATGATTACATGTAAATCAAGAACATTTAGACGGCCAAAATTCTCGAAATCAGCATAGCCATCTCCGCTTCTAAGTGCCTGATCACCACCACTACAAAAGGCCTTGGTACCCTGATATGTGCAAAAACTCATGATATTGCCATAGCATATAGATATGTGTTCAAAAATCATTGGTTATAGGTTCGGTTTTAGCTTATAACCAAACAAATAAACAAATTTGCATTGCTATTAGTCAAGATAAAAAGTGTACCTTTCCAGTGAGAATAATGACTCCTATTGTACTATCATCTCTAGCATCATTAAAAGCACGAATTAGTTCCTTAATAGTATGCGGTCGGAACGCATTCCTCCTCTCGGGCCTGTTTATTGTTATCTGCATAATACAAAGACGAATATTCGATAAAGTTTGACTTTTAACCCTTATGCGAAGAACACATAACTACATAAGCATTGAAATAAGTGGACTGTGATAAAATGAAATGATAACAATAATAGCCTTTATTCAGAAAGTCAAACTTGGTAAGTCAAAATCAAGAGATTAAGTTGCAAATTTAACATTAACTCTATTTTGTTTCTACTTCTTGCCCCAATTTTGAAACTAGTTAGGGCCTGGGGGTGTGAATTTCCGACATAGCACGAAAACCCGACACGAACCTAACATGAAAGTCACGGGTTTGGTATGAAACGGGTTCTAGTCAGTTTCGGATCGAACCCGTTTAGCTAGGGCTGGCAGTTCGTGTTTTAACGGGTTTAAAAGGTTAGAAACGACGAACTTAACACAGGTATCAAATATGAACACGACTCGTTTGACTACGTTATATGTCATGACTATAAGACGGTTTTAAGTTTCATGTGCCAATAAGGGAAAATGATGGAGTCTAGCCTACTAATTTTAATTATTTAAGAAAATAAAAAAAGTCATATACCACACTTCTTGATTAACAAGTCTTATCGTGTCTTAAACAGATACCCAATTACCAGCCCTACATTTAGCTAAGCTGGTCAACTGTCCCGTTTAAACTATTTATTTTTTTATTTTAGCTTTTGTTAATGTTTTTTATATAATAAATTAAATTGGTTGGGTGTCTTATCTCTTAAGCCAATATTTAAAACAAAAAAGACATTGACATAATATTTCATAATTACAATGTAATTGTTTTATATAAATTTATATTTTTTGTTGTTAAAATGTATATTCATAGTACTAATTTTGGGTTGTTCATGAGCCGGGCCAGGGTGGGTTCGAGCTCATGCTTGAAATTAAACGAGGCAGCTTGCCTAGACTCGAGCTCAATTTTGAAATTAAACGAGCTTAAGATCGAGACAATGAGCCGAGCCGAGCCGAACTTGGGACGAGTTTAGCTCGGTTACAAAAATGAGCCAACTAAAATTGTTTCAAATCAAATTCTTTCAGCTAGTTCTATTCGAGCGAGCCACGAGCCCACTAGCTCGAGCGTCGAGCCGCAAGCTTTTTAACATGTGAAAACAATTTAAAAAAAGTCAAACAGGTCGTGTTCAGGTAAAACCTTAGCAATAGCTTCTCCTTCGGATTTCTCGTAAACAATATCCGTAAACTCCTTCCCATCTTCATCACACGCCACTTTCCAAACCGGAACATGAGTCGCAACTTCCCCATGAACCCGATGATAGCTATCGTTCAACGAAGCACTACATTTACCCGAACTAATAATCGGGTAACACGAATGTGGCTTGGGAGGACTGAGGTGGTTGCTGACCGCAGCAACTCGCCTTGTGACGGTGGTCAGGTCAGTTTCACGGATTCCAGCAGCCATGGTGAAAATGGAGGGAAAGTGTGGTGGGTATATGGCAGTTGGAGAATGGTAGTTATAGATTTTATGTTATCTTTATAAGATAAGATGTTGTATGGGTTGGTTTTGACTTTTTTGATATGTTTAAAGTTTGTTTGAATTTGTCACAAGGGTAGACTAAAATAGATGTTAGTGTCAATTATTGCTCATATAATATTAACTAACTGTTGTTTTTAAGAAGGACGACTTTCTGGGCTATCACACTATTTAATTTGATTTGGGTAGTGTCGATGCTCCACTCTGGTCAGAGTCTTAACCGGGTCTATGCTAGCTTTAGAGTTTGGTTTGGGCGTTTCTCCGGAAAACCATTACCGTCGACTATGACGATCATTGTGCCATCACAAGAGCAAAACAATCAGGTGTAACATATAGCGAGACGAAAACCCGAGTGGAATCAAGGTTCGAACTGACAACCTTTGCACAAGGTCTAGCTCAAATTCTTCATTGCCAATATCCACTAAAAGTAACACAAGTGAAATTCAAACTTCAAGCTTGAACCGAGCCGAGCTACCTCACTTAATTTCTAGCTCAAGCTCGAACCCACCTTGGCTTGACTCGTGGGCTCAGGGTTTACAACTGAACCGAACCAAACGGCTAAAATTCGAACCGAGCAAAAATAAAAACGAATCAAAATTGAATCGAGCATTTTTCGATCGAACATCAAGCGATTTTCGAGCATTATTTATTTCTTTTTGACTTTAAAATTTTCAATAAGAAGCAATTTTGAAGATTGTAAATAATATATTTAATAAATAAGTTAATAGTTTTTAGACAAACGTGTAATAAGTTTTATTTTTTTAGGTGAAAGAAGTTTAAAGTGAGATATAATGAACATGTAAACAAATGTTTAGTATTATGAAAACTTGAATCGAACTAGTAATACATTAAAATTGACGGAATATAAAAAATTTTAAAAAGTTTTAAAAATTGTATACTTATATTTTATGTGTGTTGTCTACATATATATATAGGGGATGGCTCATGCGATAAGTCAAGTTACAGCGAGAAGTGCGATAAATCAATATGGACCATTGATATGTGTAATCAACGGATTACAAATGTTATGGCAAACTTGTAATTATGAAGATATTAATGTAACAAGATTTTAATGGAGAAGGGTAGTTTGGTATTTGCCTTGTTGACTTTTCAAATGAAACTTAAGTTATTAATAACATTTATTTGTTATCATTTACTAACTAATTAAAAATTACCTATAAATTTTTTTAGTTGTTAATTTTTAATTGATGTTATATATCAACCTAATGCTAAAAAAATATAATTTTAATCAAATACTATAATATCTTCAATCATATTTTTTTTAAATGTGTTAAATATTATATATTGAATACACAGATTTATGTATCACATACATAAAATAGTGTATCTGGAATCATTAAAGCATATGTGAAAATTTTATAATTGTAGGCAATTAACGTGATTTGTTATTTATTATATGTAGTTTAATGTGAAAATAAAAAAATAATTTATTTTGTACCGTGTAGGGTTTATATATGTACTGTGTGGGTGGTATCATGAATGTGTAGGTGAAAATTTTACAAGTATATGTTAATATCATTATCCATTATTTATTATATGTAGTTTAATGTAATAAAAGTGTTTATTTTTTACTATATAGGTTCATATATGTACTGTTTACGTGATATTTTGAATTGCATATATCTGATTTTTATCGTGTGTAGGTTCGCATATGTACTGTGTATTTGGTACTTCGAATTGTGTATGTATAATTTTGATTGCGTGTAGTTTCATTTATTGTGTGTATGTTCATATATGTACTATGTAGGTTCGTATATGTATCGTGTAGGTAATATTTCGAATGATGTATGCGTAATTTTACCGTGTGTAGATTTATTTGTGTAATGTGTAGGTTTGTATATATACTATGTAGGTGGTATTTTGTATTGTGTATGTGCGATTTTATTCATGTGAACATTCATTTATATATTGTATAAATTTACGGTGCTATTGAATTTTAACAACCATTATTTGGATATAGGTATGAAATTCAAATTACAAGAATAAAAATTTAATATGGATAAATTGAAAAAAATGAATTTGATTTAAAAAAGAATTCAATATAGATTGATTTTACTATATATTAAAAAATATTAAAACAAATTAATTGTAACTTCTCCATACATTATGACATACCAAACATGAAAATTTACATCTTTAACTATAACACCCTTTTTCATTAAATAAATGATAAAATAAAAGAAAAAATGTGATTGGTTGGATTTATTTCTCGCAATAAAAATACTTCTGAAATGAACCCAATCATATATATATATATATATATGGTAAGGTTAAAATGAAAACCCACTTGAGTTGTAAAAACTCGCGAAAACCCTATGTAACATCGTTTTTTTTTGTTACATGTAATATATGTTGTAACATTTAATACAAAACATCGAAACATAAAAAAAAATGTTTTGCTATTTTTTAACATTTTTTACTAATTTTTATATATGTTTTCAAGAGAGAGAAAATGTTATATTTATATTTACATTTTTTATTCACTTTAATTGTGGACCACAAGATTTAAACATTAATTAAAAACATGTGGTTGAGAATGGGTTTCTAGAGTTCTCACAACTCAAGTGGGCTTTCATTTTATACTTAGCCTATATATATATATATATATGGTAAGGTTAAAATAAAAACCCACTTTAGTTGTGAAAACTCTAGAAACTCATTCTCAACCACATGTTTTTAATTAAAGTTTAAATCTTGTGGTCCACAATTAAAGTGAATAAAAAATGTAAATACAAACATAACTTTTTCTTTATTATGAAAACATAAATAAAAATTAGTAAAAAATGTTAAAAAATAGCAAAACAATTTTTTTTTAGTTTTCGATGTTTTGTATTAAATGTTACAACATATGTTACGTGTGTAAAAAAAAAACCCGATGTTACATAGGTTTTCATGGGTTTTCACAACTCAAGTGGGTTTTCATTCTATACTTCCCCTATATATATATATATATATAGGGGAAGTATAGAATGAAAACCCATTTTATATATAGGGGAAGTATATATATATATATATATATATATATATATATATATATATATAGGGGAAGTATAGAATGAAAACCCACTTGAGTTGTGAAAACCCATGAAAACCTATGTAACATCGGGTTGTAAATATATATATATAATTACTATATGGTGTAATTACATAATTACTCTACTTGTATATATATATATATATATATATACAGGGGAGGGTTAACATACAAATGAAATTAACGTGCTAAACATGAGAATCAAGTAGAGTAATTATATATACAAGTAGAGTAATTATGTAATTACACCATAGAGTAGTTACGTAATTACTCTATGATGTAATTATATAATTACTCTACTTGATGCTCACGTTTAGCATGTTAATTTCATTTGTATTTGATCCAAACCCTATATATATATATTTGTTCATATATTATTATATATAAAATAAATAAAAAATATTCGAATCGAACCGAGCAGATATTTGCTCATTGCTTGGCTTGTTTACAACCCGAACCGAGCAGAGTGGCTCGTTTACAATCGAGTAAAAAAACGAGCGTGCATTTTCCGAGCGAGTGGCAAGCGAGCTTGAGCGGTGAGCGGTTTGGATGGCCCAACTTGGGCTAGTTAAATTAAATGGGTTTTAACAATATGGGGCTGGCTATTAAGATGATGGGCTTGGGCTGTGAAGTTATTAAATCTATAATTGGTCTCGGCTGGTTTTTGCGTGACGAACAAAGCAACCGAGATTTAGGTCAAAATACATTACTCTGTTCTTCAAATACCATTCATTATTATGCTTCAATTTTATCATACATAAGCTTGTTATTATTGTTCTTAATTCTGCTAAAGAATCAATCAATCAATCAGTTTTGTTTGGCTTCTGTAACAAATCCGACGAGCAAAGATGAGGATAATGATAAAGGGAGGTGTTTGGAAGAACACGGAAGATGAGATCCTGAAAGCTGCTGTTATGAAATACGGCAAGAATCAATGGGCTCGTATCTCTTCCTTACTCGTTCGTAAATCGGCTAAACAGTGTAAAGCTCGTTGGTACGAGTGGCTTGATCCTTCAATTAAAAAGGTTCGTAACCCTAATTATTGATTTTGATTTAATTTGGGGGTTTTGATTTTAGGTTGCCCTAAATTGTAACTGTAGCTGTTGTTGATAGTTATGGTTGTAATGTTTTTTAATATTGTTAGAGATAGGGGTGTGCGGTGTGCACGGCTCGGTTTCGGTAGGTTTTGGGCTGAAAGTCGGTCTCGTGAGCTACTTGAGCTCGGATCGATACAACAAGTCGGGCTTTTTTGAGCTTTGGAAAGCTTGTTTAGGTTCTGTGTGTTTTATTGTTTTTAAGTTTGACCTATTTTGTACTTCTATGGATTGATTTTATACTCTACGTACAAGCTCGAGCTGAGATTTGGCTCGTTTAAGGGACTACTACTACTACACGAGCATGAGCCAAGCTTAGGCTTGTTTATGGGTTCTCAAAGTTTATAAAAATAGTTAAAAACATATAGCTTTGGCTCATTTAAGGTACTACACAAGCTTGAGCCAAGCTTAGGCTTGTTTATGGTTTCTGAAAGTGTATAAAAATAGTTAAAAACATATATAAAGTAATTAGTGAATAATAGACGAGCTGAGCTCGAGCTTGAGAAAACAAGTCATCAGCCGAGCTCAAGATTTGGAAATAGAGCTCTAAATGAGCTGAGATCGAGATCGAGCCCTCGTAAGTCAAAATAAGCCGAGCTCGAGGCTGGTCGGCTCGGTTTTTGGATTTTTGGTCTCAGTCTTTTGTTTTGGTTTCAGTTTGGTTTTTTCTGTTTTGTCATTTGAGCTTCAAAATTTTGGGTCGAAAAACTATTTGGTCCAAAATAATGACTTTAGGTCTACATCATTTTGTTAGTCAATAACTAATTGATTGTTATACATCTGGGGAAAAAAATGAGTTATATATATGTTAAATTATTATGAATTATTTTAAATGAAAAAAAATGAAAATCTAGACATCTTGTTTGGTTCAGTTTTTTATTACATGCAAAACCAAAACTGAACTGTAAGTTGGGCTTTACAAACACATGAAACCAAACGTCGATTTTTGTTTTGGTTTCATGAACACCCCTAATTAGAGATATGGATGTTTTGGAACCCTAGATTAAACATTAGAAATGTTATCTTGTGTATTGATACATTTTATGATGCTTTTTTTGCCTGTTGATTTTGGTATGTATAATGGTTTTATGTGATTCAAGAATGTTTACAATAGCTCATAGTTAGTAATTAAGAAGATCTATGATCAACATTTTGACATGAATTATCATCAATTTATCTTTATACCATGGTTGATATATTTTTATTGATCCCTTTAAATGCTGTAGCAATATGTAGATTTTTTTCATTGTAATTGTTCTTTAGGTGCAAATTTTTTTTTTTGACAAAATTTAATATTTGAAGCATGTCACTGTTACAATTTATATGATTACAGTTTACCCTGCATCTATCTTTTAGAAAATAGTGACCTAAGTACAGAGCAATTATTTTTAACATGGTATTGTATATAGTTTTACATCCGGACTTACCTTTAACAACACAGATATTACACTCACATGATGCAACTCCCATTAAACATTTTTCTTACTCTGATATGGATAAACGATTTTTTTTTTGATAATTTTTACAGACCGAATGGACCCGAGAAGAAGATGAGAAGCTGCTTCATCTTGCAAAGCTAATGCCAACTCAATGGAGAACAATTGCACCAATCGTGGGTCGTACGCCTTCTCAATGTTTAGAGCGTTATGAAAAACTTTTAGACGCTGCATGTGCAAAAGACGAAAATTACGATCCGAGCGATGATCCAAGAAAGCTTCGACCCGGAGAGATTGACCCGAATCCGGAGTCAAAGCCGGCCCGACCTGACCCAGTTGACATGGACGAAGACGAAAAGGAAATGCTTTCAGAAGCCCGGGCTCGTTTAGCCAATACACGTGGCAAAAAGGCGAAACGAAAGGCTCGGGAGAAGCAACTAGAAGAAGCTAGACGGCTCGCTTCGTTACAAAAGAGGCGGGAATTAAAGGCGGCAGGGATTGGTAACCGACATAGGAAGCGAAAGCGAAAGGGAATCGATTATAACGCTGAAATTCCGTTTGAGAAGCAGCCCCCACCTGGGTTTTATGATGTCACTGACGAGAGCTCAGTTGTTGAACAACCGAAATTCCCAACCACGATTGAAGAACTTGAAGGTGAAAGGCGGGCTGATAAAGAGGCCCGTTTGAGAAAGCAAGATATTGCAAGGAACAAAATTGCACAGAGGCAAGATGCTCCAACGGCTATACTTCAGGCCAACAAAATGAACGACCCCGAAACTGTTAAAAAACGACCCAAAATGAACCTCCCAACACCACAAATTCCTGATTATGAATTGGAACAAATTGCAAAGTTTAGTCTTCCCGCTTTGAATGAAGAGCTCTCGAAAGGAAGTCGGGCTACACGTGCACTTTTAGCTGATTACACTCAAACCCCACATCAATCAATGACCCCGATGCGAACCCCACAAAGAACGCCAGCTGGGAAACAAGATGCTATTATGATGGAGGCTGAAAATCAAGCCAGATTAAGACTCTCTCAAACACCGTTACTTGGTGGCGAAAATCCTGATTTACACCCATCAGATTTTTCAGGTGTTACCCCCAAGAAAAAGGAAATTCAAACACCAAACCTGATGTTGACACCAATGTCGACCCCTGGAGCCACAGGTATGACACCTAGGATTGGAATGACACCGAGAGACAGTCAATCGTTCGGGGTCACACCTAAAGGAACTCCATTATGGGATGAGCTTCATATTAATGATATGGAAATGCACGATAGTGGTAAAGTTGAGTTAAAAAGGCAAGCGGACATGAGGCGGAATTTACGGGCGGGTTTGACCGGTCTTCCGCAGCCCAAGAACGAGTATCAGATAGTTGTCCAACCCGTTCCAGAAGACAGTGAAGAACCTGAGGAGAAAATAGAAGAGGACATGTCTGATCGAATTGCCCGGGAGAAGGCTGAAGAGGAGGCCCGACAGCTTGCGTTACTTAAGAAAAGATCAAAAGTATTGCAGCGGGAGCTTCCTAGACCGCCAGCTGGCTCACTTGACCTAATTAAGAAATCTTTAATAAGTGATGATGAAGATAAGAGTTCTTTTGTTCCACCTACTCTGATTGAACAGGCGGACGAGATGATAAGAAAAGAACTTTTGTTGTTACTAGAACATGATAATGCCAAATATCCGTTTGATGACAAGGAGAAAAAGAAAGTAAGTAAACGGGCATCCGGGAAATCTTCCATTCCCGCTATTGAAGAATTCGATGAAGACGAACTCAAAGCGGTAATTTTTTAGTTATATTGTATCTTTGTTAAATAAAATGTTATTATTCGGTCGAGAAAGTCATTGACTGAGCTTGTTATAAATTTATGTGCAGGCCGATGAAATGATTAAAGAAGAGGCGAAATTTGTGCGGGTGGCAATGGGGCATGAGGATGAGGATATTGATGAGTTTGTTGAAGCGCACAAAACATGCTTAAATGATATAATGTACTTCCCAACCCGTAACTCATATGGTCTTTCAAGTGTTGCTGGAAACACGGAAAAGCTTGCTGCTTATCAAGAGGAGTTTGATGTTGTTAAGAAGAAAATGGATGAGGATACAAGAAAGGCTAACCGTCTCGAGCAAAAGATTAAGCTTCTAACTAATGGCTATCAGGTTACAAAAATAAATTTCTCATTTTTTTTGGGTCTCTTTAATGTTCACACGTAGCTGCTTGTTTTCTTTATTTGAGGTGCGAGATGTGCGGGTTGGGTATTTTTAAGTTAAAACGAGCTAGCTCCAATTAATTTGATCATTAAATACTTTTTGTGTAGTATTTTTAAAAGTGTTTGTTAATAAGTAACATGTTAATTTGAATATAAAATGGTTTCTTTTTTTTTTCTTTCTTTTTCTTAAAAAAAATTGAGTTAAAAAGTAAGATATATCTTCATTAAAAATAAACTTAAGCTGACCCTTAACCTGTTCAACTTAATCGATCTTGACTCATTAATGTTTTAGATAGGGATGTTCACGGTATGGGAAAAGACAAGCTGAACTGGGTCGGGTTGGTTTTCACAGTTTGATGGTTCGGTTTGGTGGCTTTTGACTCTTTTATTTTTTCAAATGCGTCATTTTGTAACACATTTTTTTTAAAACTTAAGGATTTTTTATGAATAATAATATAGTAATATACACACAACTTTATGTTCCTAAAACTAAAAGAGTTTAATAATAAATGTGAAAAGGCTAGTGATGGGAATGGGCTATGATGGAAAAGTTACATATATGCATTCTCAAGGGGGCAAAGGGAAAATAATACAAGGGGGGCTAAGTGTAATATCAGGGGTAGTATAAGTAATAGATTATAAGGCTTATTAAGGTCAAGATTGAGTTTGTTCATTGTTAGGGCTTCGATGTATGGAGAGAGGGCATAGCCCTGGATTATCGGATTATCGTGTAACCTCTTCTTTACGTTTTAGTAATACAATCATTCTATCTCTTTGTTCCTATTTTCATCTCTTTGTTCCTATTTTCATCTCTAAATTCTATCAATCGCAATCAGAAATATATCAATTCCTATCAGCTAGTTTGGTTTGCATGACTGGTTTGAAGTTCTAAAACGTAGATCGTCATACCATTATAATCGGATCGTATATATTAAACCGGCCCTTATGAACACTCTTGAGCTAGTTTTTTTCATTTGAATCATTTGGCATGTTTGAGATAAAACACAGCCCGGAATCAAATAAATGTATTGAATCACATTGCTGAATGAAGCATGCCACAATTTAACACACTTTTATCTAAATGTTCACCAACAGACATGATGATGATTTTTGTCATTTATTTTGTGACCTTTTTACTAATTAGTTATTAATTACATGTAGATGCGTGCTGCGAATATCTGGTCACAAATTGAGGCAACTTTCAAGCAAATGGACACAGCTGGTACCGAATGCGAGTGCTTCCAAGCTTTACAAAGACAGGAAAAGCTAGCAGCATCAAACCGGATAAACAGCATCTGGGAAGATGTACAAAAGCAAAAAGAATTAGAGAAAACTTTACAGAACCGTTATGGTGATTTACTTGCTGAGCAAGAAAGGATCCATAATCTCATGCACAAGTACAAACAAGAAGAAGAAACCTCAGCAAACATACAAGATGCAAATACGGCTGAACATGATTCTGCTCAGAAAGACGGTCTTGAAACCAACAGTGAGGCTGATGTCATTCAAACTGATGGGCCCACAAAGATCTCAGATGAAGCCTCGGAGCCCGATAATGAAGCAAATCAGACCGTTGAGCCTATTGAAATGACTGAACTACCCTCGACTGATGTGTCTGCTCAAAAAGACGGTTCTGAAATCAACAGTGAGGCTGATGTCGTTCAAGTAGATCTGTCGAAATCTGAAGCCAATGAGCCGACGAGCCGACAAGGTAGATGACCCATGAAGGTACTCGTGTGTCAGTGTTTCATGTCTGTCTGAATGGAGGATTCTGACCCAAAGCCCACAATGATATTAAATTTTTGTTTCTGAAGAGAATGTTTTAACTGTATTCGTGTTTTTTGATTTATGTTTGTTTGCGATGTTGAACTGTTACGGTTTTGAATGCTTAACTAAATTATTAATAGTTGGTACTTATTTAAAACGGTCCGTTTTGTAATGTCTCTTTCTATCATTATCTTATTTATAGTCTTAAAGATACAAACTTTTCTTACACAAAAATATAAAAAAGAACCACTGAATCATTTTTAAAGAAAATGGCAACTTTATTATACAAATATGACCAAAATATAACTATATAAAGTTGAAACAACCAAAATAGTAGCAAATGCATATGTTACAAGATTTTCAGTAAACTAGAAAAATATATATCTTTTGATCTATCACACGATCATGCGATAGCCTCAAATAACATTCAAATACTATATAAAGTAACCTCTAGAGCACCTAAGACTCGAGGAAATAGAGCTAAAGCTCAGTATGCATCAAATGCTCGGTGTTAGTGTCGTTGACCTCACATTCTTCAGTAGTTGACTTGTCATTAGAAGTCAAACAGTCAGCAGAAGGTGTAATGGACCCATAGTTTATGCCGGTAACAGAGTTGCAATATGTTTTAGCTGTTTTACCATCGAACATTTGTAAATTAATGTTGTTTAATATAATGTTATTGCATGGCACCGTGTCGCTGCATGCAAATTTCATAGCTTCTGCGCTCTTTGATGTTCCAGTGATGTTTAGATACATTATTTGACTTATTTCCACAGCTGATGTCTATAACAAGAAAAGTGAAAACATATTTTATTTCAAGATTTATTTTTTTTTAAATGTATAATATTAAACAAAAATAAAAACATGATGAAATTGTACCTGGTTTTTACAACTTTTAGGTGAATCGCAGTAGAACTGGTCGATTATGATCGGGTTGGCCGCATCTTCCATTTTCACATTTTGGTAGCGAACGGCTTTTACATAACCAGATCCTCCCTGTGCATGCCCAAAACAAGATGGATGTTAGTTTTCGAAAGGGTAAAATGGTAATAGTCATATAACAGTATAACACACAACTTAACATTTTTTCCATATAACTAAATATCAAATCCATTTAATCGAATAACCAAATCCAAACCATATTAAAAACAAAACAAAAAAAGTAGACAATAACCCAGGGGTGTGCAAGAAACCCAAAAAACCGAACAGAAACAAAAACCAATGGTTTGGTTTTATGTTTTCGTAAAAGCCGAATTAACGGTACGGTTTTGGTGAACCAAACCAAATTTCTAGATTTTTATTTTTTATTTTAAGTAATTTAATAAATATGTAATTCAAATACTTTTGGCCAAATTCGAAGATCCGGCACTTCGTGTGGGTGTGCCGGATTCTGGGCATTGAGCCCTATGTTGACCGCCTGATGACCTTCTACACTTGGAGGTGCATCCAAGGGTGGTATACATTGATAACCCGGATCAAGGGTTTAAAGATCTGCGCAACCGAGCGCAGTCTTCGCTCGTGGAAGCGGGAGTTCTTCTACATATCCGCTCGCGCCATCCCCCTTGCCATGAAATTCAAGAACGTGCAAGCACTTCCCAGCCTTCACGCCTCCAACTACGAGGAGGCGGAATGGTTTTCGAAGATATCCCGAGTCCAATCTCCGGTTTACCGGTTTGCGGAGTCCGGGATGGTGATGCTGGGGATGAGCCGGGTGTGGAAGGAGGCGGATGCGCGAAAGGTTCCGATCGTCCTCGAATACGGTTCGAACTCTGTCCCTTACGGTATGCTTTGTTTCTTTTTGTTGATTCTGAATTTCTTCTAACTTTTTTCCTGTTTATTTCAGAGGGAAACGATTTGCAGTCTCTCCTGCAGCCGCGGGAGAGTGACGGTCCCGCTCGGATGGGTACTCGCGCTCTAGACGAGAACGAGTTGCCCATCCTAGAACAAACGGCGGATCGGTTCGTGGAGGTCTACCCGCTAGGCCATGAGATCCTGAGCGCCAGGCGGCCAGGTAAGGCGCTATTCAACCCTCGACCCCTCAATGTTGAAACCTCTGCTGGAATTCCTCTAATCGTATGTTCTGATGAGAAATCCGCAGATGGTCCTCCGTTGGTGCGGAAGAAGAAGGCTGCCTGCGGGAAGGGGAAGGAGAAGGTGGCCTCCACTGCCGATCCGGTGCCTCGGTCTAATTCGGAGACCGAGAGCGAAGAGGTGGCGGGGAATCCCGGTGGTGATAAGACCACCGCTCCGGAGGCTGCGACTGTCACCTCCGGAGAGCCCAAGAAGACGACGGTGAGCGGCGCAAAGAGGCCTCTCCGTACCTTTAGGCTCAAGAAAACCCGTAAGTACAAACTTCCTTTCTTTAACTTCATAGCTTAATATCATTAACACTTATCTTCTTTACGCAGGCGTGGATGTTGACGCATTCCAGGGTGGAGCGCAGAGGAGTACCTCTCCGCCAATGACGGTAGGCTTGGTCAGCCTACCTGAGGCGACGACCCGGGCGCCTGCGCCTGCTTCCGCTGGTTCAGTTGCTCACTCTGAGCCGACTGTTCCAGCTGTGATGACGTCACTGCCGGCTGTGAGTGCTATTTTTACAGCATCTTTCACCGAGCCGGCGGTTACTATTGCTGCGGATTCCGCAGCGGCGACCGCGGGGGCCGCTACCATGCCTCCTCCGTCATCGGCAGCGACGGCCAATCCTTCAGGTATGCATGGGGCGTATCGCCAAACTCTGCCACCTTCCCATCTGCCTGACCTCTTGGATGGATTTCCCTTGGGTTCAGGTGATGGGTTCGGCGGCTATCGGCCTGTTATTGACCCTACAGGTGCGTAGGGTTCTTTTGGCCTATTTTATATTTTTCAATCATCTTTTCCTAACTGCTCTTTGTTTTTTGCAGTGTCGGATTCCAATGAAGTGTATGTTCCACGATGGAACATTCGCCGAGGAACAACCCTTCGCACCCCTGTGGAGTGCGTGGAATGGGCTCGTCACGCTGCTCCCAGTGGTGCGTTGGGGGAAGCCATGGCTAGCTACCAGGAGGGTAGGCTAACCAATGAGCTTCGGGTTCTCCTGGCCCGGATGCAGCCACGCGTCGAGCTGCTTTGTCGTGAAAACGACAAGTTAAAAGCAGCTCGCCTTAAAGAAGTGGCTCAGGCGCGGGCTGTCCGGGAGGAGAACCAAAGGCTTTCCGCAGTGGCTGCGGAAAAGGAGAAGGCCTTCAAGGCCCTCGAGGTTGAAGTTCAGGCTCGACTCGAGGCCCGTTCCAAGGCTGCCCAAGCTGTTAATGAACAGCTTCGGCTGGCTAAGGAAACTGCAAGGAACGCAACCGAGAGGGCCACCAAGGCTGAAGCTGTTGCTGAGCCTCTACGCGTGGAGAATGAAGAGCTTAAAGCCAAATTAGAGGCTCTCCAGCAGGCTCATGATGCCTTGGCGATGGAAGACGCCAAAAAGCTCCAGGAGATCTTGGACCAGAGGGGGGTGCTTAACCATACTGAGCGGAAGCTAAAGGGCGTCGAAGAGGCCGCGGCTAAAGAAGTGTTGCTTGCCAACCTCAACAAGAGTGAAGCCGAACGCGCCCGTAACGAAGCTCAAGCTGCCCTCCAAGAAGCTCTGGTTGCCAAGGAATGGCTTTTTCGAGAAGCGTTGTCTCAGGTATGTTTAGCTTCATGTCTTCACACTTTTCTTTGTAAATAGAAAAGGTTCTGATACTTGTATTTTTTCTTTGTAGGTTGTGCATCGGGTCTTCTCAGAGACGTCTTATGACGATGCTATGAGCGCAGCCCTCAACGCTTCTCATGAGGATGGGGAAAAGGCCGGCTTCCTGCTTGGTCTAGGGTTCGTTGAGAAAGGCATCCCGCCTTCCAACTTCCCTTTGTATGATGTGGATACTGAAGCTATTTACGACCAAGCAGTGAACCAGTATGCCGCCTTCCCGCATCCGGTGGTGGAGAAGGTGAACGAAGTCGCTGCTGCTGATGATGGGCTAGCTATTCTTAAAGCCTTCCTTGAACCACCACGCTCTACTGATGGAGCGGGTCCAAGTGGAAGTGGTCCTGAAGCTTGATTCTGAAGATCCCTTTCCACCATTAGCGTAGATTTTTGCTTTTGTATAGCTATCTTTGTAATATTTGATGAAATAAAGATTGTGTTTGTTCTTTGCCTTGTTTATTTTACGCATGTTTTGATCTAACTTAGTAATTTCTTTAGTACTTAGATAAGTTAACTTTTTAACGTGGCAAATTATAAGTTTGTTTCGCTTCCTCTTTCATGATTGTGCGGGTATGACCGTCACTTACACGGTAGGATGGCTTAACTTTACTTATATCCGACCTGCGTGGAAGTTTTCCTCATCTTTTCCTTTGAAATTTTCTAAGTGTTCAGAATAAGTTAACCTTTGAACGTGGTAGATGATAGGTTGAAGTTTTGCTTCCTTGTTCGTGATTGTGCGGGTAAGACCGTCACTTGCACTTATAAGGATGGCTAAACTTTACCTACATCTGACCTGCGTGTAGGTTTTCCTTAAAACTTGAGATTTCTAGCGTTGTGTTTATGCGGGTTTTGCCGCCTTCCACACGTAACGACTTACTTCTTCCCCATTTATGCGGTGAATACCGGCACATTAGTGTGGGAAGTTCATAAGTATAAAGGTAAGGCTATCAACACATTGTGAAAGGAGAATCATTTCCATTAGAAGTGGCTCTAGGCCTTTTCTTTACAAGTTTGGAATTGATCTACATATAACATTTGCGTAATTGAGCTCCATTCCATGTTCTTGGGATGGGAGTGCCATCGAGCCTTTCGAGCCGGTATGCGCCCTTTCCCAGGACTTCTTTGATGATGTATGGCCCTTCCTGTGACATCTGCCCCGATCCGACCCGACCCAGGTACCCGTTTCCCTTATCCGATCTCTTTCTTTTATGATTTAATATTTATTTATACTTACATTTTACTTTTAATAATAATATATACTTTTCCTTCCCGCCTCTTTCTCTCTCTTTCTTTCCGCCGTCCCGTCCCTCTCCTTCTCTCTTTCCGCCTTCTTTTCCCTCTTGTCGCCGTCCCGCCCTTAAGCCTTGTTTCCCTCTTTTTCTTCTAACTCTTTGCTTGTCCTTTGTTCCTTCCCGCCTAAGGTTGTCTGCGCAGCTCCACGCGCCAGACCCCTTACAAGGAATCCTGCGTGAAGACCACCTGTTTCAGCGATGCGCGAGACGAACTCTTCTCGCAGCGCGCTAAGAATTGTAATTCTTCTCGCAGCGCGCGAAGGACGGTAGTTCTTCCCGCGACGCGCTAAGGATTTGTAGTTCTTCTCGCAGCGCGCTAAGAATCGTAGTTCATCCCTCGACGCGCGAAGAATTATAGTTCTTCCCGCGGCGCGCTAGGAATTTTAGTTCCTCCCGCGGCGCGCTAAGAAATGTGATTCTTCCCGCGGCGCGCTTAGAAATGTAGTTCTTTCCGCGACGCGTTAAGGTTGGTTCTGTCTGCCTTCGCGCTCGCGCTCTCTTGACCTTTTGTGTCTGCCTTTGCGCCTTAGCCTTCTCGCGCTGAATCCTTTGAGTTTTCTTCTGTTGAATCTAGCCATTTGCTTTTGTGTTGTCTTATCTTTTGAGCTGTTGACCTAATCTGCTTTATGTCTGAAAAGTTACTTTCGGCGCAGCATGCGCACCAACCCCATTGGTTGACAGATAAAGTGACTGACATAATCTTTTGAGATCTGCTTTTGCCATGCTTGACCTGTACCTTTATCTGATCCGCCCATGCCTTTTTACTGTTCCCTGACAGCTTTATCTTGCCTCTGCAGCTGCCATATCTTTCCATATCTTTTGCTTTTGGAATCTTTTGCTTTTTGAGATCTTTCCCCTTTTTCTAGGGATTATGTCTCCTAGGGTTTTCCTATAAATAATAATAATGTTTTAACACTACACACACAAAACACTTAATCTCTCCTGTTCTCTTGCTCCTTGCTCTCTCTGCCGCCTCCTCTCTGCCTCCGTCTTCCTCCCTGTTCTGCCCTGCTTTTCCGGTAATATATATAATAATTTGCTTATTAATTATGCTAACTTATAATCAAGACTTAGAACCAATCATTAAAACAATAATCTTATTTATAGGTTAACTTGTGCTTGTTTAAAGTTGGTTCTTGCTTTATCTTACACCGCATCTTTATCAAGTGAGTAATCTCGTACCTAATCCCTTTTTATTTTTAATGTTTTGGGATGTTCATGTGTTCATACAAACTTAGAGTCTTAAACTGTTTATGAACTTTAGTCGCGCAGTATCCCATGTGTTGAGGACGTAGACTTGGCTGTTTATTTGTATGTGTGGATCATTAACCGTCTTGTCGGTCTATTCCGCAGTTTTCATGGTACCATTAGATGAACACGGGAGAACTATCGTTTATGATTTTCTCTTTTGTTTGCACATGCACAGTTTGTCTTGTTTGTGAGCTCAATTGTGAGCACTGGCAGTCTTATGAATCTTAGAGTTGGTCCCGATCAGATTACACCCTTGTTGAAAACCAGACATACACATGTTGCGCGCAGATTTATTGTTATCTATGTACTGTATTAAACTTGATTTCTCACCAACACGCAAGTGTTTGACGTTTTATTTTAACACATGTTCAGGTTTGCAGTAGCTGTTTTGGAGCTTGTGGACACGTAGGAAGTTTTCTTTATTTTTGACCTAGATTAAAATGTATCAAGACAAGTTATTGCTGTTCGAATATTATGATTTATAATATATTGATTTATGATGATTTATGTTATCTTATTTTTGCTTTGCGCGTGCGCGAATGAATGTATTTATTAAATATTGACACCCAATAGTGTCACGAGTAATGAAACAATATGTGGCGCCCCGATGTATAATCCGCCTTTGGTCGGGGTGTTACAGATTGGTATCAGAGCTCGTTGACTTTAGGATAGGTGGTTAGACGTAACGGCCTAGAATACCTAAGAGTCCCTTCTCGCGCATGAGAGAAATCTCATGTTTGCGCGCTTATTGTTAATTACTCGTTGTTTATAAATATGCTCGCGCTTGCGCAGTATATGATTTTATGTTTTATTTCGCGATATTTCGATTTTTGTTGAATTTCGATTTTTATTGATTTTACTTACATATTCGTTTGTTGGGATTGAAAATCCGAAAAGTCATGGTGATACATGAATAGTTGATTTTCAATTTCCATTTACGATTATGTTCTGAGGTTGGAGACTTGAAAAGTCATGGTGATACATGAATTGTCAACCTCCAATACTCATTTTCTTGTATATTTTATATTTTAGATTGAAAAGTCATGGTGATACATGAATCGTCAATCTCCAATACTCGTTTGCCCGTATATTTTAAATTGGGAATTCGGAAAGTCATGGTGATGCATGAATTGTCGATTCTCGATTCGAATTTGTTACCTTTATTAAGACTGCATTAAAGTCATTTCTTTTACTTTAACTTTTGATAGTATCTAACTCTGCGAAACCAAGCGTTATAAAGTTATACTTTGCGATAAAACCAAGATATTAACTAAAATTAAAATTTTTATAGAATGCCTCCGCTATCTCGCCGATTTCAGAGAAGAGAAGCCTCGCGCATGCGTAGACAGCAACGTTCCCAGGAAATGGCCGCCGCAATAGCCCAAGCTTTGAGCCAAAACAATACCAACACCTCCAGTTATAACATTAAGTCCTTTAACGCGGGTAACCCTCCAAAGTTCACAGGTCTTGAAGGAGCCACCATGATGCTCCAATGGCTCGAAAAGATTGAAAACACTTTCCTCCACACCCAATGCCCCTCAGACAGACGAACCCTATATGCTTCCAGTGTCCTGGAATCCAGAGCGCTTACATGGTGGAATGGAGTAGCTCATGCGCGTGGCGCAGAGGCTGCTTCTAGCATGACATGGGAGGAATTCAAGGAAATTCTGACGCGAGAATTCTGCCCTCCCAACGAAATTAAGCGCCTAGAGGAGGAATTTTGGAATCTTAAGCAGTACAGCGGTGAAGCGCGCGAGTACGCGACGCGCTTCCATGAACTAAGCCTGCTTGTCCCTCACCTTGTTACCCCTTCCCGCCGAGCCATAGAGAAATTCCTTGGGGGTCTCCCCATGGAAATTCAAGATTCTGTATGGGCCAGAAACCCAGTAACCCTCTCTGACGCCATCGAGTTGGCCGCTGTGCTCAGCGACAACCATGTCAGAGCAGGAACCCTGTTCCTGCGGGGAACAGAAAAGACCAAACTCACCAAGACTGCCCCTGAACCAACAGAAACCAAACCCGAACCCTCAAACCGTAACAACCTCAAGCGCAGGCGCAAAGCCTATGCGCTTACTGTAGGTTCCTGGACGGATCGTACACGGGATGTCACTAACAACGCAGGTGCGGAATCCCTGCGTAGGTAGATACGAGTGTAGAGTATGTAGAGATCGAACACACAAGCAATAAACCAACCACGTTATATTGATAACAAACACGTGACCCGAGGTCACCGTTACAGACTATGACACGTAACTCGGTTACTGAAAACTGAAACGAAAACCCTAAACGAACAACCTTTAAACTGTTTCGTCTGAAACAGTATATAAACACGACAACTTCGCCACAGGCGAAGTTGTCAATAACTTCGCTGATTCAACAAGTTCGCCATAGCGAACTTGTTGACAACTTCGCGCATTACAAAACAAACATAAACAAAACATAATTACATTACAGACTCGATTACAAATGCTAGACTATGAACTACTGACATACATGTACCAACAGACTCCCCCTTGGCAGTAGCTTCATATCTTGATCTTCAAATCTTGAGTCTTGTAGTCTTTACCTCTACGCGTGCGCCCCTTCTCTCACACATACCGACACTACCCTTTGATATTTCCTAGCTTGATCCTTCCAAGCAGGAATGTAGAAGATCTTCTTCTCGTTGAGCACTTTCAAATCATCCTTCGATAGATTAACAAGATGCATCGGGTCGTACACCCGAAGTACTTCTTGTTCATCCTCATCTTCCATTACCGCCTCAGCTGTCTCACAATCCACGTACCACCATTTTAAATCTTTTAGGACGTTCTTGGGCATAACTTTCATCGGTACTTCTTTCAAATGACGGACTGGTTTATACTTCATTACCATCCAAGGTTTGCCGTCAGCCCTCATTCCACGATCTTTGTCTTCTATCAACTTTCCTTTTTGAGGCTTTAGGAGTTCAAACTTTTTGTCTTTAATGGCTTCTTTCCAGACGATCTTCCCAATGATTCTTGCCATATCATCATTACTTCTATTGATCAGCCCCAATCTCGCTAAATCTCTCACCTCACATTCTGGTAAGGAATTCAGAGATCTCAACAATCTCTTAAAGTACTGAATGCCGTCGTACCGTTTGATCACAAATAGTTTCAGCTCTTTGTCGTACAACCAGCATATGATTCCTTTCTTTGACTCTGCATAGCCCTTTATATTATAAGTCTTTCTGAACATCGTTGGCACTGCAGGCTTCTTGGTTTTAACAAACCACTGAGCACAGCCTTCTTTCCAGTTCGGCTGCTCCTCCCATACTGTATCTTCTATCACACTCTCATCCCCCAATTCTGATCTCTCAACAGCTGGAATCTCATGTTCCACTGACTCATCTACAATCTCACCTTCTTCTAACACATCTTCCACATTAATCTGTTCTCCAATCCTCTCAATCTCATCCATAGGCAACACGTCATCATCATCCATCAACTCATCGTCCTCCTCCTCATCCAACTCCTTCAACGCATCAATAACGTCTTCAACATCAGCGTCGTCATCCACAACTACAACATCATCACCATCTGCATTTTTAGACTCCCCCTCAGTTGTGGAAGCTCCAAGAGCCTGAGAGGTTCTTGGCAGCTCATCACCTGCACCTGAAGGTGCATTGGGATCATCGTCATGATCTTCTCGTCTTTTCGTTCTCAACTCATCGCCCCTACACGTCTTCTCCCCCTGAGATGCCAAGTAATCCTTGAAGGCATCTATTATTCGTCCATGTTCTACCAGGAGGGCAGCTTGTAGTCGATTGGATTCCACTAGGCGGTCAATAGTCTTTGACTGTTCAGCAACAATCCGCTCTAGCGAAAGAATCCTCTCGGTATCTGAAGTAGGCAATGGAGTTGGTGGAACATCAGCAGAAGTGACCGCAGGTGGTACACTTGGTAACCCTGCAGTAGAGGTGATTGTCGACTCCACAAACCGTGCAACTACCACCGGTGGATTAAGCGGTTGAGGTGGTAGGGACACAATTGTTGGTGCCGACGTCTCGATCGCTGAAACCTGTGCAGTAGTAGGAATAAGAGACATACCAGATAGGGCAGGTGGAGCAAAACGTACTAGTCTTGAAGATTCTCCAGCTCCCGAACCTATCCCTCTCTGTTCTCTTCTTGAGCGTCTTAGCACAATCTGTACTGCCTCCTCTTCATCCACTTCATCCTCATCCTCCCCCACAGTTCTCGGCCTCTTTCCCGTAGTCCGTTCTCGAGACACCATAAGTCTTCTTGCCTCAGCAAACGTCTCGTCTAGATCAGAGTCAGCTACCGAAGTAGCTGCTCTGGTAACATCCATAAACTGAGGACCCGAGACATCCATATCAAACAAACCATGTCCACTAAAAGCAGCATCTAGATCAATGTTTTCAGCAGTGGACACAGCCTGAGATATAGTAGCTGGCACAGCAGCAGAAGATACAACAGGCGCAGCTGATACAGCATGAGGTGCTGCCGCCTGATGTGGTTGCGGATCCCTGAACTCGTCCCCTCCTGCAGGAACATACTCCGGGTTAATGAGATACCCGAAAAGTGGAGTATGCCTGGGACGCCGCTCAGGGTTGCTTCGAGTGCTCGACGTTCTGCACTGAGCAAAGATACGTTTTGTTACGCACTCAACGTATCTGATAGGGCGTCTTTGCGGTACAGACGGAGCGACATGATTGATAATCATTTGTAGGAACCGAGGATACATAATAAAACGCTCGCGCGCCGTCGCCCGTCTCTGACGATCAATCTCGTAAAAGATTAGCTGACTAAACGAATATCTGCGGTTGTAAGTCAGCGCAATCATAGCCGATTGCATCGTCGCACCCATCCCATCTGTTCCTGCCTTTCTGCCGGACATGCATACTATCAACACATGCATCAAAAAGCGCCATTGATCCAGCAGAAAGCCTTTCCTCCTCTGCGAGTCCCCCAGCGGACCCGAATAACCCATCCTTAAGTAAGCTCCGTCACGGAAAGGAGCTACGAATTCCGTTGGGTCGTCTCTCGTTTCATCACCGAACTGCAGAGCCAACCGTATGTCCTCCGAGGAAAACTGTATGTCTTGACCATTGACAGTTGCTCGCATCACTGGAGGCTCAGGTCTGCAATCATAATACACCGTCTGCCAGAAATCTTGAATGTTGGGCAGAGATATGGGTAGTGTATTAGTGATCGCGTGAAAAACTCGTGATCGTTGGAGAAATGTGATAATCTCCCTATAGTCTTCAACGCCTCGTGCGTCTGGATCCAAAGTGATGTATTGGTTATGGGCTGGGAAGAATTGTCGTTGCTCATCACCATCATCACCTCCAGTACCTCCAACAGCAGCCATATCTGCACAAAACAAATCAAGTTAGAGACCATATAATCATCTCACAAGTTCGCTGTGTACCATATGCGAAGTTGTGATGTACAGGCGAATTTAAAGTTGAGGCGAAGTTGGGAACAACTTCGCTTCATCTGTAAGTTCGCCTATAAACTTATAAAAAATTTGAAATAGGCGAAGTTATGTTCAAGGCGAAGTTATGGATAACTTCGCCATAGGCGAAATTAAGCTTCAAGCGAAGTTGTGGATAACTTCGCTGAAGGCGAACTTAAGCCACTGGCGAAGTTGAGAATAACTTCGCGTAAACCTTAACTTCGCCTGAATCTGAAACGGCGACTGTTCAGATTCAAACAAGATTTATCCGATGTATCGGACCGATTTAACGATCTAACAATGAAGTCCAACATATTTCAATGGTGTTAGGACGAAAAGGTCGTCCATGAACACGTAACGTGAGGTCGGAAAACTTGGTTTCTAAGGTTCGACGACCCGAGGTCTCGAACCGGGTAGAACTATAACGAGAAAGATAGGATGTTATTGACTACACATACCACTAGTATAGTAGAAACAAGGAACACAAGATCGAAATCGAAAGTGAATAACAAGATCCGGATGTATTGGTTTTGAGAACAAGTTCGCCGGTAAATCGAGAAAAAGTATACAGTTTACTGTTTACAATCCCTTATATAGGGCAGAGTTGGTTCAGGCGAAGTTACGCTTAACTTCGCCAAGGCGAAGTTAAGCACAACTTCGCTGAATTCAACAACTTCGCCCGTAATTTTCAAAATCAGCCCTTTAAGTTTGAATAATCCTGAATTTAACCTTAGAAATTACCAAAAAGAGTTAAACAAATATGATCAAGACCCAGTAACCAACAATAAAATAATATAACTACAAAAACTAAAAAAAATTTTAGAAAAATTTTAACGAAATAAGGGATCAAATTTCAGTCTAGTCAGGGACCACTACGTTTTAGAAAAGATCCTAACAGGAATCATACTAACGATGTGACTGTCACTTAGATCCGTGTTTGGCTGTATTATGACATAGAGAAACAGGTTGTAAGCATGTAAATAACTTAAATGGTTTTCATCGTTTCTGTGATACGGATTAAGGTTCAGTTAAGCTCAAAATTTAAGTTGGCAACATCTCAGAGATAATGGTGTCTTCTATCTATTCTCAAAGCGTATTTGGCTATACCCAAGTCACCCCGAATTGACTTCGACCCATAGTGTCTGATTAACTTGTATATACTCGTTGACTGCTTCCCGTTCCCTTCTTACTCCAGACATGAGAAGTCTTGATTGTTACTATGTCTCATAAGTACTAAAAATATACATGTTTTTTTTTTTTTTTTTTTTTTTTTTTTTTTTTAACCAAACATTCTTATTGACTTCGGAGTATTAAACTACTGCAAGTCCCGAATCTGGATCACTGCAGTGTCTTGAAATGCTTTCTTCACGGGAATCAGATCACTCAGGGGCTCGTGTATGACTGGGTAGTCGCTTTTCTGCCTATCATTCGGAAAGATATATGTGAAGACATTCAAAACTCTTAAGGAGTTTCCACGTAAATTCGAGTAGTTTAAGTTAGTATCACATACACTTTTACGCACCATAAAAATTACCACGACATACAATGACTGTTCTAAAGCCTTTTAAGCCTAATAACTTCACTAGTTAAGCACACACGATCAGTATATATATCATTTTCCAAGGTTGGATCAATTTTCTGTTAAACACAGCATAGAACTTCATACGAAGTAACAGACTTGAAAATTAATTTCATTTCCCTTTAAAAAAAGTTTAAATTCAATCGCCCCAATCACGTCAAAGTCGTCAGGTAAACGGCTATCCTGAAGATCCAATGGATCAACTGGACCGACCACATACTAGTATGTGTCCTTCTTACTAAGTATGACCGACTAATTTTCAGCAACTGAAAGAACACACGTCATAGCTGCCCCGGTCACTTTCAGTCTTCCAGTTAATGGCTATCCTCATTCTCTTCGTTGAAACGAGGACCAAAACATATCCTAGGATATGTCCATCAAACTGAGGTAACCGACTAATTTTAAGCAAAAATGACCCATGTTTTTTTTTTTTTTTTTTTTTTTTTTTTTAAACCAAAGACAAGGTTACTCGGGATTGATCATCCCGTTTAGCTCAATTAGGTTTTGAAATCTGGATTTATCAAACGCTTTTGTAAACAAGTCAGCAAAATTTTCAAGTGTATCAACTTTTTCGATCTTGATCAGTTTCTTCTCAGCACAATCCCGTATGAAGTGATGACGAATGTCAATATGCTTAGTTTTACTGTGCTTCACGGGATTGTTAATTACTGAGATGGCGGCAGTGTTATCAATTAAAATAGGAGTAAGTAAGAAATTCAGACCATAGTCGCGCAATTGTTGCTGAATCCACAAAACCTGAGAGCAGCAGTTGAATGCTGCCATGTATTCAGCTTCGCATGTTGAAATTGCAACTGATGTCTGTTTCTTGCACTGCCAGGAAACTAATCTTCCTCCAAGAAACTGACAGCCTCCTGTTGTTGACTTCCGACTCTGATTACAGCCTCCATAATCAGAATCTGTATACGCCACTAGTTCAACGTCTCCCCCTTTTGGGTACCACAACCCTAGTTTCGGCTTGCCCTTAAGATACCGCAAAATCCTCTTCACACCTTTCATGTGAGATTCCTTTGGGTTTGCCTGAAAACGAGCACAAAGACAAACAGAAAACATTATATCGGGCCTAGAAGCAGTTAAATACATTAATGAACCTATTATCGCCCGATACAGAGTAGGGTCCACATCTGCGTCACCATCTGATTCAGCGCCCAACTTGTGATTGACGCAGATTGGGGTGTCATATGGAGAACTGTCCTCCATCTTGAATCTCTTCAGCACATCATGAACATACTTTGTTTGATGAATGAACATCCCATCCTTCTTCTGATCAACCTGCAATCCTAGAAAGAAGGTTAGTTCACCCATAGCACTCATCTCGAATCGTTTCTTCATGACAGCCTCAAAATCCTGACACATGGATACTCTTGATGCAGCAAAAATGATATCATCCACGTAGACTTGAACCAGTAAGAAGTCACATCCTTCTCTCTTCACAAACAGCGTACTGTCAATCAATCCCCTTTCAAAACCATTTTCCAGCAAGTAGTCCGATAACGTAGAATACCAGGCACGAGGTGCCTGATGTAACCCATATAACGCCTTGCTCAACCTGTATACGTGATCCGGAAAGTCTGGGTCAGGAAAACCCGGAGGTTGCTCAACAAACACAACCTCATCAACTTTCCCGTTAAGAAACGCGCTCTTCACATCCAACTGAAACACCTTCATCTTTTTAGATGCAGCAAACGCCAAAAACAATCTAATCGCTTCTAACCGGGCAACAGGAGCGAAAACCTCATTGTAGTCAATACCCTCTTGTTGATTAAAACCTTTAACAACCAACCTCGCCTTATTTCTCACGATAATCCCCTTTTCATCCCTCTTGCACTTGAACACCCATTTCGTGCCTATAGCATGCACATTTCTTGGTTTTTCAACCAAGGTCCAAACTTCCATTTTCTCGAACTGAGCCAACTCTTCTTGCATGGCTTCGACCCACGAGCTGTCCTTTAAAGCCATTTGATAATTCTTTGGTTCAATTTGGCTTATAAAGCAGGAGTACAAACATTCATTCATTATACCTGTTTCTTTTATACTTGAATAAACACAGGTGTGCTCATTCAGGCTACTTCTGGTTTGTACACTCGAGGACACATCACCTATAACGTTCTCCAATGGGTGATCTTTGTGAATTCTCGTGGTCGGAACAGCACCGACATGCAAATTGTCTTCCAAGTTCGAAGAGATCTCATCTATGGTTGTTTCTGGCTGAGAGTGAAAAGGATTAATAAATTCATCTTCAGTTGAGGCCGCAGGGGTATCGATCGTGTTTGATGTGGAAGGTTGAGATTTCTCAAAAATCTGATGTTGCAATATATTCTCTTCCTCATCAAGTATCATCTTCGTCACAGCTCTTTCGTCTTCTTCAGAAATTTCCAAATTAGGTACGTTAAACGACTTAAAAAGTTTAACATAGTCAAACAGCTCAGCAGGTCCATTGCTTGGTTTTGGCGGTTGGTAACTAGTAATGTCGGTGTTACAAACCACCTCCACCTTGCAAGTTGTCGTATTGAAGACCCGTCTGTTGGGAGTCCCAACAACATAACCGACTAGGATTCCCTCATCGGCTACTTCACCAAATTTCGAGTTAGTCTTCAAAATCGAACAAGGAGACACAAAAGGTTCAAGACCGCACAAGTTGGGCTTCCTTCCGTGCATAAGCTCGTAACAAGTTTTTCCAAGTCTCTTAACGGTTAACACCCGATTCAGAACATAGCAGGCTGTAGCAACTGCTTCAGCCCAGAACATCACAGGAAGTTTTGAGTCTGCCAGCATAGTTCTGGCTCCTTCAATCAACGTTCGGTTCTTCCTTTCAGCTACTCCGTTCTGTTGTGGAGTATACGGAGCGCTGTATTGATGCTCAATACCCTTCTGAAGACAAAAGATTTCCATCTCAAAGTTCTTGAACTCTGTCCCATTGTCGCTTCTGATGAATTTAACTGATTTACTCATGACGTTCTCAACTTTTGTAATTAGATTCTTCACCATTTGAGCCGTCTCGTCTTTCGTTTTCAGAAAATATACCCACGAGTATCGCGAGTAGTCATCAGTGATCACCAAGCAGTAAGAGGTACCTCCTAGACTTTGTACATTCACGGGACCGAAGAGATCCATATGAAGTAGTTCTAGAGTACCGGCAATTGAGTTAATCTTCTTGGTGAGATGGGATTTCTTGTGTTGCTTTCCCTTCTTGCATGCTATACATTTGTCTTCAAAGTTAAAACTTTTTAAGGGAACGCCCATCACAAGCCCATTCTTGACAATGAAGTTCATCTTCCGAAGATGAATATGTCCCATTCTCCTGTGCCATAATTCTGATTCTGATTCGCTTGCCTTTGTCATTAAACAGGATTCTCTGGTGGCCATTTCAGTAGACCTCATATCCATCACATATGTATTCGTTTCACGTGGAGCTTTCATTACTATCCATTCTTCTGGTATATGTAAACCAGGCTTCAATACAATCGCTTCATTCTTAGTGAAATGGACAGTGTATTCTTTATCACAGATCTGCGACACACTCAGCAGATTGTGCTTTAATTCCTCCACAAAATTTACGTTTTCAAGTGTCATTCTCCCATTCGACACAGTTCCTCTACCGGTAATCCTTCCTCCGCTTTCACCAGCAAAACTAACTCTAGCTCCCTGAACAGGTTTTAAGTCTTGCAACAAGTGTTTGTTGCCTGTCATGTGCCTGGAACAGCCGCTATCTACAATCCAAAGATTGTTTGCAGCCCTGTTCAACTGTTCCTGCACAATAAAACAAAGAGTTAGAATCTTGGGACCCAAGACCAATTGGTCTTGGATCGATACGTCCCGTACCCTGGCTTTCTTAAGTTAGCATCAGGATAATTTCTGTAAGTCCTGTTAGGGAATCTCCCTGCAGATCGTGTGTAATGCCTTCCAAACCTTTGAGAATTGAAGGTGTTATATCTTGAGGTTTGGTTGTAAAACTGAGGTTGGTTTTTATGAAAACTTGAATTCGTTACATTTTGGCATTTTTTAAAGTTTTCATTTTTAGCAGTAACAAAATGACGCTTATACTCAGTTTTATTTGGCTTCACACCTCTTAATCTTGGCTCCAGAGGGCAATCTGCAACTAAATGCCCTAATTTGTTACATCTAAAGCAACACCGACTCTCCAATTTCTTGTCAAATGTTGGTTTGGATGTAGAGGTAGTGTTACCAGCCGTTCGTCTCACATAAGGTGGGACGTACGGATTGAGTGGAGAACTCTTTTTAGAAACTTTATTTTTATCTCCATCGGTGGGTAACCCTACCTTCTCTTTTGTCTGATCAGATTCGGACAACTTATCCGAATCCGATGAAACTGGACTCAAAACAGAAATATTCACATTAGAAACTTTCGAACTTGTTTCTCCACAGCTAACACTTGGTTTTACACTTGTAATCTTGATTGGAGTTGTCTGAGGAACTTCGAAATCGACAGATTTCTGAACACTCGGATTATAAGTATAGTTGTGGTTAAAGGGTGGTGGAACTTCATTATATCCGATTCCTCCCCTCTTTGCAAAGGTACCTGGATCACTCACGAGGTGATCAAGGATGGCCGAGGAATTCCTGAACTGCTCAAGTTTGCGGTTCAGTTCCACCACCTTTACCTGGTGGTCAGCAATCTGTTTATCTCGATCAGCAATCACTTTAGTTTTTTCCTCCAAAACTTCATAACTAAGATCAATTATTTCAATTTTCTCAGCAAGTTTAATTTTTAAGCTTTGAACGTCTTTTTCACATGCTTTTATTTTAATTTTATAACTCGTTTCTCTTGCTTTCGTAAAATGGTGATCTTCTTTAATAGTTTTAAAGTCAGCATCTAAATGGACATACTGATCAGTTATTGTTTTAAGTTGCTCAGACAGATTCTCACAACTAGTACAAATAGTTTTAGGACTTACCTCGGAGCGATTATCCTTGTCATCTGCCATGAAAGCTGTTTCTTCTTCAGTAGCTTTCTCAATCCCTTCAACCTTCTCACATTCTTTCACTTCAGCCTCAGCCATGTTCGCTTGTTCACCAGAACCACATGAATGCGAGTTCCAGTTGTACTCACCTGCTTCTCTGGTCAACATGGCGTTAATCTCTCTGTTAACTCCAGAATGTTGTGTAGGTCGACCTTGTCCTCGTTCAACCCTCTCATTTCTGCATTCCTTGGCAAAGTGCCCGTACTGCTGACAATTATAGCACCTTACCTTGGATTTGTCGAACCCGGGCCGACCACCAACAAATTTTCTTCCAGTTTTGTTCATAAAACGTTTCACACGCCTCACAATCATTGCCATTTGCCACTGCAAATCCATCTCCTCCAGATCATCAGCATCGATCTGATCGTAATCCTCATCAAGAGCAGCAGGGTCCACAATCTTCCCCTGGATGTAGTTTTCATAGGAAGCAATAAATGATGCATAGACTGCAAACTGCTCTTCAGCAGATTTTACACTCATAGGCATCTTGGAATAACTATTGCTAGATGCATTTGCAGAAAAACTACTTGTGGATGCTTGAGGCTTTGAAGTACTAGATCCTCCAGCAACGAAACATACATTACCATTCGTGTTTACAGAAACTTTTCCTTCATGAGACGAGTCAGAGCCTGACTCCCCTTTCGAGTAAAAAGCAGCAGATTCAGGCCTTGAACTTGAGCCTGAGTTAACCTTAGCACCATACATACCAGGGTCTTGTATCTGATCTGTTGGTGTTTCCTTTCGAACCATATTAAGCTCATAAGTTCTGAGCTTGTTTACTGCCGTTTCAAGATCACAATTTGGAAAGTCTCTGTCTTCCCTCATAAGGACGGTGTACATTTCCCACTTCGGTGGGAGAGCATCGAGAAGCTTTTCAACGATCTCTTCTTCTCGGTAAGCAATTGAATAATTGCTGAGCTCTGTCATTAGATGATAGTATCTGGTGATAATATCATCCAGTGATTCGTTCTTCAAAAATTTGAAGACGGAGAACTGGGTTTTTAAGAGTTTGATCTTTGATGCACGTATACCCACATTCCCCTCGAATCTATTTTCAAGAGCATCCCAAAGCTCTCTCGCAGAAGTGTACTTTCGGAACGTATGGAGAACCTCTTGAGGAAGTGCCATTGTTATCGCAGCATGGGCCTTGCTTTCGGCCTCGTACATTTTCTTCTCTTCGTCCTCCATTTTGCTGTACTTCTTAACCACATCGCGACCTTCGTATTGCGCAGTTGGAGGGATATATCCATCCTGGATGCACACCCACATTTTGGCATCCTGGTATTTGATGTATTGGATGAATCTGTCCTTCCATGCCACGAAGTCAGTTCCCTTCATCAGCCTCGGGGCCTTAGTGGCAGACCCCGCTTCTACTTCCATCTTGACCAAGTCGGAGATATTGATCGACGACATCCTTGCAAAAACCTGAAAAACCTGGAAAAACAAAAAAATATTAAAACAGCTCAGTTGGCGAAGTTAAGAATAACTTCGCTGAAAGAGAACTTCGCTGAGATCTTAAATTCGCTTGATTTGGGCGAAGTTAAGAATAACTTCGCTTAGCTCTGGCGAACTTATGAGTTGAGCGAACTTGGGTTTGAAGCGAAGTTGCGGATAACTTCGCTAAGGCGAACTTATGAAGTGAGCGAAGTTGTAGTTAACTTCGCTAATCCTTATATCTTCGCCAAAAACCCTAATTCCAGCGACGGCAACTTCGCCTGAAGAATGGTAACTTCGCCCGATGAACGGTAACTTCGCCCGATGAACAGGGAAGTTTGTTCAGATCTGTTTTCGTCAATCTAGCAGCTCCTGATCAATGCAAAGGCTTGAAAATGACTGTCAAGCACTAGCATAACTCAATCCCAACAAAAACACGTCCCGCGAATAGGTCAAACGAGACGTTTTCTACACCCGCGTGAAATCCCGAACCTCACAATCGAGCCGTTTGGCTCTGATACCACTTGTAGGTTCCTGGACGGATCGTACACGGGATGTCACTAACAACGCAGGTGCGGAATCCCTGCGTAGGTAGATACGAGTGTAGAGTATGTAGAGATCGAACACACAAGCAATAAACCAACCACGTTATATTGATAACAAACACGTGACCCGAGGTCACCGTTACAGACTATGACACGTAACTCGGTTACTGAAAACTGAAACGAAAACCCTAAACGAACAACCTTTAAACTGTTTCGTCTGAAACAGTATATAAACACGACAACTTCGCCACAGGCGAAGTTGTCAATAACTTCGCTGATTCAACAAGTTCGCCATAGCGAACTTGTTGACAACTTCGCGCATTACAAAACAAACATAAACAAAACATAATTACATTACAGACTCGATTACAAATGCTAGACTATGAACTACTGACATACATGTACCAACACTTACCAACCCGCCCATTGTCCAGCAACCCGCATACCAACCCCCAGTTTACGCGCCTAACCCTCTGTCAGCCTACCCAACACCTCCTGTAGTCCACAATTATGCCCTAACCAATCCAGCACTCCCTGCCCCGCCAACTAAGAAACCTTACACAGGAAACCATCCCTTTTGCCCAACCTGTAGACTCCACCACCCAACCCAAACCCCGTGTCGACTTTGTAACCGATGTGGCCGTACTGGTCACGCTGCTGAAAACTGTAGAGTCCTTCTCGCCAATCCAATTGCGCCAACACCACCAGTCTACCCACAGAACCCACAACCAACCTACCAAAACCCACGACCCAGATCGTGCTTTAACTGCGGTGACCCCAGTCATTTCCGGAACGCGTGCCCGAGACTACAAGTGCAAATCACACAAGCGAATCCGGTGAACCAGATTTCGAACCAAGTGACGCGTGGACGAGCTTTTAACATAACCGCGCACCAAGCGCAAGCGAATAATGACGTAGTTAATGGTACATTTTTACTTAACAGATTTTATGCTTCTGTACTTTTTGATACTGGCGCCGATCGAAGTTTTATCTCTCGCGCCTTCGAGCAGAAGCTTGCGCGACCGCGCAGCGATTTAAAAGAAAATTTTTCAGTTGAATTGGCTAACGGCGAAACTGTTTTAATTAACTCTGTGATTAAAGATTGCACGCTTAACCTTAACGAAAACGATTTTCTAATCGACCTCATCCCTATGCCTCTTGGAAGCTTTGATGTTATCATTGGTATGGACTGGCTTACGCATAATCGCGCCGAAGTTATTTGCGCCAAAAAGATGATTCGCATACCTCGAGAAAATGGTGATCTTCATATCTACGGCGAAAAACCCTCCCGCGGTCTTAAACTTATGTCTTGTGCCGAAGCCCGAAGGCTCATGCGGAAGAAGTGTGTTGCATTTTTAGCCCATGTGGTCAAACCTGCTGAAGAAAAGAA
This sequence comes from Bidens hawaiensis, assembly GCF_021521415.1. Classification (NCBI taxonomy): domain Eukaryota; kingdom Viridiplantae; phylum Streptophyta; class Magnoliopsida; order Asterales; family Asteraceae; genus Bidens; species Bidens hawaiensis. The sequence continues at coordinate 556,894 of NW_027491759.1, forward strand.
GCTTCGCGATATCCCTGTTGTGCGTGATTTCCCTGAAGTTTTTCCTGATGATCTTCCTGGTATCCCTCCCGCTCGTGAAGTCGAGTTTCGTGTTGATCTTGTCCCTGGTGCTTCCCCCGTAGCTAAATCTCCTTATCGTCTTGCACCCGCTGAGATGCAAGAATTGGCAAGCCAACTTCAAGAGTTGACTGCTAAAGGATTCATTCGCCCTAGCTCTTCGCCCTGGGGTGCTCCGGTGTTGTTCGTTAAAAAGAAAGATGGATCGTTCCGCATGTGTATTGATTACCGCGAGTTGAACAAACTCACCATTAAGAACCGGTATCCTTTACCGCGTATTGACGACCTCTTTGATCAACTCCAAGGTGCCTCTTGTTTCTCGAAGATTGATCTCCGCTCTGGTTATCACCAGTTGCGCATCCGCGATGAAGATGTTCCGAAGACTGCTTTTCGAACTCGTTATGGCCATTTTGAATTCTTGGTCATGTCCTTCGGTCTAACCAACGCACCCGCCGTTTTCATGGATCTAATGAATCGGGTGTGTAGGCCTTTCTTGGATAAATTCGTGATTGTGTTTATCGATGATGTTCTGGTGTATTCTAAGACCAAGGCCGAGCATGAGCAACATCTCCGATTGGTATTGCAAAAGCTTAGAGCTGAGCAACTCTATGCTAAGCTTTCCAAGTGTGAATTCTGGTCTGATGAAGTACAGTTTCTTGGTCATGTTGTCAACAAGATGGGTATTCATGTCGACCCATCCAAGATTGAAGCAATCAAGAACTGGTTTACGCCATCCTCTCCTTCTGAGATCCGTTCCTTTCTGGGCTTAGCTGGTTATTACCGGCGCTTCATTTCGAACTTCTCGAAGATCGCTTTGCCTTTAACAGCTCTAACGCACAAAGGTAAACCATATATTTGGGGCTCGAAGCAAGAAGAAGCCTTTCTAACGCTCAAGCGTCTGTTGTGTGAAGCTCCTGTTCTTGCGCTACCTGAGGGTAATGATGATTTTGTCGTGTACTGCGATGCCTCCAACCAAGGTCTCGGTTGTGTTCTTATGCAACGAGGCAAGGTTATCGCTTACGCATCAAGGCAACTTAAGGTTCATGAAAAGAATTATACAACTCACGATCTCGAACTTGGTGCAGTGGTATTTGCCTTGAAGATCTGGAGACACTACCTTTATGGTACTAAGTGTATCCTCTACACTGACCATAAAAGCCTTCAGCATATCTTTGATCAAAAGGAACTCAACATGAGACAACGCCGATGGAACGAACTCATCAGCGATTACGATTGTGAGATCCGGTATCATCCTGGTAAGGCTAATGTGGTAGCCGATGCGCTCAGCCGAAAACCCTGCCAACTTAACTGTATCTTGCCGCGCACCCAGCTTCACTTCGCGCCGATTCAAAGCAACCTTGAATCGCGTATTCGTGACGCGCAGCGCGCATCCATCAGTAATGGTAACCTTCGCGCCGAGTTAGCGTGTGGCGCGGAAGCGCACTTTGTCCCTAATCTGAGTGGAATTCTCTGTTATCTCAATCGCATCTGGATTCCCTTTGATGAGAATCTTCGCGCTGATATCCTGAGTGAAGCGCACAAATCTCGGTATTCTATTCATCCCGGCGCTGATAAGATGTACAAGGATTTGCGCATTACTTATTGGTGGCCCGGTATGAAAAAGGATATTGCTGTGTTCGTAGCTAAATGTCTGACCTGTTCTAAAGTGAAAGCTGAACACCAACGCCCATCTGGTTTGCTCGAACAACCAGAAATTCCTACGTGGAAATGGGAATGTGTAGCGATGGACTTTATTACCAAGTTACCTTTGACAGCAAGCAAACATGATAGCATTTGGGTAATAGTGGATCGTTTGACTAAGTCTGCTCACTTCCTGCCCATTCGTGAAAACTACCGTGTTGAGCAACTCGCGCAGCTTTATGTCAAGGAAATTGTCTGCCGCCATGGTACTCCTTTGAGCATCATATCCGATCGCGATGGCCGTTTTATATCTCGCTTTTGGAAATCTCTCCAATCTGCGCTAGGAACTCGCTTGGACATGAGTACGGCATATCATCCTCAGACTGACGGTCAGTCTGAGCGAACTATTCAAACTCTTGAGGATATGCTCCGATCTTGTGTTCTTGATTTTGGAGGTAATTGGGATTCACACCTGCCTTTGATTGAGTTCTCTTATAATAACAGCTATCATTCCAGTATTGGTATGGCCCCATTTGAAGCACTTTACGGTCGTAAGTGCCGCTCCCCGATTTGTTGGAGCGAAGTGGGTGAAACTCAAATCACAGGACCCGAACTTGTTCAAGAGACAACCGATAAAATCGCCAAGATCCGTGATCATCTGCTGACTGCCAGAAGCCGACAGAAGAGTTACGCAGATCGCAGACGAAAGCCTCTCGAATTTCAAGTTGGTGATCTTGTTCTCCTCAAAGTGTCGCCTTGGAAAGGTGTTGTCCGCTTTGGGAAGAAGGGTAAGCTTGCTCCTCGTTATGTTGGTCCATTCAAGATTCTCGCGCGTGTGGGAAAAGTTGCCTACAGACTTGACCTGCCGCCCGCGCTCAGTAATGTGCATCCAACGTTCCATGTATCCAATCTCAAGAAGTGTTTAGCTGACGAGAACCTTCACATTCCACTTGATGAAGTTCAAGTTGATGAATCTATGCATTTCGTTGAGAAGCCTGTTGAGATTATGGATCGCGAGGTTAAGCAAACCAAGCGCAGTCGTATCCCTATCGTGAAAGTTCGCTGGGAGTCCAAGCGCGGAGCCGAGTTTACATGGGAAAGGGAAGATCAAATGAAGATCAAGTACCCGCACCTGTTCTCTGCGCAACCTACTTCGAGATAAATTTCGGGACGAAATTTCTTAAAGTAGGGGAGACTGTGACATCTGCCCCGATCCGACCCGACCCAGGTACCCGTTTCCCTTATCCGATCTCTTTCTTTTATGATTTAATATTTATTTATACTTACATTTTACTTTTAATAATAATATATACTTTTCCTTCCCGCCTCTTTCTCTCTCTTTCTTTCCGCCGTCCCGTCCCTCTCCTTCTCTCTTTCCGCCTTCTTTTCCCTCTTGTCGCCGTCCCGCCCTTAAGCCTTGTTTCCCTCTTTTTCTTCTAACTCTTTGCTTGTCCTTTGTTCCTTCCCGCCTAAGGTTGTCTGCGCAGCTCCACGCGCCAGACCCCTTACAAGGAATCCTGCGTGAAGACCACCCGTTTCAGCGATGCGCGAGACGAACTCTTCTCGCAGCGCGCTAAGAATTGTAATTCTTCTCGCAGCGCGCGAAGGACGGTAGTTCTTCTCGCGACGCGCTAAGGATTTGTAGTTCTTCTCGCAGCGCGCTAAGAATCGTAGTTCATCCCTCGACGCGCGAAGAATTATAGTTCTTCCCGCGGTGCGCTAGGAATTTTAGTTCCTCCCGCGGCGCGCTAAGAAATGTGATTCTTCCCGCGGCGCGCTTAGAAATGTAGTTCTTTCCGCGACGCGTTAAGGTTGGTTCTGTCTGCCTTCGCGCTCGCGCTCTCTTGACCTTTTGTGTCTGCCTTTGCGCCTTAGCCTTCTCGCGCTGAATCCTTTGAGTTTTCTTCTGTTGAATCTAGCCATTTGCTTTTGTGTTGTCTTATCTTTTGAGCTGTTGACCTAATCTGCTTTATGTCTGAAAAGTTACTTTCGGCGCAGCATGCGCACCAACCCCATTGGTTGACAGATAAAGTGACTGACATAATCTTTTGAGATCTGCTTTTGCCATGCTTGACCTGTACCTTTATCTGATCCGCCCATGCCTTTTTACTGTTCCCTGACAGCTTTATCTTGCCTCTGCAGCTGCCATATCTTTCCATATCTTTTGCTTTTGGAATCTTTTGCTTTTTGAGATCTTTCCCCTTTTTCTAGGGATTATGTCTCCTAGGGTTTTCCTATAAATAATAATAATGTTTTAACACTACACACACAAAACACTTAATCTCTCCTGTTCTCTTGCTCCTTGCTCTCTCTGCCGCCTCCTCTCTGCCTCCGTCTTCCTCCCTGTTCTGCCCTGCTTTTCCGGTAATATATATAATAATTTGCTTATTAATTATGCTAACTTATAATCAAGACTTAGAACCAATCATTAAAACAATAATCTTATTTATAGGTTAACTTGTGCTTGTTTAAAGTTGGTTCTTGCTTTATCTTACACCGCATCTTTATCAAGTGAGTAATCTCGTACCTAATCCCTTTTTATTTTTAATGTTTTGGGATGTTCATGTGTTCATACAAACTTAGAGTCTTAAACTGTTTATGAACTTTAGTCGCGCAGTATCCCATGTGTTGAGGACGTAGACTTGGCTGTTTATTTGTATGTGTGGATCATTAACCGTCTTGTCGGTATATTCCGCAGTTTTCATGGTACCATTAGATGAACACGGGAGAACTATCGTTTATGATTTTCTCTTTTGTTTGCACATGCACAGTTTGTCTTGTTTGTGAGCTCAATTGTGAGCACTGGCAGTCTTATGAATCTTAGAGTTGGTCCCGATCAGATTACACCCTTGTTGAAAACCAGACATACACATGTTGCGCGCAGATTTATTGTTATCTATGTACTGTATTAAACTTGATTTCTCACCAACACGCAAGTGTTTGACGTTTTATTTTAACACATGTTCAGGTTTGCAGTAGCTGTTTTGGAGCTTGTGGACACGTAGGAAGTTTTCTTTATTTTTGACCTAGATTAAAATGTATCAAGACAAGTTATTGCTGTTCGAATATTATGATTTATAATATATTGATTTATGATGATTTATGTTATCTTATTTTTGCTTTGCGCGTGCGCGAATGAATGTATTTATTAAATATTGACACCCAATAGTGTCACGAGTAATGAAACAATATGTGGCGCCCCGATGTATAATCCGCCTTTGGTCGGGGTGTTACACTTCCCAGACCGGGGCCAACTTTCCTGGGCGTTCTTGGTTCGAAGCCTCGTTGTTACGCAGTATGTAGTCTCCTACTTTGAAGTTGCAGAGTTTTACCCGCGTGTTGTAGTACTTTTGCATTTGTCGCTTGTAGTTCTCTTCAGGCACTGCGGCTAAGTCTCTGCGTTCCTCGGTTAGCATAAGGTCCAACCGTCTTTCAGGATCATTGTCTTCTGGCTGAATCAAGACCCTTGGTGAGGGTAAACCAATTTCGACCGGGACCATGGCTTCCGTGCCATAAGTGAGGCTGAACGGGGTTTCTCCCGTACTGGCCTTCTTCAGCGTTCTGTTTGCCCAAAGGACGTGTGGAAGCTCGTCCACCCAGCCGGATCTGTGTTCCAAGAGTCTTTTCTTGATGCCTTCGACGATGCTCTTATTTGCTCTTTCCACCTCACCATTACCTTGCGGGTGTGCCACTGAGGTAAAGGTGTGGGTGATTTGAAGTTCTTTCAGCCACTGTTGTAGCTTCTTGTCAGCAAAGTTGGTGCCGTTATCGCTCACCAAATTCTGTGGAAGTCCAAAACGACAAATAATAAATTCCCAAATAAATTTTTTGATATGTTTTGCGGTTGTTTGGGCTAAGGGTTTTGCTTCTATCCACTTGGTGAAGTAGTCGATGGCTACCACTAGGAACTGAACATTTCCTGCTGCTGTAGGAAATGGGCCTGTCACATCGATGGCCCACTTCTGAAATGGCCATGAAGAAGTGACTGGAACAAGTTCATTCTTCGGGCGGTGCGTGTTGGGTGCGTAAAGCTGGCAAGACCTGCATTTTCTGATGTATGCCAGCGCATCCGTATGCATCCCCGGCCAAAAGTATCCCGCGTTGTTTAGCTTAGCTACAACAGCGCGGGGACCTGCGTGTACTCCACAGATGCCTTCGTGTACTTCCCTTAGGAGGTAGTCAGCATCTTGGTTGTCCACGCATCTTAAGAGTGGGCCAAGAAAGTTACGTCTGTAAAGGATGTCATCGATGAGTTGATAATTCAGTGCTTTACAGCGTAGTTTTCTTGCCTGTGTTTTTGATTCTGGTAGTGTACCTGCCGCAAGGTATTTTATTATTGGTGTCATCCACGTTTCCGTGCCGGTTTGGATGACACAAATTTCCTTGTGCGGGACCGAAGGTGCCTCGAGGAGTTCAATGCGGATATCCTTTCCTAAGTGGGTGAAGGCTAATGATGCAAGCTTGCTTAACGCATCCGAAGATTTGTTTTCACTTCGCTTGACGTGTATGACTTTGCAGTCGTTGAAATCGCGCATAAGGGATTTTGCTTGTGCGAGGTACAGGGCCATTGTGTCGTTCACGGCCGTGTACGTCCCGTTGATTTGATTGGCTACTAACATGGAATCCACGTGGGCTTCCAAGTTTTTCACTCCCATCTTACGCGCAATTCTCAGCCCAGCCAAGAATGCCTCATACTCGGCTTCGTTATTCGTACTTGGAAAATCCAGTCGAATAGCGTAAGTGTATTCTTGGCCTGCTGGGTTGGTTAGTTTCAGCCCTGCGCCTGAACCCTCGTTACTGGCTGCTCCATCAGTGTAGAGTCGCCAGACATCATTGATGTCTTGTGCTGGAGAGGGTTGAGCCTCTTCCTGGCACTCTTTTTCCCGCGATGCAGGCACTTCTGCAATAAAGTCGGCCAGAACCTGGCCTTTTATGGCTGGTCTTGGCTTATACTTTATCGCGTATTCCCCCAACTCAATTGCCCATTTGGCTAGGCGTCCCGATAACTCGGGTTTGCCTAGAACGTTTGCAAGTTTGAAGTTGGAGAGAATGGTGATTGGGTGACCCTGGAAATATCGTCTTAACCTGCGTGAAGCGTGTATAAGTGCTAAGACTAATTTTTCGAGGGTAGAGTACCGGGTTTCTACGTCTGTTAGGATACGGCTGACATAATAGATTGGCATCTGGATGCCTTTTCGCTCTACTAGCAGGACTGCCCCGGTTGCTCTATCTGTTGCGGAAAGGTATAGGATTAACTCCTCTCCCGCTTTTGGTGCTGTGAGCGTTGGGAGCTCGATCAAGCGTGACCGAATCTCCTGAAAAGCTGCTTCCGCTTCTGGTATCCAGCGGAAGTGCGTTTTCTTTAAGCAGTTTCTCAACGTTGACACGAAGGGAAACGACTTATCCGCGTGGTTTGCCAAAAAGCGATTAAGTGCCACTAGTCGTCCATTTAGTGTCTGAGCCTGTTTGATGGTAGTAGGTGATTCCATTTTGATAATGGCTTCGACCTTTTCAGGGTTCGCTCTGAAGCCATCTTTAGTGACGATGACCCCCAAGAACTTCCCTTCTTCCATTCCCAAGGCACATTTGCTCGGGTTGAGCTTCATGTTTATCTTCCTGAGCGTGTTGAAAGTCTCTTCGATGTCTTTCAACATCGCTTCTGGGTCAGGGCTTTTGATGACCAAGTCATCCATGTAAACTTCCAAGTTCCTCCCAATTTGGGCATGAAACTGGTTGTCCATCAGGCGTTGGTATGTGGACCTGGCATTCTTAAGTCCGAATGGCATCATTTGGTAACAAAATGTGCCATCGGGCGTCCGAAAAGCGGTTTTGTCCTGATCATCAACGGCCATGTGTATTTGATGGTACCCCTTATACGCGTCTAGGAAGCATTTAAGGCGGAACGGTGCCAACGAGTCCACCTTAAGATCAATTTCGGGTAACGGATAACAATCTTTGGGGCATGCTTTGTTTAAGTCCTTGAAATCTATGCACATGCGCCATTGTTTGTTATTCTTCGGTACCATAACGGGATTTGCAACCCAAGTTTGATATCTACTAACGCGTACGATGCCTGCGTCAAGGAGTTCCTTGACTTGGGTTCTACACGCGTTAGTTTGTTCTGGCCCCATTACTCTGCGCTTTTGTACGATCGGCGTAACAACCGGATCGCATTTGAGCTTATGCTCTGCCTTACTTCGGGGTATACCAGTCATGTCAGCTGGTGTCCACGCGAAGATATCAGCGTTTTTTTGTAATAAGCGCTTGAGTAAGGTGCGTGTGGGATCAACAATTGTTGGGCCAATGGTGACGGCCTGGTCAGGGTACTTGCCTTTGAAGGCCCATCTTTCTGGTTCGGTGATGGTTGGTTTAGCCATCTTTGGTTTGGGTTTAGATGAGACAGATGCGATGCATACCTGGGGAATGCCGGTGATCATCGCTACACCCTCAGCTGTTGGCCATCCCATCATGCCGTGGACTGAGGATACCACGGCGTTGAATCTTGCCATCCCGTCTCTCCCGAAGAGAATGTCGTATGTGTGGTGTGGCTTCCTCATCACGACAAAGTCCACATCTTCTGTGCGGGAGTGTTTCCCATCCGTAAGAGTGACGGGGAAAGATAGGATACCCAGGGGGGTGTTTGTGCTGCCATCAAACCCTTCCATCGAGGCGCAGATCGTTTCCAGGCGTTCCTTGTCTTCGTCATCTAGCTTGTCGAAGAACTGCCTGTACATCACCGTTGACGAGGCGCCGTTGTCAGCAAGAGTGCGAGAAGTGATGTAGTGCCCCAGCTGGCTTTTGATGACGATAGGGCCTTCTTTGCTGGGTCCTCCTGGCACTCGCGGGAAGCGCACCTCAGCTTCCTTCCACGCACATGGTTCTGGCGTTCGCCTTTTTCTTCCTCTGATCTTACCATGAACCATGTTGATGCTGATGTCCACGGGCTTTCGTCCGTTGCCTCGGTACCGGTTGTCGTTCCTTCCTCCCTTGATTGATGCCACCAGGTGTGCCAGTCTTCCATCCTTGACGAATGCTTCAACAATATCCTTCAAGGATGTACACTCTTCCGTACCATGACCTTTTGTCCCGTGGAAGTCACAGGATTTGCTCTGATCCGCATTAGGTCTCTGTCGGATCATTGGAGCTTTTGGCCACGGTAGCTTTTCGGTGGCAAATATCTCCGTGACGCTTTTGGTGAGTGGCGTCCACCGGTGCTTTTGGCTTGAAGGGTGTGTGTGATTTCTTCCGCCAACAAGAGGGTGAGAGCTGGATGAGGTTTCAAAGTTTACCCTTGACTGCCAGATACCTAGCTTCCTCTTTTTGTTCTGCCGGGCGATCCGAACATTGTTCTCTCTTGTCCTCTGCGTGTAGAGGTGTGTACTCTGGGGAAGATCCCTTCCCAGTTGCTTCTCCGTCTCGGCAAAGCGCTTGGCCGCCATCATGATGGCATCCCATGTTGATGGCATGCCATCCTTACCCGTCAATGTGCGGATAAGCTCTGGGTATTCGGCGCCTTGGATGAAAGCGGCGCGAACAAGATCTTCACTTATGTTGCCGAGACTTAGCTTTTTGGAGTTGAAGCGGGTGATGAAGTCTAGTAAAGATTCATCCTCCTCTCTAACGCAGTTGAGGATCGTCCACTGTTCTTCAGTATATTTCCTCTGCTGGCTGAAGTGCTGGCTGAACTTATTCTGAAAGTCCGCCCAATCATAAATGTGGTGGACCGGTAAACGATCGAACCATGCCCTGGCCGCTCCAACCAGAGTCATCTGGAACATATAACACCACGTGGGTTCCGTCCAGTTACTGACGGTTGCCCCCGCAATGAATCTGTTCAAGTGGTCGTCTGGGTCGGATAGACCATCATAAGTGCCAATGTTGGACCTTTGTTTGGCACTTCTCGGGGCGATTGCTTCCTCAATGTCCCTTGCGAACTTTGACTTTCCTGCATTTGTAGCAGTTGGTCTAAAGGTTTTGGAGAAGTCACGCGGGTTTCTCTCCGCATTTGTTGGTTTAAAAGCTTCCCCAAAATTCCTTTTTGGTTGGAAGTCCGTTTCCTTACGCTTCCCTTTCGCCTTATGGCGAGGGTTTGCGTCGGTATCGGATTCTTCCCTCTCGTCGTCTGAGTACTCGCACTCACTGTTCATATTGAGATGTTGGCGAGTACTGCCGAATTCGTCAGCCTGTTGAACTGAACGCAAGCGTTCATTCAATTCAGCTTGGAACTCTCTCTGACGTGCTTCGGCCTACGCCTTCACTTGATCTAGTGTTTGGCGAGGGACCCTCGTTCGTTTTTCCAACTGGGCATCAGTGAACCCCAGTGGAATATTTACTGCACTTGCCCCGGCTTGGGTAGCCGGGGTAGTGTTCGTAAGATTTGTATAACCGCCGGTGTTCCCAGTTACTGGGGTTGTGGTCACCGGGGTTTCTTGGTCACTTACTGATCTTGGGACTGGAGTAACGTTAACCATTTCTTCAGAAATTTTGAAAAAAACTAAGAATTAGTTCTAGCTTTTATGCACGGATGGCGCCAATGAAGAAACACTAAGTGAACCCTGGGCAGATTATAGATAATCTGGGGGTTAAATAATGTTTCCCACGAGGATGAGGTCCAGCAGAGAAGGTTGTTCTTCAGGAGACCTGCAAAACAGACACCGTAAGCTCGTCACTGAGAAGGGGGGGGGGTTCCTCCTTGTGACCACCCTCCGGCGTGAGAATCAGACTAGATTGCTCTGAATATAAGTGTATATTAAGAGATTGCTAGATAAGATTGAGATATCAGATGATGTCCTTACCATTCCAAGGTGTTGGAGTATTTATAGCCGAAGGTAGGTTTCCTAGAAGGTACAGCCGGCTGAATAGTATTCCTGTACTACCAACAGTGGGCTACGCACAGGCCATGCTGGTTGGTGGATAGGCTACGGCCAACAGTAACAAGGTCGGCTGTACACTGTTCCTTTACTGCCGGCTACGCACTGTTCCACCAACTGTAGGCTGCGCACGTCCCATTGTAAGGGTTGGTGAGTAGGCAGCGGCTAATAGTGACAAACAGTACTAGAGGGTGCTCCTCCTCGTACTGATGTCGGTGAGCTGTCACCCTGTGATTGGCTCATGGGCTGTTCTGGTCAAATCGTCTGTTCTGCCCATACCTTAGTTATATTGTATTTTTGTTAAATAAAATGTTATTATTCGGTCGAGAAAGTCATTGACTGAGCTTGTTATAAATTTATGTGCAGGCCGATGAAATGATTAAAGAAGAGGCGAAATTTGTGCGGGTGGCAATGGGGCATGAGGATGAGGATATTGATGAGTTTGTTGAAGCGCACAAAACATGCTTAAATGATATAATGTACTTCCCAACCCGTAACTCATATGGTCTTTCAAGTGTTGCTGGAAACACGGAAAAGCTTGCTGCTTATCAAGAGGAGTTTGATGTTGTTAAGAAGAAAATGGATGAGGATACAAGAAAGGCTAACCGTCTCGAGCAAAAGATTAAGCTTCTAACTAATGGCTATCAGGTTACAAAAATAAATTTCTCATTTTTTTTGGGTCTCTTTAATGTTCACACGTAGCTGCTTGTTTTCTTTATTTGAGGTGCGAGATGTGCGGGTTGGGTATTTTTAAGTTAAAACGAGCTAGCTCCAATTAATTTGATCATTAAATACTTTTTGTGTAGTATTTTTAAAAGTGTTTGTTAATAAGTAACATGTTAATTTGAATATAAAATGGTTTCTTTTTTTTTTCTTTCTTTTTCTTAAAAAAAATTGAGTTAAAAAGTAAGATATATCTTCATTAAAAATAAACTTAAGCTGACCCTTAACCTGTTCAACTTAATCGATCTTGACTCATTAATGTTTTAGATAGGGATGTTCACGGTATGGGAAAAGACAAGCTGAACTGGGTCGGGTTGGTTTTCACAGTTTGATGGTTCGGTTTGGTGGCTTTTGACTCTTTTATTTTTTCAAATGCGTCATTTTGTAACACATTTTTTTTAAAACTTAAGGATTTTTTATGAATAATAATATAGTAATATACACACAACTTTATGTTCCTAAAACTAAAAGAGTTTAATAATAAATGTGAAAAGGCTAGTGATGGGAATGGGCTATGATGGAAAAGTAACATATATGCATTCTCAAGGGGGCAAAGGGAAAATAATACAAGGGGGGCTAAGTGTAATATCAGGGGTAGTATAAGTAATAGATTATAAGGCTTATTAAGGTCAAGATTGAGTTTGTTCATTGTTAGGGCTTCGATGTATGGAGAGAGGGCATAGCCCTGGATTATCGGATTATCGTGTAACCTCTTCTTTACGTTTTAGTAATACAATCATTCTATCTCTTTGTTCCTATTTTCATCTCTTTGTTCCTATTTTCATCTCTAAATTCTATCAATCGCAATCAGAAATATATCAATTCCTATCAGCTAGTTTGGTTTGCATGACTGGTTTGAAGTTCTAAAACGTAGATCGTCATACCATTATAATCGGATCGTATATATTAAACCGGCCCTTATGAACACTCTTGAGCTAGTTTTTTTCATTTGAATCATTTGGCATGTTTGAGATAAAACACAGCCCGGAATCAAATAAATGTATTGAATCACATTGCTGAATGAAGCATGCCACAATTTAACACACTTTTATCTAAATGTTCACCAACAGACATGATGATGATTTTTGTCATTTATTTTGTGACCTTTTTACTAATTAGTTATTAATTACATGTAGATGCGTGCTGCGAATATCTGGTCACAAATTGAGGCAACTTTCAAGCAAATGGACACAGCTGGTACCGAATGCGAGTGCTTCCAAGCTTTACAAAGACAGGAAAAGCTAGCAGCATCAAACCGGATAAACAGCATCTGGGAAGATGTACAAAAGCAAAAAGAATTAGAGAAAACTTTACAGAACCGTTATGGTGATTTACTTGCTGAGCAAGAAAGGATCCATAATCTCATGCACAAGTACAAACAAGAAGAAGAAACCTCAGCAAACATACAAGATGCAAATACGGCTGAACATGATTCTGCTCAGAAAGACGGTCTTGAAACCAACAGTGAGGCTGATGTCATTCAAACTGATGGGCCCACAAAGATCTCAGATGAAGCCTCGGAGCCCGATAATGAAGCAAATCAGACCGTTGAGCCTATTGAAATGACTGAACTACCCTCGACTGATGTGTCTGCTCAAAAAGACGGTTCTGAAATCAACAGTGAGGCTGATGTCGTTCAAGTAGATCTGTCGAAATCTGAAGCCAATGAGCCGACGAGCCGACAAGGTAGATGACCCATGAAGGTACTCGTGTGTCAGTGTTTCATGTCTGTCTGAATGGAGGATTCTGACCCAAAGCCCACAATGATATTAAATTTTTGTTTCTGAAGAGAATGTTTTAACTGTATTCGTGTTTTTTGATTTATGTTTGTTTGCGATGTTGAACTGTTACGGTTTTGAATGCTTAACTAAATTATTAATAGTTGGTACTTATTTAAAACGGTCCGTTTTGTAATGTCTCTTTCTATCATTATCTTATTTATAGTCTTAAAGATACAAACTTTTCTTACACAAAAATATAAAAAAGAACCACTGAATCATTTTTAAAGAAAATGGCAACTTTATTATACAAATATGACCAAAATATAACTATATAAAGTTGAAACAACCAAAATAGTAGCAAATGCATATGTTACAAGATTTTCAGTAAACTAGAAAAATATATATCTTTTGATCTATCACACGATCATGCGATAGCCTCAAATAACATTCAAATACTATATAAAGTAACCTCTAGAGCACCTAAGACTCGAGGAAATAGAGCTAAAGCTCAGTATGCATCAAATGCTCGGTGTTAGTGTCGTTGACCTCACATTCTTCAGTAGTTGACTTGTCATTAGAAGTCAAACAGTCAGCAGAAGGTGTAATGGACCCATAGTTTATGCCGGTAACAGAGTTGCAATATGTTTTAGCTGTTTTACCATCGAACATTTGTAAATTAATGTTGTTTAATATAATGTTATTGCATGGCACCGTGTCGCTGCATGCAAATTTCATAGCTTCTGCGCTCTTTGATGTTCCAGTGATGTTTAGATACATTATTTGACTTATTTCCACAGCTGATGTCTATAACAAGAAAAGTGAAAACATATTTTATTTCAAGATTTATTTTTTTTAAATGTATAATATTAAACAAAAATAAAAACATGATGAAATTGTACCTGGTTTTTACAACTTTTAGGTGAATCGCAGTAGAACTGGTCGATTATGATCGGGTTGGCCGCATCTTCCATTTTCACATTTTGGTAGCGAACGGCTTTTACATAACCAGATCCTCCCTGTGCATGCCCAAAACAAGATGGATGTTAGTTTTCGAAAGGGTAAAATGGTAATAGTCATATAACAGTATAACACACAACTTAACATTTTTTCCATATAACTAAATATCAAATCCATTTAATCGAATAACCAAATCCAAACCATATCAAAAACAAAACAAAAAAAGTAGACAATAACCCAGGGGTGTGCAAGAAACCCAAAAAACCGAACAGAAACAAAAACCAATGGTTTGGTTTTATGTTTTCGTAAAAGCCGAATTAACGGTACGGTTTTGGTGAACCAAACCAAATTTCTAGATTTTTATTTTTTATTTTAAGTAATTTAATAAATATGTAATTCAAATACTTTTGGCCAAATGCATAATAGTCTATTAGTTAACAATTAACAAAATTATTTATACCTAAATTTATTACTTTCGGCCAACTTTCTTTTCGTCCTAAAATTTTCAAGCTCAAAATGGCAAAACCTGAGAAAACTGAAACCGAACCGAAACCAAAATGAAAACCGAAAAACCGAAACCGAGCCGGTTTCAAAAAATCCAAAAACCGAAGTTTAGGTTTTCGGTTTGGTTTTAGCCCAAAACCGCACCACGCACACCCTACAGAATAACCTGTTTTGGTACAACAAAAAGTTGTTTTAAGGTTGTTTGAGAATGTTTAGTGTTTACCCAAGCTGCTTATAATGTGCTAGTAAAATATATATATAAATTTTTTAAAAAAAGCGCGGTCACAAACCAAAGGAGTTGAAGTTGGCAGGAATCGAACCGTAGACACGTTTAATTTATTTTCGAGAAGTGGAAGTACCTGCCAAGTTTTAATTCTAAGGCCATTAGTAGTGCCTTTAATGAATGCTGTATCCAGGACTACTCTTGAGACTATTCCTGTACTGTTATCCTTACCCAAGCTTCCTATGCTGCAAATACCAAAATACACTTTTAATGCTACATATAAAATATTCCTTAACATTCTTACAGATCAATACACACCTGATTCCGTGACCGGGCCCGCAGTATATATTCTTCATCTTGATGTTTGAGCTTGCGTTCACAATCGAGACACAATCATCACCTGAGTAACATATGAGAAAATAGATCATGTTTAGTGTATGTTGACTTTTGAGGTCAAACACAGGGCCGGCCCGTGGGCTAGTGAAACCAAGCAAGGGCTTTAGGCCCACAAGTAATTAAGGCCTCCAAATCCAAAAAAAGAAAAAACATTAAATATAGATATATATATTTTTTTCACAGTTGTCATGAAGGCCCACAAAATCTCATTTTGATTCAGGCCTCCAAAATCAAACTTTATAGATGCCGCCTTTTGGAAACAAAAATAATTGACCAAGGATTTAATGTTGGCAGTATGCTGTATGAAATAGAATTACAGATATCAGTTATGAAGTCAAAACAAGTAAAAATAATTGTGTTGACTTTTAGCAAGTAGAATGTGTAGGATGTTCAAATAGGTCAAAACATGACACTTTGGCCGAAAATCTTTTATTTTCTTGTATAATCTTAGCGTGTCATATAAAATTAAAATAGTTATGCTAAACCAAAGACATATGCATAATCTATATCAGCCCGTTTACTAATGTTATTACTTATGTATGTTAGAACTTTAAAAGCAAGGAAAAAAGTTAAAACCTGTTCCGATTTTGCTGTTTTGAATAACAACATTTGTAGATCCGGTAAGATGGATTCCATCGGTGTTTGGACTATCTTCGGGAGAAGAAACTAGCACACTAAAGATGCGCACAGCGTCGCAGTGTGAGATAACGAAATTCATCTGTTGACTGTTTTGGAATGTAAGACCTTTGACTTTTATAGCAGAACTATGATCAATTGTGAATGCCTGCATAAACTCTTTTATATCAAATTTTTATTCAAACTTCTCCAAAAAAATAAAATAAAAGTTAAGTGTATATAAGTTCTTACAGATGGCGCGCCAACACAAGGCTGTAATAAAACAGAAAACATTGTGTCAATAAGTTGATTACTTGATAATAATGAATGATACTTAGAATTTTAAAAATATTTACATTTGTTTTGTTCTTTTTGCAAGATGCAGCCCACCATTTATGGCCTGAACCGTCAATAACTCCACGGCCTTGGAAAGTGGCACCCGCGATGTTCGAAAAGCTCAGCCAGTTCCTAGGACTCTTCGGGTCCCAGTTCTTGGGGTCATCTGGTGCTACAATTGTTCCATCAATCTGCATACAGTTATTTTCAACATTATGTTAGTTAATCATTTAATACAAGTATTATGCTCACTTGTTCTATGCAAATTGCACATTTGTCATTTGGATCAAGTCACTTAAAAAATGCAATATTAGGAAAAAATATATACATTTGTTTTAACTAGGGGTATAAACAAGTCGAGTCACTTGTGACTTTCTGGACGTCGGCTTGCTAGAAGCTCGATTCGAGCTGAGCTTAAACGAGCTCAGGCCAAAAAATGAGCTAGCCTAATAAACGAGCCAAGCTTCATATACCGAGCTTGCCTACGCTCACAACCTTAGACAAGCCTATTATATTATACATATATAATAGCTTTTATGTTAGAGAAATAGTTATTTTTCTAACATTTTATTTGTTGATAGTTATTTATATAAATAATTGCATAATACAAATAATTATACATATATAACGATGATTAAATCATATGTTATATATATACGTATATAAACAAATAAATGTTATATTAATATATATTATAGTTTCGTATGTGTGTGGATATATATATATATATAATTAATATATAATAAACAAGCCCGCTTGTGCCGAACTTGAGTTTGAAAATTTTCTAACAAGCGGAGGTCGAGCTTTGGATATTATGCTGAAAACGAGCCAAGCTTGAGTCTAGGCCAGCTCGGCTCGTTTACAATCGTAGTTTTAGCTGCTCTACCAGGACATATTGAAGTATAATTACCTGAATAATCAACTTTCCAGAGCATGGTCCATTGAATCTTGTTGCATTAACTAAATAAGTTCGGCCAGGCGGAACCAAAAGCACAGATTTCGCTGTAGAACATGCTTGTGTCCATGCACTTTCAAATGCCTAACAATGTTAACATAACAAAACACAATTAAAAAATAATTCGACACGTTTGTTAGTTTCATAATCATCGTATACACCTTCGTATCATCTGAAACTCCGTCTCCAGCCGCCCCAAAGCTATCCACATTCACAAGAATCTTGCCACCATGCTGACTTGACCATGATGGCATGTCAAAGTCATACAACTCGGTTTCATCGTCTTCAAACTCAAGATTTTCGACAAGAACATCGAAGTTGTCAGATAAAATGTCTTCAGCAGCCCTTACATGAAACACCAACAATAACATAACAAGAACAGAAATAAAGACGGTTTTGCCCATGATTTACGAGTTATGTTAGTTTCAGAAAAGCTTAAGATTTGTATAAATCAAATGGAACATGGGATTTTAATTTATATGAATAGATTAGTGCTAAGATAGAATCCATGGCTTGGCTTAAAAGTACATGAATGTGTTAGATTTTCTACATGACCAACACTTGAAGGTTTTTTTTGGGGGTAACCTTTGCTTTACTCATCAAATAGTTGTCTAGTGCATCACTATAAAAGTCCAAAAGTGTCTTTTGTGTTCTGTATGTGGGGCCCACTGCATATTAGATTAACATCCTTAGAAAAGTGGAAAGTTTTCCTGATTTAATGTTATCTACACATAGCCAAATTCATATGATGAATATCAACCAACGAACATCCAACAATCAACATACACATGCTACAAAAGATAATCAAAATGAATGTAACTTTACAAGATTTTGATCCATTAAAAAAATGGTGCATTTACTGGTTGTTGAAACTTGAAAGTGACCATCACTATTAGAAATGTGACAATCACCCGACGGCTTCTTGCGATAGTGACATGTGATCACTGACGGATTAGTGAAAAATTTATAGGTGATTTGTTAGCAATGTCTGTCGTTGATATGTCAGCAATAAATCTATTTATGCAATGTTACAGGTTTGACTTTAGGTTAACTCGAGGACTTGAAGAAAAAACGTTATCGAGACTATTAGGATATTAGCAAAACGAACAATATATTATTTACTATGATTTGAATTCGGTTATTGTATGAACAAGTTATGTGACTCTTTGTGTTATTATGAATTTAAATGAGTTGATTAAATATTGTCACTTAATAGTGTCGTGTGCGATGAACAATCGGTTGCGCCCCGACGTTTCCGTCATGGTCGGGGTGTGACAGACGCTCTATGAAGGACCACAGCACACGATCCAATAGCAATATAAAAAAAGGACCATTAACTCATTATAAATGTGACTCATATACACTGGTTATTTTCTTGTATTAGACGTTTTGAACCTTTCGGTGACGATACACAAGTACAATGTTGATATGCTAGTTAAAGTCGCGTATCATATGTCTTTAAAACATAAATTATGGAATTATTTTCAGATAACTACAATTGACTTAACATCACACATCATTTTCGGTTTAATGATATAAAATGATTTAAGTAATGACTATAGAATAGCTTTTACCAAAAAGCAACTTATTCTATGGAAAGAAGGGTCTTTTGTTTTGGGAATGTGGATAACGAAAAGGATATATGAAAATGAAATAATACTCCTTTTTTGGGAAACAACTATAAACGTTATCGACAAGAGATCCAAAGAAAAATTATGTGTGTGTTTTTTTTTATTTAAATACTTTGCGAATAGTTTATTAAGTTGTGTCATTGAGCTTTACTTGACACCAGGTTAAAATATGGTATATAAAAAGTTAGCTTCTATATATAATAACAATACCAAAAGAAAGAGTAACTCATAATATGAATTTTGAAGTCACATTCAACAAGTATGCACACCATACCATACCAGGTTAAAATATCAAACTGTTAACTGTACATGTAACTCTCAAAAAATTGTATCAAAAGTAACCTGAAATCTAGCACTTTTACCAGCATCTGGATCTGAAGCATTAGCAAGTCCTCCCAACAATTTAATAACATCAGCAGTGTCATCCAGATAATATTTAGCCTTACTCGGCTTCCGACCAACCGTGCACGCAAATATGTCTCCACTCGAAACCCTACTTCTAATGCTTTCAAACATGTCTTCGTCTGACCTGTCATCCCCTATGCATGTCACAAAATCTGGACCTTCTCCTTTTTCCACCATTTTTAATAATATCTTCTCTGCTACTAATCCTTTTGTCACACCCTGAATTTAATATAAAATAAAAATTATAATTTTTAATATTCATATTCATATTATGAGTTGGCTGAAATTTGGAAGCATACATACCTGAGGTTTGACTTCAACTATGTGTTGACCACGTTTAACCACGGCCGGTTCGTTAGCTAGCACGTTTTCTAGATGCACCAGCAGCTCCTTAGCTTGACACGAACCGAAGTCGGGATCAGCATCTTGGTGGTGCCAGACCAGACCACTTTCTTTGACCTCGATGCTTGAACCATCGGTTGCTTCTGTATACAGCCTCATAACCGGTTCAGCAATCTCCTTCCACTCGAGATCAGTAGCCGGGATACTTGATTCCCACTCGGAGCTCCCATTCCACCTGCAAACCGACACCAAATTTTGTTAAAAAATCATGAAATTTTTTTTAACTATCAGATAATATTTAAACAATAATAATAACAACAATAATAATAATACCTTGTGAAATAGCCATGTTCAGCAGCTAAACCGAGCTTCTCGCATGGTGCAAGCCACTCGCTTAACGAGCTTCTTCCGCGTCCACTAACAATGAAAACCGTGTTTTTGGGATCATTGCAAAGTGTGATCAAGATGCTTACTAGTTCTTCGCTAGGAGACTTTACAATGGAAGACTGTGGGACAAGTGTACCGTCATAATCGAGAAATATAGCCCGTCGGTTTGACTTTTTATACGCGGAAACGATATAATTTGGAGATAGTTTTCTGAAACTTGGAGAAAGAGAAACGACTCTAAAACCGAGGCCAAAACCGATACCCCAGCAGCGTTTGTTATAATGATCTTTCGATGCTCTTTCTAAATCCTGCATAAAGCTATGGGCCCAATAACCAACGTCGTGTGAGCTTACGTATTTATAGTGTTTTTCGTGTCTTAGTTTCTTCTCTGAATCTTTCATTGTTAAAGCAGAGGTTATAGCTCCAGCTACTGATTCAATGTCCCACGGGTTGACCCGTATAGCGCCGCTTAAAGACGGTGAACACCCGACAAATTCAGAGACAACTAACATGCTTGATTTGTCAATATGAGGCGAGCGTTGTCTGCAAACGATGTATTTATACGGTACTAAATTCATTCCGTCCCTAACCGCATTGACTATGCAACAATCAGCCATTGAATAATACGCTGACTTCTCGTAACGAGCGACGGGTCGGTCTATCAGAACCACAGGTTCATAATCAGGCGACCCGTACGTCTCGTTGATTCTATTCACAATTAAATAAGTCTCCCGTTTCGCTTCTTGTACATCTTTTCCCGTACTCCTTGCGGGATTCACTATCTGGATCAAAACCAGGTTACCTTGTACCGCAGGGTTCGTCTGCAACAAATATTCAAATGCTAGTAACTTAAGACTAATGCCTTTAAAGATATCCATGTCATCAACGCCAACTATCAGTTTCTTCCCCTTGAACCGTTGACTTATCTCGTTGACTTTACCAGATGTTATCGGAAGATTTAACACGGATTCAAGCCGACCCATATGGATGCCCACGGGCAAGATCTTGATATACACCGTTCGACCGAAGTAATCAAGCCCGATATGTCCTCGTTTGGATTCATAATCCAAGCCCATCATTCGACTGCAGCATGACAAAAAGTGACGTGCATAATCAAACGTGTGGAACCCGATAAGGTCACAGTTAAGAAGTCCTTTGAGAATCTCGTCTCTTACGGGAAGAGTTCGATAAATTTCCGATGAAGGAAACGGGCTGTGAAGGAAGAACCCGACTTTGACTCGATTATATCGTTTTCTTAAAAATGTAGGTAATATCATAAGATGATAATCATGAACCCAAATGGAATCAACTTCCGGGTCAGCAACTTCCATAACTTTGTCCGCAAATATTTTATTCGCAGACACGTACGCCTGCCAGAGAACACGGTCAAACCGGTCAGCGTGGTTGGGGCAAATAGGAAGCATGTAATGGAAAAGTGGCCACAACTGTTGTTTACAAAACCCTGCATAAAACTTTTTATGAAGATCATGAGGAAGAAACGTGGGAATGCAGCCAAATTCCTCTAGTAGCTTCTGTGCAACTTCTTCCTGTTCGCTAGCGTCTACTTCAACCTTGAGTGAACCAACATAGACAACCTCGGTTTCAGGAGAAAACCCGTCTTTTAGTTGCCAATAAAGCGAGTCTTCGTCAAAACTGAAAGTCAACTTTAGGGTATCCGGGTCCCGCTGAATATGTAACGGTAGCGTGTTCGTCACGATGATTTTTCTCTCGTGATAACCGGATGAGATGCTATCGGAATCCTCGTTGGTGATAATCCCGGGCAGGGTCATGACCCGTGGAAGATTTCTTGGCGTGTGAGGGATATCCAGTAGTTTGTCAGGAAACAAATCCAAAATGTTTGCACAAGATTTTGATGCCATTATTATTTGTATACCAGTGTTTTTTTATTATATAAACGCATCCGACGATAGGGATATCACGATCAAATTTCCTGAATAACACATAACATGTAGGTAGTATGGTTAACTAGCATGAAACATTTATATTATAAAGTCGGATTCTTGAATGTTCATACATGAAGAGTAAAGTCATTTAGATTCAATTGTGAATACAATTTTGCATAATGTATACAAAGAAGATAGAAAACAAAAGCAACAGTAAGCCTGTAAACGAACCAAACGTTCGGTGAACTGTTCATGAACCGTTCGGCGGAAAGTTCGTTTATGTTCTTTTATTTAATAAACGAACGAACATGAACAAAGCAAATGTGTTCGCTTAATAAAACAAACAAACATGAACACATTTATGTTTTCGTGAGCATTCGTTTATGTTTATTTGTGTTCATTTACATTTGTTTATATGTGTTCATTTATGTTCGTTAATTGTTCGTTTAGAAGTTAAACAAACAAGCATAAATGAGCACGAACATGTTCATTTTTTTTAAATAGACTGAACACGAACACAAAATATGTGTTCGATTAAGTGTTCGTGTTCGTTTGGTTTGTTTACAGGCCTAAGTAACAGTTTCCTAAATAGGTATTGATTTCTAGTTGGAAGCAAACTAGAATACTAAATTTCCACAAATAAAAATAAGAAAAATTCAAAACAGAAACGAAACACCCCATAAAACAAAAGCACCAAGAAATTAATAATATGCTATTATAACAAACAGCACCTAGAAAGAAAGAGGTATTAATCATGTATGAATTAGAAACAATTACAGATCTTGTAACACCAGTAAAGTAAAACAGAACATAATAACTAATCATGTTGTGTTATACAAATAAAAAACACTACTTGCCTGAGAGGATCTTGTTACAACCTTGAATGAGTCAGTAACTGAAACTCAATCCAGTTATAGAGAGAGAAAGAAAGAAAGAGAGTTGAGAATATTATTAAGGTTTTAGAGAGAGAAACAGGATAAACTTGCCACCGCACTTAACCAACACTAGTTAACTTACTTACTTGCTTGCTTAACCACGGTTACTTGCTTGGTTAGTTGGTTGGTTTTAGATAACATGACATTGTAGTTTTTTTTTTTAATATCTTAAATACTTCACATGTTTAGTCTTTTACATAAATAAGTAGGATTTTTTTTTTTTGAGTAATTTTAAAAATCACTTCCATGTGACTAGAGTGTAAACGAGCCAAGGCGTTCACGAGCTACTTGAGTTTAGATTGATACAAACCTCAAAACAAGTCGAGCTTGATCCGTGCTCAAGCCTCGAATAAAGCTCGTTTATTTGTCGAGCTTGAATGCTATGTATTTTTAAGTTTTACCTCTTTTGAGCTTACGTGTATTAATTTTACATTGCACAGCCAAGTTCGAGCTGAACTTTGGCTCGTATAAGGTACTACACGGGTTTGAGCTTAGACTCGTTTAAGGGTTTATTTTTTTAATCAAAACTTAGAAAAGTAATTAAAACATATATAGATTAGATCATAAATAATTAACTATTTGTCTGCATCTCTAATGTTATATGACTGCAAAACTACATGCTTTCGAACATCTTATATATCATCTTGAAACAAATAAATAGAAGTATTTATATAATACTCACAGTTTTCTACTGACGATTGGTTTTTAATAGTATAAACTTTTTTTTTTTTTTTTGGTAAGATTAAAACTATTTATTGAATTAACAACTCATTAGTTTGTTTTATTGTGAATATTTTAATTTTGTAGAATCGTTAGGATAACACATTACAAGATAGATTGTTTAAAAATAGAGATTTAGGTCTATAGGTTAGGCAATTTGCCTATTTATATAATACAAGTAACATTATCTTCTTCCTTTTTGGCACACTCAATGCTTAAACAAACAGTTAATTAAAGAAACAATATAAAGTGGGTGGCAAAGACTAGTCATTGGTTGACTAATCCCAAAACCAATGAGTTTAGAATTAGACCACACCCACTTTGTTCTTTTAGATTTAGCATTTAACATTATAAGTGAGCAATCAACGTTAAGTTTTCAAAATTAGTTAGGTTAAAACTTAAAATTTTGTTGCTATCTAACAACTATATAAACATGTAGATTTAGGATTAGATTTGTTCTTCTAAACACTTTGAATCATAAGGTTTATATAAAATCTAGATAAGATATGTTATACATCAAGTTATGCTAAATTAAGAAAGTTGGTTATTGACTAAGAAATAGTCTAGTGCTATATGAAAAGCTTAGTTATTAACAACATACTTATAAAATTATCTGAAAATATAGTGAACTGCAAATAAATTAAGAGATTTTTATATATTTTTCCTTACTTAACATCCCTAATTACATATTTCTCACACCTAAACAAGCATTTACATATTTCCCCTTTTCATATCAAATTACTAAGTTACCCGTATTCCTTACCATTAATAAATTAATTAAAAAACAAAGTTATATCAATTATTATAGAGTTAAACACACACCATCAAATCATCTTCCGGCAAGCTCGATTTTTCCGGCAAGCTTCCGGCCATCTCATCACCGCCATAAATGACTACCACCACTTTTTTTATTATACTTGAGTTGTTTTTGTTGGTAAAAAAAATAAATCCAAAACTTTTTTATATTGACTATTGATTAAAAAGTTCGATGCCAATCGGTTTATTAGTGTTCGATATGTTCGTCTTGGTTTGGATGAACTTGAGGAGATATATAATTGATGTTTTTAGAAAGGAGATATATGTAAATACTTATTTAATTATGTCATTAAGGGCAAACCAATCATTTAATTAGTTAATTTTAATGAAATAGGGAGATATGTAATATGTGTGGTTTAAGAAGGAGAAATATGTAATTGATTTTTATGAGATGGGTAAATATGTAATAAAGAAACTTAGCAAGGTGAAATATGTAAATACCCCATAAATTAAAAGGGTTAATAAATTATTGAAATTTATTTTTAGTATGACGATAATAGAATAGAAAGACGAGCAAGACATTAGCCAAGAGAGATAAGAGTTACGAATTACATAGCAAAGTAGGACTAACACCACCTCTTTCATACTTATATATTTAATTACCGTATAATAAACAATTACAAATGCATACACATTTAGTCGATCATATTTTACTTACATAGTTTTAGGCATTTTTTGTATTCGTAGACCAGACGTAGTGGTCACATTTTCTTCTCAAAGTGTGGTCCATAACGAGTTGCACACCACCTCCTCCCTCGTTTTCGTGCTTGTTTTGGATGCGCTTGTTGTGTACACAAGAGGTTGTGAGAGAGAGATAAAAAAAGGTAATGATTGCAAAAGGGTTTTGAGACTTTTTTGCAGCACGTGTCAAACAACCCTCTGTATGCTTAGTTACCACTACACGTGATCTTAAAGGTGATACTATTTTTTTTCCTTTTATTTATAGCTAGAATGATAATCTGACAAGGCAACACGTTATTGAAGGTCAACAGACATCCATCTAGTATTCCCCTAACCCGTTCTGACTCGTGACCACAACTCGCCTGACCCAACCCCATTTAAAAATGAAAAAAGAGATTCAGGATGTGGGTCTTGCCTCAAGAAGAAACTACACCAAAATACAAAACTATACCTACTTACCTATCTTCTATCAAACTTCAAAAACCCGCAAACCGCCACCCACGAGAAAGGGTGGATCGCCAGATATTGTTCGATCCACCCTTTAGTTATACATATATAGCTAAACCACAAAAAGATATTTACAAAAACATTAGTTATATTCGGTATTCACACGTGATATACCATTCCTACTTCAAGTGTCGAAGCATGAGGTACGGTTAACGAGTCGGTTGACGGCCTGCTGTTTCTTCTCAAGAACTCATAACCTAAATTTATAACAATCTTTTTAACCAAACTCGACCCTTGTTTCGCTTTAACATACGCGTGTCCCAAAATGTAGGCCACCCCAGCTTCCCGGGCCTCCATTAGGTCCCGCAACTCAGCCCGTGAACTATCATCCATCTTCGGGCTCTCGGGTGCTTCAAACCGCACTCTCTTCTTTACTTGGTTAACGGGTGAGGCCCGTATTTCTTGGGCCTCAGGCCCGTCTTGGTGTGTGGAAGATGTTCCAACAACAGTCATTGCCTCGCCATCATTGCATATTTCCCCATTGACACCGAGCCCGTCAGGGGTAGCATTGTCTTTTTGCTTCCGAATAAACTCCGCTACACTAGAAACCAAATCCTTTTCAAACTCCACGTCATCCTTGTGAACGTCACGATAACCGTACCTGACTATGCACCGATACACCCGGTGCTCTCGTGGGCCTATATGGTCCACTAGAAACCGTTCTTGGTGTTGCACGTGTGGGACCGGGACTGATTTCACACAAAGGAAAATAAGCACTTGATGGAAAGCAGGGAGGTTGGTCACAAAATGAGAGAAGATTGCAGGGATGCCGGACACGAGCTCGGTATGAACGAGCCCGATTCCTTGAACCCGGACTATGCCGAGCGTGGGGCCCAGGCTCAATAGCCAATCAACCGATACTTTATTTTGGACATCGAACTCATACTTTTTAATCGTACCATAGTGCCACACATACATCACGAGCATGAAGATAAGCGAGAGTGCGATCGGGACCCACGCCCCTTCAAGAAACTTAACAAGAGAAGCCGAAAAATACAAAGCTTCAATCGTCCCGAAAAACACCACGAAACCAATTGCAACAAAAACACTTTGGTGCCAGCATAGGACGATCACGAGAGACATTAAGCAAGTTGTAACCAACATAACTGTAATAACTGCCAAACCCGAAGCATTGCCCATACGTTTTGTATCTCTAAACCCGATGGTAACAGCTAAGCATAACATCATCAAGATCCAGTTGATCTCTGGGATATAAATTTGACCATGAAATTTTGAAGATGTGTGGACTATTTTAACCTTGGGAAAGCACCCGAGAGAAGAACATTGTTTTATAATCGAAAATGTCCCGGTAATTATGGCTTGACTTCCAACTACTGCAGCAAGTACCGCTATCAACAATACGGGCACCCTCAAATTCTCTAAACAAACGAAACAAAATCAGCCGACCCGAAGGATGATTTAGTAAATAACCAAATACATATTACATCACTTGACATGTTTTAATATTAAGGTTGAAAAGCAACTTACTCGGTACAGAGATGTAGAATCCAATCCGATAGTCATTTTCGATAACATGATGCTGAGACAAATAAGCAGCTTGTCCCATATATGCAAGAATTAAGGATGGGTAAACGAATGATGTGAAAGCTATCTGGAAAATAAAATCATAAGTATAAATAAAATGACTATTTCGACCCGAACCCATTTACCTGACCCGCCCATTTTGCCACCTCTACATGTAATGTGCATACCTGGATAGACAACTGTGAAAAGTGTCCAAGATCAGCAAACATAGCTTCCGAGCCTGGAAAATGAACACATTTTTAAAAAAAAATGCTTTAACCCTACAAGTTAGAAAAATTTATGTGTGCAATATAAAGGAAGAAACTTGCCTGTGATACATAATAAGATACCCCCTAACGATTTCCATCCTCCTGTTTGAGTTTTCTTGATAAACTTATACATATGAACCGGAGATAGTGCTTTATAGATATGCGGGTTCCAGTGAATAATATTGTATACACCGATTGAGCTGATGCACAAGAGCCACAATATAACCACGGGTGCAAACAAGTGCCCGACCCTGTGGGTCCCATAATGTTGCAGAGCAAACAGTGCTATCAGTACGATGCATGCAACAGGGACTTCTACATCTGCAACAAAATTATTATTCATATTAATATAAACATAAATGCAATCGTCAATCGTGTGATCGAATGTGGGCCCTCGTGTTGTGAGACGGCTAACGTTTCATATGCAATATTTGCAACTAAATAATATATGGCTCTTTTTAAGATTATGGAGAGATGACAACTGCTTCCATAACCATGAATGACCTTTTGAAGTCTATTGAACTCCATTTAGTGGCGGATGATGTGTGATCCATTACTTAAAGCAGTGTTTGTAAGTGTGCTTAAAATATTATTTATCTGATTCTGAATATTCATGTTGAAACATTAACTTGGTTGTTAAACTGTGCATAATCATGTTACGGGCGGTTGACTCGTTTGACTATAAAAGCATACTACGATTAGACGCTTTAACTTGTTTCATTCACAGGTTCATAAAATTACGGGAATTTGGTGATTATGCTACTTTATTTGATGGGAAGTTTTAACTACTTTCATTCACAAGTTCTTGCATTAGGGAATTTTATTTGGAATGATAAATATTCTTTTCATGATATTAAAAAAAAGGATCCCACAAACTAAAGACAAATAGCTAGTTAGAGAACTTAATTATGCAGATGACTAAGACATTGATTAGTCAGTTTCATTAACATACAACATCATAATTAAGATGCTTACATTTGTGATGTTCTTTGGCCATTGCAAGTTCCACACCCGAAACCGCCGAAAATACTGCAAAAATCATCATAACAACAAATTGAAAAAAAATTATGCAGAGCCCCAAATTGTCACAAAAACAACAAAAGATTCAGAAAAATGAGATTAATATGCATAAAATTAACCAAAAAGTTAAACAAATAAGAAACCTGAAAGAGCAGGAGTTAGAACACCATCACCAATAACCATACAAGCACCAACAAGAGCCAACACAAGCAGAAACCTCTGCAACACTCTATACTTCTCCAAAGTGGATTTAAGCCTTGACCCAAAAGAAGTCAGGGGTAAATTAGGTATTTCATTTTTATAGCTTGATAATTCTTCATCAACAAACTGAGAATTAGGCAATGAACTGAGTCTAGCATGCCTACAAAGCAAAGAATAGAGTGCAAATGTGCCTCCTTCACCATTATCATCAGCTTTAAGCACAATGAACACATATTTCAACAAAGGTACTAAAGTAAGAGTCCAGAAAATAAAACTCAGTGCTCCAAATATTTCTTCATTAGTCTCTGAGTGTTTAATATCTTCTGCAAAAGTGCTTTTGAAGACATATAAAGGTGATGTGCTTAAATCTCCATACACAACACCAAGGCTTTGGTAAGCTAATGCCAAGACTGTCCTCCATGACTGGTTCTGCACATTCTGCACAAAAAGCTAACAAATTTCATATGGGTATCATCAAATTTTAATCTTTTTGGCAAATTGTAACATACCCATCTCACCTTTTGATGTTTATGATGAAACCCATGTTCCAGATCCATCAGAAGTTGCTTCAAATTGATAAAGTTGTCACCTTTATCTTGAAAATCAGATGGGTCATTGAATAAAGGTTGAATCTTGAATTAATTAAGTAGAATGCAGAGAAACAAAGCCACCCACCCTACTAAAGACTAAAGAACATTGAATAAAATAGTTGATAATTACAAAATATGGTTTGCTAAATGGAGGCTAAAAACTGTATTTTATTTAATAATAATAATAATAATAATAATAATAATAATAATAATAATAATTGCGTGTGACGGTGGAACATGTATTTTGTAAAATTTGCTCTTCTGGATTTTTCTATTTGACTAATAAATTAGTAACACTTTTGACATAATAATATTCGGTTTCTCACGTAATAGGGTCAAAATCTTACAATAAACTTTAACACGATATCATCAATAAAATATATTTGAACAAGTTTTTGAATCAGCTTTCTCTTACAATAATAAAGTGTTTATTAGGGACATATATGGTTCGATTATTAGTCAGAACCAAAGCCGAAGTTCTCGGTTAATCTATTTTATTAACCAACTAGGTATAAACCCACTGTATTGCGGCGGCGCAGCAACGCGAGTTCATTCGGATACCAAAAAAATAGCATATTTAAAACAACGCTTAATCAGCCGGTAAAACCGGGTGTTACGGTGACAAATCGACACGAATTCGGTCAGTATTGAATATGTTCGCTACCGTATCGAAAATAAACCCAGATAATAATTTTATAAAATTGTCATAGTAAAATAAAATAATAATAATAATAATAATAATAATAATAAATGATATAAAACATAAAAAGAAACAAAAGAAATATTAATAGAATGAATTCCAATCTCCAACTAACCAAAGAAAAAAATAGTAAAAAACCAAAATCTTGATTTATTTTTTTACGACAAAAGCCCAAAAAAAAAGAATATGATGAGAACTTGAATTTGGGTTGATTAGTAAATCAAGAATTAAGATGCATTCCACCAACTATCAAACCAACTCAACAATTTGATTAAATCTTGAAAGTAATTAACTACATAGTTAAACTCATAACCTTAAAAAACTTTTGTGGCATCAAAATGTTCAATTATCTAATACCAAGTAAATTCCTGGCGCAAACGCGCCAGGTTGATGTTATTAGCAGTTGTACAACTTATCAAATCGTGTGGTGCGGCTGTGAGTTGAGATGAATTCGATCGGTGCCAGGTTACGAAACATAACATAAACTTAAAAAAAAATATTAATGGCCAAATACAACAAATTAACATAACGAAAACCGCGCGTTGTGCTGACGAATCGAAAACACTTCGGTTGGTATCTATCTGGTTATGGCGTCAAAAATAAAACAAAACATAAAGTCCTCCTCACCTAAATACAACAATTTTACGTATTTAAGATATAAAAAATGCGGCAAATAAAAAAAACACATGCAGTTGCGAACGAAATGTCGTCGAATTCATTGATTCCGAAATCAATGGACAAAAGAAATGCGGTAAAAAATTGCGTGTTGCGTTTGCAAACTGACGCGAATTTGGTTGGAATCGACGTTGTCAGTACTAATCGTACAAAGAAAACCACGCGTTATGGTGGTCAACTAACACGTGTTCGGTTGGTATCAGGTTACAATACCAAAATTAAAGTAATAAGCTAATTCATTCACACCCAAAATTGATAAAAAAAAACTGTGGTGAAAACAAAAAATATACGCACGTTGCAGCCGCGACTGATGCGAATTTGTTTGGAATCGACGGACAAAAAAAAACCCACAAGAAAAAATCCACGTTGCGACCACAAGCTGAAGCAAATTCGGTCGGAATCATTTGATGTTATCAACGATAAAAAACTCGCATTCTACGGTAACGAACGGACACAAATGTAAAAAATAAAAAGCAAAAAAAGTCAACTATGTCGCCAAAGATCTCTTTTATTGTATAAATAATTAGTTTTTGGTTAATCAGATTGGTTTATTCGGTTAGTTTTGCGGCTCGGTTTGGTTAATAACCAAAACCAAATTTCCTAAATTTTTTCTTAGAATCACATGAAATGTATGTATAGGTACATAAAGTTAAGATATAAAAGCTATATATATATATAATTTCAGTGATTCGGTTATTTTTGGTTACTTGACGGTAAAAAAAATAACCAATTTTCGGTTAATTTAGTTGTTAGTTAATTGGTTTAAGTTAATTCGGTTTATTGTTAATTTCAGTTCGATTTTATTGAGTCCTGGTTGAGTTTAGTGTTTATCAATCATGTGTCTTTGCATCATCCATATTGCATTAAGTCCTCACACGAATCAATTAATGGATTTGTTTTTTATTGTTAGGATTCCACATCATATATTATTGAGTTCTTCTCGTATCCACAACTAATTTTCAATCATTAAAACAATTTAAATTTGAAAAACAATGCTAATACGGTTTACCTACTTTTCCAAATTACTTCAAACCACTAATTATAAACAAATAATTTGTATTGTTGTAGTTGTAGGGTGAAATACAACTTGCACACGTAACTGTATGTGTAAGTCTAGTACAAAAGAATCGAATTAATTTCTTACACTTCTATTAGTATTAATAAAATAATATGTGATTCAGAAATCAAATCATTTTGCTTTTTCTTACTTGATATATAATATTATTGTCACTTGATAAAAAAAATAAATTTTTAATAAATTAGTTATAACAACAGTAGTAGTAATAATAATAGTAATAATAAAATGTTTTAGGTATATATTATCGAGATAAATTCTAGTAAGTTATCATTTACCTGATCTTGAAATAAGTTTTAGGAACATTGGTTTTTTTTTTATGTTTATTTTTTAGTGTAAGTATTTGTAATTTACCTGATGTTGTTGGTTAGTAAATACGTTGTATAAGGTTTTCAATGAAGATTTTAATGACCGGAAAAAAAGAAGTTTCATTAAAGAATCCAATTATAGAGTAGACACTTTGTTTAGCAACTTGTAAAATGTAAGGTGCATGTTGGTTTCAAATCACTAACTATAATAAATCATGTGGAAGTTAACGTATGTGTGTAAATTCAATGAGGTTGAATGTAACAATAGTCGTTGGAGAAGAAAATTAAGTAATCAACTGAGTTTAATACGCTTTCTCTAAAAGTCATAAATTTATGTTTAAAGTTATCTTTTTATTTATATATTAAAAATCCGACTTTGGTTTGCAAATATACTTTAATGTAACTAAGGTTATGTATTATGGACTAACTAACAGATACTAGTTAAAACGTTATGTCACTGTTACACGGTCATTGAGTCTTTAACTAGCCTATATAACAAGCTCTTTCTGGTTTAAAAAATATGCTTCACAAATAAGATTGACATAGCATGTCAAACGTGACACAATAAGACACAACATAATACGACACGATTATCTGCAGTGCTAGACATAAACACGGCACGATAACTAATCGTGTCATTTTATAATTTCAAAGATAAACACAAACCAGGTTAGCATGAAGCGACAAGCTTAGGAACCCACTGAAAGACATAATAAATAATACATATATATTAAGACAAAAAACATGTTGAAAGTTCATAAGAGAGAATAACATTGTTAATACATAACATAGTTTAATAAAAAATAAAAGTTTACATACAGGATACCTATTAAGACACAAATTTAAACAGGTCGGCATGCTTAAGATATGAAACTTGCTAAGTTCAAAGCCAAACATGTTAATATCCGTATCGTGTTACAATATTCATGTCAAAAATTGCCAACACTATTCACAAATAATACTATATGTAAAATAATGTAGTCGGTTGATGATATCTTCATTACTTTCTTTGGTAATAATAGCACAATCTCTTTATTGATAAACTTATAAAGTGTCTACTTTTAGAAAAGGTTTTGAAAGGTTAAATAAATTATTTATATAATACATTAACAACCAACTAAACAAGATGTAATTTCTAACTTTTTAATATTTTTATTATATTATGGAAAGTGAGAAGAAACTACTAATAAAATTTGAAATTAAGAAGAATAAGAAAAAAGAAAAGAATTCATAGTGGGAAAAGGAAAATAAATAAAGGAAGGGCACTTATTACTTGATATGTGCACCAACGACTCATGGATGGAGATCACATTGCTTTTCACCTTTGTTAAGTTGTTAGGTGCCATTCTTTCTCAACCTACTTATCAATCTTTTACCAACCCTTTTTCTTCTTAACAACCCTCTAAATACTTTTATATTATCCTTCGTATTACAGGGTTTGTTTTACATTATTCGTTTTTAATATTTATATATGTATATTTGAATTTTAATTTTATTTATTGTAAGAAAGTTAATAATTAATATACTTGAGGTTTGATGATGAAATGGTTTCACAAATAAATGATATGTTATAATACAGTTTAAAAGCTATCTGGGTTTTGTGATACCTATTACCCGTTTATTTTCTTTATTATAAAATTGTTTCTTAATAATAAATTATATCTTTTTTTAAATAAAATAGGATATTAATTTTTAGTATATCCCTATTTTATAAGATTTTCATATCAAATATTTTATGAGATTAATTTTTAATATAATGCTCGTTTAAGAGCTATCTGGGTTTGGTGCGACCTTTACCTGTGAATTCAGGTCAAATGCGTGAGAAACCTTCATTTACAAATAAAGCAATCTGATGGCTTGAAAGAATGGTTGTTTTACATTTTTCGTTTTTTAATATTTATTTTTTGGATTTTAATTTTCTTTATTGTAAGAAAGTTAATAATATATTTAGGGTTTGATGATCAAAGGATTAAAATTACCGAGAAAATAAAATAGGCATTTTTATTTTATTATGATGCTTGGTTAACATATATGAATAAAAGGAGTTATTACTCTACATTATTTTATTATGATGCTTGGTTAACATATATGAATAAAAGGAGTTATTACTCTACATTATTTGATAGACATGAAAAACCGAAGACATGATATAAATGACAAAAATACTCATGCCTCAAAATAAAGAATATTTTTACCAAATTAATAAAAACGGTAATCACGACAGTGGTGGTAACCACAGTGATGCTAACGATTCGGTGGTTGTGGTTCTAACATCATCAATTCTATAAAGTCTATAAAAAAAATATATTTTTAAGATATTGATTCTAGTATGCCTTTACTAACCGAGTAACATGTTCATTTGTAATGATCAAAATACCCTTTGGTGACTAAAATAAGATCAAAATACCCTTCAGAATAATTGCACTATGTGCATTCTCTAAGATGTCTTTCTTCTCCTTATCTGTTAGTGCTACAACCATAAATCAAAATCGTGCTTTCCATCGAATTTCTCCAACTCGAACTTGGTAGATACCATTCTCTAATTTGGATTGGATTACAATCGCCTTCTTTTGTATCAATTGATCCAGGCCCAAGTAATTTAAGAAGAGGATGCCCAAATCCTAGTAAGCCCATTGAGGCCCATAAACCATTTCATTTTCGACATCATACCCATGCATGCAGCCGGCCATATTATTACATTCACTTATAATGAGGCATTTGTATAAATTTTATAAAATTAACCTTTTGATTTATATAAATAAAACACAAATCGTGATCTTACAATATTTAAGTATCACTAAGATATTTGTTTAATAATGTTTTTGTTGCATGTCACTATATTTATATTGTGTTTTAAATAATTAATACTAGAGAATAAAGGTTCACCGAGTAGGGCAGAGGCGATGAATGGTTAAGATCTGGCTAAGGCCGGAAGGAAGGGGCTGACAGCAGTGGTTGTCGAGACAAATGAAGGACGTGTCGGTTTTTTATTTGGTGGAGGCCTCCAGCCTAGAATACAATCATGCATACACGTACAACCACGTGAACCAAAGATAAAATCGGTATGGATCACATTGTTCGCAATGATCCAAAAACAAACAAACCAAATATAACATATAGGAAAATAACTAAAAAAACCCCGCATGAAAGTGTAAAAAAAAAAAGAACCCGAACCTAGTATGACTATTGATGAAATTGAGTTTGATGAAACAAATTTTATGATATTTTCATCAATTATCCATGTACGACATGGGTCATAATCTAGTATAATATATTCACATATAAATAATGAGGTAATCGTATCAATTTAAAATACCCGCCTTTATAATAGTAAATAACACATACATCTTGATCTTGCAAGATTCTTTAATGACAGTCACTAGTCAACATTATATGCATAATTAAATTTAAAATACACTCATTGGTTCTGCTGCTAAAAATTAATGATATTGAATCTTTCTCAAGTCTCATTGTCTTCAAGATATTGAATCTTTTAACCACTGCTGCTAAGAAATTAATGATATTTTTGTCTTCAAATGATTAAGCTTTTAAACACTCATTGTCTCATTGTCTTCAAGATGCAGTTCAAATGACTGTGAGAATATAAGCATGCCATTAATAAAACATATTATTTGGATACACTAACACAAACCTAGGAAACTCAGCTAAGAATTACACCTTTGCAGGCCACTTATAAACTAATCAAATAAGTTAAAACACATGGTGCACTAAACAAATAAAGGAACTTTACCAGATTATTAAATAACGCGACTTTCGACATCATTTTCACTCGGTAACATCATGAACAAATAAATAAATCATAACTGTAGCATCCTAAGTGGTCCAGATACTAGCAAATCCATTAGCTTTAGCATTATGAAGAAACAGTAAGTGACCCGGGGCAGATTACGGATAATTTGGGGGTTAAGTAATGTTTCCCACGAGGATGAGGTCCAGCAGAGAAGGTTGTTCTTCAGGTGACCTGCAAAACAGACACCGTAAGCTCGTCACTGAGAAAGGGGGGGGGGGGTTCCTCCTTGTGACCACCCTCCGGCGTGAGAATCAGACTAGATTGCTCTGAATATAAGTGTATATTAAGAGATTGCTAGATAAGATAACGAGATATCAGATGATGTCCTTACCATTCCAAGGTGTTGGAGTATTTATAGCCGAAGGTAGGTTTCCTAGAAGGTACAGCCGGCTGAATAGTATTCCTGTTCTACCAACAGTGGACTACGCACAGGCCATGCTGGTTGGTGGATAGACTACGGCCGACAGTAACAAGGTCGGCTGTACACTGTTCCTTTACTGCCGGCTATGCACTGTTCCACCAACTGTAGGCTGCGCACGTCCCATAGTAAGGGTTGGTGAGTAGGCAGCGGCTAATAGTGACAAACAGTACTAGAGGGTGCTCCTCCTCGTACTGTTGTCGGTGAGCTGTCACCCTGTGATTGGTTCATGGGCTGTTCTGGTCAGATCGTCTGTTCTGCCCATACCTTAGTAGGTATAGTACAAAAGATCTTCCAGAAGCATACGGACTGGCTCATTTAGGCGGGCGTATTCCCGCCTTGCTCATTCCTTCATGTGACTACTGAAGTAGCTAGTGCCTTGTGCGTGTAGCCTTGCTGTCAGTGCGGGTAGCCTTCCCTGATGGCTTCCTCGCAAGTCAGGAGCGTTGAGTCCCACTTGTGTGGATTCTCCATGTGGTTTTGGTAGTTTTCAACATAGTGATCAATTATGCTAAAACCACCAATTCCATCTTGGAGTTTCAAACAATATAGTTCTCGACGTTCCCGTCATGCGGGGATGTTATTCCCGTTTCCGCAAGCATGGCCCAGAAGATCCTTCTTGGTTTGAATTCCCTGCAGAGTGCTAAGTATGTGAAGGGTTTTGCCTTGACACTGTACCCGCACTCGTCTTACGGTTACTTTACTTCCAAGGTATTCCTGGTGTCAATTCCCTGCGGGTGCTAAGTATGTTAAGGGTTTTGCCTTGACACTGTACCCGCACCCGTCTTATGGTTACTTGGTTGCCAAGGTAAGGGGTATTTTCCCGCTTACTTTTGAATCTTTTTGAATTTTTTTGAAATTCGAAGAGTTGGTGAAAGGATAAGAACAGTCCAAACTGCTGAAACGTCGTGCGACGGTTTCTTCTGACTGTGTCAGGACGTGCAGGAAGTTATGGTGACGTGACAGTACCTGGTCATTCCAGACGCTTTTTCAGGCGCGTGGGCGCGATTTTTCGGGCGCGTGGCCGCGAAATTAATGGTACGCGTCCTTTCAACAGCTGTTGCCAGCTTGCTTTTTGCCACGTGTCATAGTTTCATTACACCTTCGATTTCTCTCTCTTCCGCATTAAATTCATCGCATTAATTGCGATTAGTATATAAAGGGGGAGAGGGTTCTTTGTAATCCACACTTTCACTTTTCATCTTCAGAACGATTTCCGGCGAATACTCACCTTTTCAGTCGAGCATTCTCTTGAAATCGTTTTCTTCTTTCATATCTGCAAGATGTCTTCTGCTTACGATCTTGAGGGTACAGTCCAGGAGGCTGGGGTGCACGCCGAGCACCCGTCATCCACGTCCGACAAGGATGACAAGAGTACTGCTGGCGAGTGCCAGTGTGCTCTGCCTGTCGATTTATATCAGTACATCGTCAGGAAGTTCATGCTCGAGTCTCTCGAGCCTGAGTTTCCTGAACCTCATCAGACGGTGTATGATGCCCCCAGAGGCAAGATCGGGGTATATGCTGCATTCTTTGTCTATGGGAATCTTAGGTTCCCTTTGACAAAGTTTGTGTACCGTGTCCTGGAGAGGCACGGTGTGCACCTGACCGAGGTGCACCCGATGGCGATCGCGAAGATTCGCCACTTCGAGTGGGTGTGCCGGATTCTGGGCATTGAGCCCTTCGTCGACCGCCTGATGACCTTCTACTCTTAGAGGTGCATCCAGGGGTGGTATACGCTGATAACCCGAATCAAGGGTTTGAAGATTTGCGCAACCGAGCGCAGTCTTCGTTCGTGGAAGCGGGAGTTCTTCTACATCTCCGCTCGCGCCATCCCCCTTGCCATGAAATTTAAGAATGGGCAAGCTCTCCCAAGCCTTCACGCCTCCAACTACCAGGAGGCGGAATGGTTCTCGAAGATATCCCGAGTCCAATCTCCGGTTTACTGGTTTGGGGAGTCCGGGATGGTGATGCTCGGGATGAGCCGGGTGTGGAAGGATGCGGATGCGCGAAAGATCCCGATCGTCCTCGAATACGGTTTGAACTCTGTTCCTTACGGTATGCTCCGTTTCTTTTTGTTGATTTAGAATCTCTTCTAACTTCTTTCCTGTTTATTTCAGAGGGGAACGACTTGCAGTCGCTCCTGTATCCGCGGGAGGCTGACAGTCCCGCTCGGATGGGTACTCGCGCTCTAGACGAGAACGAGTTGCCCATCCTTGAACAGACGGCGGATCGGTTCGTGGAGGTCTACCCGCTAGGCCACGAGATCCTGAGCGCCAGGCGGCCAGGTAAGGCGTTATTCAACCCTCGACCCCTCAATGTTGAAACCTCTGCTGGAATTCCTCTAATCTTATGTTCTGATGAGGAATCCGCAGATGGTCCTCCGTTGGTGCGGAAGAAGAAGGCCGCCGGCGGGAAGGGGAAGGAGAAGGTGGCCTCCACTGCCGATCCGGTGCCTCGGTCTGACTCAGAGGCCGAGAGCGAGGAGTTGGCGGGGAACCCCGGTGGTGATAAGACCACCGCTCCGGAGGCTGCGACGACTGTCACCTCCAGAGAGCCCAGGATGACAATGGTGAGCGGCGTGAAGAGGCCGGCTCCATCGGGTTCATCCCCGCCTGTCCGCACTTTTAGGCTCAAGAAAACCCGTAAGTACAAACTTTATTTTTAACTTCATAGCTTTCCATCATTAATACTTCTTCTTTGTGCAGGCGTGGATGTTGACGCATTCCAGGGTGGAGCGGGGAGGAGTACCCCCCTGCCCATGACGGTAGGCTTGGTCAGCCTACCTGAGGCGACGACCCAGGCGGCTGCGCCTGCGTCTGCTTCCGCTGGTTCAGTTGCTCACTCCGTTGAGCCGACTGTTCCAGCTGTGATGACATCACCGCCGGCTGTCAGTGCCATTTTTACTGCATCTTTCACTGAGCTGGCGGTTACTTTTGCTGCGGACTCCGCAGCGGCGACCGCGGCGGCCTTCACCATGCCTCCTCCGTCATCGGCAACGACGACCGATCCTTCAGGTATGCATGGGGCTTCTCGCCAACCTCTGCCTCCTTCCCATCTACCTGACCTTTTGGACGGATTTCCCTTAGGTTCAGGTGATGGGTTTGGCGGCTATCGGCCTGTTATTGACCCTACAGGTGCGTAGGGTTCTTTTGGCCTAATTTTTATTTATTTATTTATTTATTTATTTATTTTTTTATTTTTTATATCATCTTTTCCTAACTGCTTTTTGTTTTTTGCAGTGTCGGATTCCAATGAAGTGTATGTTCCACGATGGAACATCCGCCGAGGAACAACCCTTCGCACACCTGTGGAGTGCGTGGAGTGGGCTCGTCACGCAGCTCCCAGTGGTGCGTTGGGGGAAGCCATGGCTAGCTACCAGGAGGGTAGGCTAACCAATGAGCTTCGGGTTCTTCTGGCCCGGATGCAGCCGCGCGTCGAGCTGCTTTGTCGTGAAAACGACAAGTTAAAAGCAGCTCGCATTAAAGAAGTAGCTCAGGCGCGGGCTGTCCGGGAGGAGAATAGGAGGCTCTCCGCCGCGGCTGCGGAGAAGGAGAAGGCGTTCAAGGCCCTTGAAGTTGATGTTCAGGCCCGTCTCGAGGCCCGTTCCAAGGCTGCCCAAGCTGTTAACGAACAGCTTCGGCTGGCTAAGGAAACTGCTAGGAACGCAACTGAAAGGGCCACCAAGGCAGAAGCTGTTGCTGAGCCTCTACGCCTCGAGAATGAGGAACTTAAAGCTAAATTAGAGGCGCTCCAACAGGCTCATGATGCCTTGGCGATGGAGGACGCGAAGAAGCTCCAAGAGATCCTGGACCAGAGGGGCGTGCTTGACCACACTGAGCGGAAGCTAAAGGGCGTCGAAGAGGCTGCTGCAAAGGAAGTGTTGCTTGCCAACCTCAATAAAAGTGAAGCCGAACGCGCCTGTAACCAAGCTCAAGCCGCCCTCCAAGAAGCTCTGGTTGCCAAGGAATGGCTTCTTCGAGAAGCGTTGTCTCAGGTAAGCTTTCCATGTCTTTACGTTTTCTTTGTAAATAGAAAAGGTTTTGATACTTGTATTTTTTCTTTTTTGTAGGTTGTGTATCGGGTCTTCTCAGAGACGTCTTATGACGATGCTATGAGCGCAGCCCTCAACGCTTCTCATGAGGATGGGGAAAAGGCCTGCTTCCTGCTTGGTCTAGGGTTCGTTGAGAAAGGCATCCCGCCTTCCAACTTCCCTTTGTATGATGTGGATACTGAAGCTGTTTATGACCAAGCAGTGAACCAGTATGCCGCCTTCCCGCATCCGGTGGTGGAGAAGGTGAACGAAGTCGCTGCTGCTGATGATGGGCTAGCTATCCTTAAAGCTTTCCTTGAACCACCACGCTCTACTGATGGAGCGGGTCCAAGTGGAAGTGGTCCTGAAGCTTGATCCTGAAGATCCCTTTCCACCATTAGCGTAGATTTTTGTTTTTGTATAGCTTCTTTTGTATGCGGGTATACACCCAGCAATCTTTGTAATATTTGAATTTGATGGAATAAAGATTGTGTTAATTCCTTGCCTTGTTTATTTTACGCATGTTTTGATTTAACTTAGCAAT
The DNA here is from genome assembly GCF_021521415.1 of Bidens hawaiensis. Classification (NCBI taxonomy): domain Eukaryota; kingdom Viridiplantae; phylum Streptophyta; class Magnoliopsida; order Asterales; family Asteraceae; genus Bidens; species Bidens hawaiensis. Next base: position 597,385 of record NW_027491759.1, read on the forward strand.
TTCTTTAGTACTTAGATAAGTTAACTTTTTAACGTGGCCAATTATAAGTTTGTTTCGCTTCCTCTTTCATGATTGTGCGGGTATGACCGTCACTTACACTTAGTAGGATGGCTTAACTTTTCTTATATCTGTCCTGCGTGAAAGCTTTCTTCATCTTTTCCTTTGAAATTTTCTAAGTGTTTAGAATAAGTTAACCTTTGAACGTGGCAGATAATAGGTTTAAGTTTTGCCTCCTTGTTCATGATTGTGCGGGTAAGACCGTCACTTGCACTTACAAGGATGGCTAGACTTTACTTACATCTGACCTGCGTGGAGGTTTTCCTTAAAACTTGAAATTTTTACCGTTGTGTTTATGCGGGTTTTGCCGCCTTCCACACGTAACGACTTACTTCTTCCCCTATTTATGCGGTGAATACCGGCACATCAGTGTGGGAAGTTCATAAGTATAAAGGTAAGGCTATCAACACATTGTGAAAGGAGAATCATTTCCATTAGAAGTGGCTCTAGGCCTTTTCTTTACAAGTTTGGAATTGATCTACATATAACATTTGCGTAATTGAGCTCCATTCCATGTTTTTGGGATGGGAGTGCCATCGAGCCTTTCGAGCCGGTATGCGCCCTTTCCCAGAACTTCTTTGATAATGTATGGCCCTTCCCAGACCGGGGCCAGCTTTCCTGGGCGTTCTTGGTTCGAAGCCTCGTTGTTACGCAGTATGTAGTCTCCTACATTGAAGTTGCAGAGTTTTACCCGCGTGTTGTAGTACTTTTGCATTTGTCGCTTATAGTTCTCTTCACGCACTGCGGCTAAGTCTCTGCGTTCCTCGGTTAGCATAAGATTTAACCGTCTTTCCGCATCATTGTCTTCTGGCTGAATCAAGACCCTTGGTGAGGGTAAACCAATTTCGACCGGGACCATGGCTTCAGTGCCATAAGTGAGACTGAACGGGGTTTCTCCCGTACTGGCCTTCTTCAGCGTTCTGTTTGCCCAAAGGACGTGCGGAAGCTCGTCCACCAAGCCGGATCTGTGTTCCAAGAGTCTTTTCTTTATGCCTTCGACGATGCTCTTATTTGCTCTTTCCACCTCACCATTACCTTGCGGGTGTGCCACTGAGGTAAATGTGTGGGTGATTTGAAGTTCTTTCAGCCACTGTTGTAGCTTCTTGTCAGCAAAGTTGGTGCCGTTATCGCTCACAAAATTCTGTGGAAGTCCAAAACGACAAATAATAAATTCCCAAATAAATTTTTTGATATGTTTCGCGGTTGTTTGGGCTAAGGGTTTTGCTTCTATCCACTTGGTGAAGTAGTCGATGGCTACCACTAGGAACTGAACATTTCCTGCTGCTGTAGGAAATGGGCCTGTCACATCGATGGCCCACTTCTGAAATGGCCATGAAGAGGTGACTGGAACAAGTTCATTCTTCGGGCGGTGCGTGTTGGGTGCGTAGAGCTGGCAAGACCTGCATTTTCTGATGTAAGCCAGCGCATCCGTATGCATCCCCGGCCAAAAGTATCCCGCGTTGTTTAGCTTAGCTACAACAGCGCGGGGACCTGCGTGTACTCCACAGATGCCTTCGTGTACTTCCCTTAGGAGGTAGTCAGCATCTTGGTTGTCCACGCATCTTAAGAGTGGGCCAAGAAAGTTACGTCTGTAAACGATGTCATCGATGAGTTGATAATTCAGTGCTTTACAGCGTAGTTTTCTTGCCTGTGTTTTTGACTCTGGTAGTGTACCTGCCGCAAGGTGTTTTATTATTGGTGTCATCCACGTTTCTGTGCCGGTTTGGATGACACAAATTTCCTTGTGCGGGACCGAAAGTGCCTCGAGGAGTTCAATGCGGATGTCCTTTCCCAAGTGGGTGAAGGCTAATGTTGCAAGCTTGCTTAACGCTTCCGCAGATTTGTTTTCACTACGCTTGACGTGTATGACTTTGCAATCATTAAAATCGCGCATAAGGGTTTTTGCTTGTGCGAGGTACAGGGCCATTGTGTCGTTCACGGCCGTGTACGTCCCGTTGATTTGATTGGCTACTAACATAGAATCCACGTGGGCTTCCAAGTGTTTCACTCCCATCTTACGCGCAATTCTCAGCCCGGCCAAGAATGCTTCATACTCGGCTTCGTTATTCGTACTTGGAAAATCCAGTCGAATAGCGTAAGTGTATTCTTGGCCTACTGGGTTGGTTAGTTTCAGCCCTGCGCCTGAACCCTCGTTACTGGCTGCTCCATCAGTGTAGAGTCGCCAGACATCATTGATGTCCTGTGCTGGAGAGGGTTAAGCCTCTTCCTGGCACTCTTTTTCCCGCGATGCAGGCACTTCCGCAATAAAGTCGGCCAAAACCTGGCCTTTTATGGCTGGTCTTGGCTTATACTTTATCGCGTATTCCCCCAACTCAATTTCCCATTTGGCTAGGCGTCCCGATAACTCGGGTTTGCGTAGAACGTTTGCGAGTTTGAAGTTGGAGAGAATGGTGATTGGATGACCCTGGAAATATCGTCTTAACCTGCGTGAGGCGTGTATAAGTGCTAAGACTAATTTTTCGAGGGTAGAGTACCGGGTTTCTACGTCTGTTAGGATACGGCTGACATAATAGATTGGCATCTGGGTGCCTTTCCGTT